>NW_017300191.1:381526-445534 GCF_001594075.2 Trachymyrmex cornetzi | reverse complement strand
CTCTCTCTCTCTCTCTCTCTCTCTCTCTCTCTCTCTCTCTCTCTCTCTCTCTCTCTCTTTCTCATCTTGCCCGCTGGCTTGCCTGTCTGCCCGCCCGCTTTTCTGTTATGTCGTGCCTGCTCTCTCTCGTGCCGTCAACAGAGTCTCTCAACTATCTCTCGGAAGCTTAGAGTCCGGTTACACCATGCGTCTTGATTGGCGTTGCTAAATATAAAAGCAAAACGTAAGGTCGTTCGGAGTAATTTTGCCACGTGGCTTAAGTGAACTAATGCTCCAACGATGAGTACATTGTAATGATGAACCTGATATAATAATTATGAGATTATTTAAAGGGATTAGTTCTTGTTTATCACGAAGTTATAAAATGTATCGATTACTCGTTACATTATTGGGACAGGAGTCTTTTGAAGGGCATTAAAATTATACTGTTTGTGCTTGTTACTTTTTTTTTAGTATTTAATAATTCAAATAAATTTTGCTACATGATTAAGTGAACCTAATATAATAATTATAAGGTCATTTAAAGGGGTAAGTTCTTGTTTATCACGAAGTCATAAAATGTATCGTTACATTATTGTAACAGGAGTCTCTCAAAGGACATGAAAAATTGTTTATGCTGTTATTTTTTTTTTTATTAAAAGCTATACAATATATCGTAAGGTGAAGATCATTCTCTCTGTTAAAAAAGTCATTTTTTTAATTCAGATAAATTTTGCCACACACGTGGTTAAGTAAACTATAACGCTCTAACGAGTATCTTTCAATGATGCGAGTCTAATATAATAACGGCAAGGTCATTCAAAGGGGTAAGTTCTTGTTTATCACGAGTTATAAAATATATCGACTACTTTCTCGTCGTTACATTATTAAAACAGGATATTAAAAATTGTATCTTTTATGCTTATTTTTTTATTAATTGTGTAGCAGGTATATCGTAACGTAAAGATTGTCAACAAAGTTCTGTCCTGTTTAAGTAATTCGGATAAATGTTCTATCACTTTCGCAAGAAATGTACCACGTTCAGAAATTCTTTCGCAAGAAAGAATTCTTCCTTCATATTTTATATTTACAACGGCAAGCAGATTTATTGACGGGGTAGTCGATTATATGGCAGTAACAATTGCACTTTTAGGATGTTTCTTACCTCATTGTAGCAACTTTATTCCATCTTCTCGTTCAAATGACGATTCTCTGCTTCGCGAATTACGCGCCGCATTTGATAAACGCACGTTCAGAGAACGTTGTTTTTCAATAGCACCGCGAAAGGCGGTCGGGGATACGTAATGGATTTTACGATCGCCGCGCTCCGTTTTTTTTTTTTCGCGCACCTTCCATATGGCGTGCAAAAAAGGGATGAAAAACTGGAGCGGCAAAAATATTGCGTATAAATCTGGGATATGCGGTTGTCGCGACACGACCAATCGCATCGATGCCGAGTCTTGCAACTCGACATCAATGTCGAAACTTCTCGTCCCTGTGTGTACCGTCGAGAGATAAACCCCGTGTGTTGCGGAATCGAGGGGCTACTCGATTACGAAGACGATACTTCCTGTTCGAAGGCAGATAGTGGAAACTAACTCTCTGGCTGGTCGCATTAAAGCTTGTCAGCGGTGGCTCGATATAATTGCGAGAGTGCATCGAAGGGGAGAGTGCGATACCGTGTGCAACAAAGTTTATATCTTGTTTCTCCTATTGAAAATTGGCATTGAACGATCGGTCCATTTTGCTTGTAAAATTAGTCCGAACGAAATTTACATCTTTAATTATCGCTTTAATTTAATTCGAAGTTTAAACACGAAGCTTTTATTTATACTGTGATTGAACTAAATTGAATACAATTATTTATGTTGTAGATACATAAAAGAAAACATTTTATGTTACGATAATATTTGTTATGAATGAATATCATAAAAAAATGTATAATATTTAACTTAAAAAAATGAAATCCGCTTTTAAATGAATTGTAATAGATTTTTGGAATATAAGCGTTAAATGATGAGTGTCTGAGCGATAAAAATGTTTATGTAGATTTGGAATTTTAAGCTGAATTCATTTCGTAGCATTCTTCGTTTTATTTCGCTTGTGATCGATCGTATACGTCTTGTGCGTCAAATATCGCTTTATTCGTATTTTAAATGTTGCATAGAACGTAAAAACAAATTGATTCGATGGAAGAGATCGATAATTCTCGCTTAGTCACCTTCGCGGAGATGAGAATATAATGCATTGCTTGATCGCGCGGATAAAAGCGAAGCAAAGGTGAGGTTCCGAGGGGAACCGATGTTGATTTTGATCGTGTGCGTTTCACAAGAAATGCGGACGGCGGAAGGGTAATTATTTTCTTTGGCTATCGACGGCTCTCCGCCGGCTTTCGCTAAATACACTCCCGGGAGTCCCTCTCGACGGGCGCGGTTCGCAAATACGGTCGCGGCGAGTAATTGCTTTTTAACAACCCGCGTCCGACAAAGGCAATTAACTCCTCGGAAATGCGCGAGCCGTCAGTGTTTTAGAGACGAGTTACGCGAAAGTCGCATCGGTACGCGTGTAACGACCGTTCCCTGACAGAGATGCACCGTGCCTGTGAAAAGTTTGAGAAAAAGGAGGAGAATAAACGTCATGGCGCGTTCCGTGAAAATAAATTCCACGGAAGTGCAACTGAAAGTTTGCAGGGGATGTACCAAACGAGTTCTCTTTTCAGTGCACTGTTAAATTCATAATATCAAATTATAGTCAATTGTTTTTTATTTCTGTAGATCGTTACTATTCCTACTCAATACGTCGTTAATTTTAAAGAGAGTTGAGTAAGGAACTAAATTTAAGTCTAATTTAATAAATTTTCTCAAGTTAAACAATTTAACTTGAGAAAATGTATATTAAATTAGACTTAAATTTAGTTTATTATTTATATATTAAGTTTATACATTAATAATGTTTACTTTGAAACTTACACAAAAACGGATTGATTTTTGACACGCTTCGAGGTTAAAAATAATAATAAAATGTTTAACTCAAGAGATTGAATTTCCATTGTTTCTTTGGTATCTAATAGTGTATACGTGGCGAAAAAAAGGCAAAATAAAATCACTCGACACATTACGATTTTTTGCGAAATATTTTTTTTCTATGTAATGACATGCTGCGCTTTTCGATTTCTCTCGTGTTGCACAAAAATTTCGACTGTGTGGACAGCTGTCATATTCAGAAATATATTGGCTTTTTCGATGAAATTGGAGCCGATAAATCCGTTTGGCTTTTTTTACGCGTTATCTAAACTGTGTCTGCTACTCCTATCAGTCGATGAATTGCCACGCGTGGAGCGCTAAATGACCTGAAAACAAACTGTCATAAGCCAGCATTTTTATTATATTTGCATAGATTCATTTATGTCATTTATCCTTCATCATACGCGATATTGATATAGAGCATATATGCACTCTCACTATGTATCAGCAATTTATCCAAACTGAAAATTTCGCAAAATTCTATCACATTGTTAATGGCCTTTCGCCTACATAGTTGAGCTTTGAAATCAATATTTTGATTGCAAATTTTAATAGATAAATTTAAATCTGTAAAAAATACGATTTCTATAATAGTAAAAATTCTTTGTTAAAACTTTCACAGATATATACATGATTTTTTTTTAATTTTTATATAGTCCTAAACATCAGATCTGTACTGAAAACTTAAAGAAGTGGTAGATGCAAAATTCGACATAGTCGGCGGAGGGTTGAAATAAATCTTCCACACATCCTTATAATAATGTCTTGATTTTAGACCATTTTCACAAATTCTACACCCGTAGAAATGATTTCCGAGTTTAGTTACTTTTTGATCTATCATAAAATACAATCGCGTTACAGAGCCAATCATATTTATTGTTGAGAGCAGAATATTTTACTCTTGATGAAAAATTCTGAAAAATGTAGAATAACGTGATCAAACACTTGGGTTTCTCACCGAATATTATGGCACCAGCATCATACGTTAATATATCAGGTAAAGATATTTATTCTATATGTAAGAATATATAAACTTAAAATATGTATTACTCTCGTTTCAAGACAATAAATCAATCTTAATTAATTCAGGACGGAAAAATAGGAAATATCGATTTAATTTTAATATTTATACTGTATAAGGTTGCGAGAAAGATCAAGAATATTTTTTATCTCTTATTAGAAATCCTTTTTGACAGGGTAATGACAATATTGATTACCATGCGTTTGCATATTATAGATGAAACAAAGAATATTCAGGATTGATCGCGCGCGGCGATGATTAATCAATTCCAGTCCGTCGTTCCCTTCTGAATTATAGCCCTAGTTATTACACAGGGGAAGAAAAAATGGAACTAATCAGCGTCAGTCGATCCTGATGCACGGCCTGGTTGTGAGCCAGTCCTCACGGCTGTTCCGTGGACCGTGGGGGAATTCGGTCGATTTCTTTTCCCGTCGAACGCTCGCGGAGAAAAGGCCAACATGCGTCTCAGCGGCGCCTAATAGAAAAGGAGGAAATCCCGCGGAAAATGCGCCTGTCGGGGAAACGCTTCTACGTGTACCTCGAGTTTACAGCCGTCGACGCCGCGCCACCGCGATCATTTTCCAGCCGCGTGACTCTATTTTGTGGAACGAGCGCGCGGTGTGTCGTTAACGCGTGTTGTATACACCGTTCCTTCCTCCTTGTCTTTCTCTCTCCCTCTCTCCCTCTCTCTCTCTCTCTCTCTCTCTCTCTCTCTCTGTCTCCTCTCTCGCCTCGGAACTTTGCCAAAACGTCGCGTTAATCTCGTTCTTATTCACGCGAGAGATTCCACGAGGGTTGACAATATCAGATGCGAGAGAGAGATGCGAGTTTTCCCGCGGGAGCGAGAGATGGAAGTTTCTCCTTGTCCCGCGTGTTCCACGTCGTGAAGTATTTCAGTCGTGTCTAGACTACGCGATTATTTCCCGCGCGTGTTTTTTTCCTGATTTTCTCTTTGTCGTTCTCCTCGGCGCGACACGCGCTCTCCTCTTGTTTCTCGCCTTGCTCCGCTTCATCTCGCGCTTACGGTACATTCGTGCGAATCGCCATTGCGAAAAGATGAAGACACGCCGAATTACCGAGCAATTGGGCTGCTATGTCGCTGGAATCGTATGTATGCGAACTATCCCGGGGCGGAATGCACAAACGGCGCATTCTATGACTCGATTGGAACAGGAAATGTTCCGTAAATGTACTGCAATTCAGGCTTTGCTTTTAAGGATGCAAGGTGTATGCTACATATCACACGGATAGAATAATTAATAAGCAAATGCAATCACGTTAACGAAAAAAATAGAAAACATATATGTGTGGAAGAAATAGTCTCAAAACTGACAATTTCTTTCTTTAATTGTATTTAATAAGTGAAATAATGTAACATTTTTTTTTTATCGAATATTTAATCTTCTATTATTCTTAAAAAGAGACTTTTTTGAAATATTTACTCTTTTTTATTCTTCCCTTTAAATTTTCATGCTTTCCTTTAAATGATAAACTATTTATGGAATTTTATTCAATATATTAGTCAAATTTTTTCAATATTAAATATTTCTCTAATTAAATATCTTATAAATTGTAATTAATAAATAATTAAACTTAAATGAAGTACGAGGTTTCTCATTATACTATTAAATATTAAAAGATCAAATTGAAATAATTTCTTAAACTAAATAACATTTTATTATCTTAACTTCCAAATCAAAATGTATTATTTTAATTTGGAGATCGCGTTGTTAAAAAAACAATCACAATTAATCAATTTATTTCTATAATTAAATAAATTGCTTAATTTCAAAGTAAACAGCGCTAATATTAAAATATGCACATAATGATAAATAATAAACTAAATTTCAGTCAAATTAATACATTATCTGGTTTATAAACTCTCTGTTTAACTCTATTATTTGAATTAAATTATCATATTGAATAGGAACAGCAGCGTATAGGAATGATTAAAAACAACTCAAATTGTCAGTATGATTTAACATTATAAATTTAATAATGACTATATATTTCATTGTTAAATTCATAATATTAAATTACACTCAATTTGAATTATTTTTAATTATTCTTATAAATCAGTATAGTGATCCTACATAAGACAGGGTTGCCACAGACCTGGAAAACCGGGAAAAGTCAGGGAAATTGATATTGGTTATGGAAAACCGGGAAAAGTCAGGGGAAAATGTAAAAAAGTCTGGAATTTTATATATAAAATTTGCTCACAATTTCCTTAAACTGCTCCTATTCTAAATAATTGTTATAATTGTTTAATATTATATCTGACGTTTATAATGAAATACATTCAAAATTTGTACACTTTAAATTGTACACTTTAAATAATTTTAATAAAATAATTAAAATTTATATTTTATTTAGTATTTTTATCTGATCGCTCTTTTTCGTAACTGCATTCTTTTTTTCCAATACTAATTAATTTTTCGTTGGCTTGAATTTGCATCCAAAATTTTAGTATGCTACTAAGCCTCTTTGCGTTGTTTTTAATAATATAGGCTAGCTTTCCTACAACTCTTGACTTTAAATGTGCTAAAATTTACATATTTTATATTGGAAAGTTTTCCATTTTCATCTGGAAAACCTGGAAAAGTCAGGGAATTTTAAAATTTATTTTCTGTGGCAACCCTGCTAAAATTAATTTAATTAAATGCAGTTAAACAATTTAACTTAAGAAAATGTATTAAATGCAACTCAAATTTACTTTATTATTTACTAAATGTATACGTTAACATGAACGATGTTTGCTTTGAAACTAACCACAAAAATGGATCGATTTACATTTTGATATACATGGCAGTTAAAAAATAACAAAATATTTTTTAACTCAAAGGATTGGGTTACCACTGCTTCTTTGATATGTAACAGTGTTGAATTTCTCTTCGTAAAATAAAAATTCACTAGTTGTAAAACTCCGCGAACGTTACTCCGTTTACGAGAATTTCTTTTTAAACTTTCCTTTAATACTGCAACAGCTGTCATTCTCCGTCTTTTTATATATCTGCTGAACATATCGCAATCCGCTCGACATGACGGCCGCGTCGCGGTCCGCAAAGTTCGCCTTGGTCGCTTCTTGCCGAGCCGCGCGATCGGCAATGTCCGCCGGCGCAAACTTTCCTCGTTATACCCCGGGTATTCGCGGCAAGTACAAGTATTCGGGGTGGCAAGACGGCGGCACCCGTCATCTGCGCGGTGTGATGAGAACCGCGGGGTGGCGAAAACTTGCCACGTCGCGCCGCGCCGAGAGAATAGCGAGAGGCGTTACACCGAGACGCGAGCGAGCTGGGGAGTCTCTTCTCGTTTTTTTTTTTATCTCGATACCGATCGACATCGATCGATCGTTGCTTCGCCGTCGTCGGCTTCTTCTTCCCGTTCGTGCCTGCCTCTGCTTCTTCTTCCCGATACCAGAGCATTACCGAACTTGCGCGTTTCTTATCACGTACGGTACCGCCGCAGGAACTGGATATCGTGTTACGTTGCAAAAAGCGAATCGCCGAGCTCGACGAGAGTGACATGCCAATTTTTCAAAGTAGAACAACATATTTTTATCGCTTCGTACATTCATTATACAGAAATAACGATTTTGTTGAAGTAAAAATTACACTTGATAAATACTATTTTAAATCTATTTTAAATCCGCAAATTTAAGCGTTATTTTTTTTTTTACTTTTTACTGGAATAGAATACCTGAAATTTTTTATAATACTTGATTTTGCTGAAATACCTAAAAATTTAGGTACAGATCTGAAAATAATTTTGTTAAACTATCTAAATAATTACGTAGGAATCTCAAGTATGATAAGCTGAAAATGTTTTACCATTCCAGTAACCACTTTGAACGTCCTACATAATTATTTTAACGGTTCGATAAAATTATTTTCAGATCCGTAATTTAATTTTCAGATCTTGATCTATATTTTTAGCAAAGCCGTCTTTTCCGTGTCCTATATATACTTCTATAGGTCGCCATCATCTTGTACTTTTTTTTATCTACAACTTCAACTCTCCGAGTTCTTCGTGATTCTAGATAAACAACTCATACTAATGATAAATGATTAGTACGAGTTGTTTATCTGGAATCACGAAGAACTTTGGAGTTGAAGCAGTATAAAATACAAAAAACTCAGACCAAGGCGACCTATATAGACATGATTAAAAATAACTCAAATTGAGTATAATTTGACGTTATAAATTTAATAGTGTGTATAATACAATATTTCTGTAATAAAATCAGAAAATATGCCAAATATTATTTCAATATTTATACTTAAATAACTCGTTTGCGTTGATAAATTCATTTAACGGCGTCTTTCACAGGCTTATATCCCTGCAAATCCGTGTCCGGATTTAAAAGTGGCACACCGCGCTCCACTCATACATATAATTTTGATAGAGCTGTCTGTCGGATATCCAGTAGCCGCAGCGCATCTTTCGCCTTCTCTACCGCGTAATCCTCGAAAGGGCTGTGCTTCTCGACGTGTGGCGGGATTATGCCATCTGCCTTTTCTGACTTTTTTATTCGGAGATACGAGATACAAACCGGTGCGCCGTTTCGAGACATACACGTCCATACGCGTCCGGCAGCTGCCGCTAAGAAATACGCGCGATCGGCACGTACGTCGTTATTTCTGCACACGTCGTGGATTACGGCCGAGGTGTAACCGTCAGAGCGGATTATCCGGAATTGCTGTGGAACGCTACGGGCGATCGTACTGACAGTTTCGTGTCTATTAAATGGAGTGTGCTCATATCCACCCGTCCAGAGATTTGGATTCCGACGAATTTCCGCGGTCAAACAACCGGTTGTGTGGTAACTCCTCTAATCGTATTTCGTCAGTTTAATGGACAGCTAAATAAAATTCTTATTAATATTAGTTCTTAAGTTATCAGTTAGTTTTATGATAAATAAATTATTCAATTATTCATATATATATTGTTGCGATAAATACGTCACTCTTTAATGTGAGATTTTTAATGAATTTTTATATTATAAAAAATAAAGGGAAAATGTACGAAATTTTTCCTTTTTCTAGAAAATTTTCTAAAATTTACATAACTCTCTTAAATAAAAATTTTATTAAAATATATTTTTTTAGACAGTAACATTTATCTTAAAATAAATTTAATCCATTATATAGTTCATCTATCCTGCAATTTTACATGGAAAGAATGATATTGTTAAAGTATCTAAAAATTTCACTAAGATATAAATATTAAAATAATTTTGTTGGATCATCAAAATAATTACTTAGGAATTTCTAAGCGATGCTGCAAAAAGGATATGAAAGTCTTTCAAGTTTGAGCACTCTACGTAATTATTTTGTCCAACAAAATTATTTTCAAATCTGTATTTACTAAGAGTTTTTAAATATTTCATTAAAACCGTCCTTTCTATGTATTCATTGTATTGAACTAATTTAGAATATTAATTGCTTATGTTTTACTTTATCTCCAGAAAAAAATCAAGTACGAATTCGAGATTTATTCGCGGACAAAACCTGTATAAATGAATCGTAAGTAGGCTACGTAAATAAAAGTTGTCAGCTGACGTTTACTTGCAAGTTTGCCAACACTTTTAAAAAAGAAACTTCCTTTTTTTTTCCCGCAACTTTTTCCTCACACAGCTTCGCGCGTTATTGCCTCAGGCTCTTCAATTGTAAAAAAATCTGGCAAAAGTTATCCACTGCGACGTGATGCACTTCAGCCCCGCGGGCAGCTTCAGTTCGTGGCTTCCCTCTCCGAAGGATATGACGTCATCCCCTGCGCGATGTTTGCCGGTGGCGATAAATGGAAAATAAAAAAGGAGAACCGCTCGCGCCCTTGTCCGAGCGGCCAGCAGCCCCGGGAATAAATCACGATCGAATTGTTCTCCATGAGAAAGAGAGAGAGGGAGGGATAGAGAGAGGGTTCCCCGACCCTGAATGTCAGGCAAGTCCCTGCCGGAAATTAGAATAACGCGAACGATGAGAGACAAGCTGCATCCCATCCTCAGGCGAAACGTTCGTTGTCAACGCATCGTGGAAATGCATATCCAGTTGCATTCATTATATGGCTTGTAATCATTTTTAATTTGGTCGCTAAAAAGATTTGCAATTACTGTCAGAAATACGAAGCACTTTTAATGAGTTGTAAATCATAATCAGCGTTCCATAAATCAAAAGCTGCAATAAATCTTTTTTAAACGCTTCGTGTTAGTTATTTTATTTTTACTGTGTAAAAATTGTGTCGTTTTTAATTCGCGAACTACCGCAAGCAGCAGCAATTCATTAAAGGTGCTCTATGCTTTTTGATAGGAAAGCGTGCGGATACGATCTTTTTTTAGAATGATATTGTTTAACCACGATAGGTCGAACATTGGAATATAGCGTTGTACAGTGTATTCCCATTCGTTGCGCTCGAAACAGGGTGAGCTCGGATTTTCGTTTTTCCAAGTAATGAAGCCGAAAGGGAAATACATACGTACGCGTATACGGGTGTAACGTTCACTGCCGGAGCCATGTCAAATAAAATAAAAAAAAAATCACATGTCAAATAAAAGAATTAGTCCCGTTACGTTTCATGTCGCCAAGCTAGTCGATCAGATTTTCGCCTGCATGCCGCGCATTCGTTCCCCTCGATTTTCGGAAATCCTCCAACGGACGGGAACGATGACGTAATTTCATTACGTGTCAAATCTATCGGTCTTTTCACCGATTCACTTCATCCCGCCGGCATTCGCGTACTACGGGGTGGTCCGTTACCGGATGCTCTTTCATCACGCAACCGCGGGAATGAAGTTAGGATAATGATAGATTTGTCTGAACGTCGAGCTACGTATGATTACGAAACTACTTAATGTTGAAGATTGAAACGTTTGAGATAGCTGCTCTAGATTGATCAGAAATGAGTGGGTATAGAATTGAATGGATCAGGTATATAAATAAACAGCGATATTAATAGTTAGCTATAATATACAACTATATACAGCAATGGTTACACGGAAAGAACAATTTTGCTGAAATATTTGAAAATTAGATGATCCGAGATTAATTTTGTTGGAAACTAAAAAACGGTGAGCAGTGCTGCAAAACATTTAGCTGTTTTGAAATATCTAAAAATTTAGATGGACACTGATTTGAAAATAATTTTGTTAGTCTATCAAAATGTTGGAAACTAAAAAACGATGAGCAGTGCTACAAAAATATTTTGATATTCTAGCAACCAGAATTTTCAACAAAGTTATAAGTTTTAATGATCCAACAAAATTATGTTTAGATTTGTATTCAACAAAATTTTAAGTCTTTCGGTAAAATCGTTCTTTTTATGTTCTGTTGTTTCGAATTTATATCTCTAACTACCTATGAACAAGATGTCTAATGGTCGGGGCTATATGGTTATTGCTGAAGTTTATCCGCAATCCCGAAAACTCATTTTCGTCGCAATGGGTAACACTTCGTTAGCGGTAACATTCGTGCTATACAAGGTGTCCATTACGTAGTATTTTATTTCTAAGCGATTGGTCACAGAGTAAAGGTTCTTTGTCGTGTTCAGTGTTTCGCCAGGATCTTTAAATGGATGTCACCAAATATCGTCTCACTTTTGTAACCGAACGGATACAACGTGAGGATTTCATTGAACGATTCACACACACTCTTACCCAAAATCGAACATTCGAACTACACTCAAGCGTGCAGATTTAAAATGTGTCACGTAGCTAGCGAATAATTGGAGTTTCGAGTGCCGAGAAATTTTGGTGCACTTTGCATACTCTGAAGCGTGAAACACGCAAGGTGGATAGTTCGCTCGGATTGAAGAACCGACTTGTTTAAAGAGTTAAACAAGCTCGGTTCTTTAACGTAGTTGTACGACAAGTTGAAATAGCTATCCCTAGTATATATTTTTCTTGCTCGGCAACCGAAACTGCGCTTGCCATTCTATTGCTAAGAGAGAATTGCAAGTATTTCAGGTATACGTACGACTTCATAGTTTCATTGTTCGTGTTTCAGGTCCACCCGGTGAGCCGGGTCCACCCGGAAAGAGGGGCAAGAAAGGGAAGAAGGGTGATCCCGGGGAGCCCGGTGCGCCGGTAAGTACACCCTCGTGCCGATGCTTCAATACCACGCTCAGCATGCCATATACACATACATATATATATATATATATATATATATGTGTATGTATGTATGTATGAATAACCCTCGAATATATTAGTGCACTAATACACGTGCAGTTGTGTGTGTGCGAGTATGTTTATTAGGGAGTGCAGCTCCATGCATGAAATAGTAATTAATGATACGCGTTATATTAATCCCCCTTGTTACCCTTTTCTGGACTTGAGTACATTGAGTGGTGACTAATGTAAGCAGTACGCGCTTTCGCGAGAGACTTGCATGCTCAGTGAAGAGAATTAAAGACACACTCCCGCGAAGATGGTCTGAACCGTAAAGTTTAAAAAACGAGCTGAGTGCTACCGTGTATTAATCATGGTGTACTCTCGTTGTAAACTCCATTTTTCTTTGGGGGAGAAATTAATTTTTTCTTCCTCTCTCCTAAGAAAGTAGGAGTTTATTAGATTACTTCTGCGGGCGTGTCTTCAATTCAACATGACCGAGAACTTTGTCGCGTAATTACGCCAGATCAAAAATGTAGCTCGTCCATACCGGTCGCGGAGAGAGGTTGTATTTGATATTTAATTGATACTTTTCTGTTAGCTGCATCTTACAATGAAATATCGATGTCGGATGACTCGGCGATTAAAACGCGAAGTTACAATATGACGTTGTTAGCGGAGAAACAAATTAATCTCACTCGCGCGATACCAACTTACATTATGTCAAGGCGTAATTAATTAGTTTCAAACTGTACATACGTATATACAAATTATACGTGCGTACAACAACTTATTCACATTCTCGACCTCAATACGAAACTCGAAGGCTACTTACTCTCCCTTTAAATTTGATTTATTATTAAATTCTTTACATTTATTTTTTTTTATTCCTCGACATATATGTCGGCCCCGCATTAAATTTCAAAATTATACGAAATAATGGCTTTAAAGTCGGATCGTTATCTGTCGAACTTAATCATCGACTTTGAAATTTTGTGCCCGTCGCGACGAGCGGGTTCTCTCTCTCTCCGGCTGGCAGCATCGTGGGTGTTCCAGAGACGCGCGCGATCGGATTTCCCTCGCGATTGCCGATCGAGCGAGCGCATCGTCGCGTAATCAAAGATCGGATTGGCGGAACGCCGCGCCGGGTGAACCGGGAGGGAATGGACCGGCACACTCGTGTGCGTGCGCGCGTGCTTATACGCTCGTGGAATATCTAATTGGCCGGAATAATTATCGGCGGTAGTATATATATATATATACGGGTCCTTACAGCCGCGATCGTGTACATCTACATATATATGTATACGCGACCGATACGGGGCCGATAATATCGCGGGCACGATCGGCCGGTCCGCGAAATAATCGCTTTTGCATGCGCGCGCGAGAGAGTACCCTGAGTAAATCTCCCCCTCCCCTTCTCTCCCCCTCCTGCCTCCTCGTGTAAACGAGTTTTTAATTTTTTATACCCCTTCTTACAGGGTGTGGCCGGGACGCCGGGCAAGAACGGTTTTCCGGTATATTATTTTTTATTTTCTTTCTCCAACACTCTCCTTCTCGCTTCTCTCTCTCTCTGTCTGTGTAACGTCTGTCTGTCTGTCTCATATCCTTACATTTGCATTTGTTTCTCTGTTATTCTCTCTGTCTCTTTTTCTTGCTGTCACGGTTTTTTTTTTTTTTTTTAAACACCACGGACTATCATCACACTGTGTGTATCGAACATAACAGCCATTAAGTACCATTAATGCGTATCATGTAGCCGCTGATGTGCGATTTTTGCTCGTTTGACCTGCTTCTTTATCCGCGAGCTGTCTCTCGATCTGGATCCTCTTTCGGCTCCGATACAAGCTATCCATCTGAATTTTTTATTCTCTTTTTTTTTATTGTACCATATGTCTGTGCGCGATTCATATACGCGCGCAATCGAAACGCGAAATCGGACTCTGGCATCCTCACCTTCAATATTGTATGGCGCGTCGCTTTGACGACTGAAGGTGCAACTGTCATACGCATATTGGTGAGGAAACGGGTTAATTGCATTCTTCACTTGTTGCGTATACGATCATTTCTCGTTTTAATTACCGACACTCTTGAGCCACCTATCAACGTTTTTATTCGTACGAAAACTCGCGATCGATTTATATCAATAAAATTTGAATATTTCGAATAGTATACGAAGAAAGGTTTGTTTCCATGAAATTCGTATGAAAAAGTAAAATTTTATTACGGGCAAAATTTATTTTTCACGACGTTACATTGTAACGCTCGATCAATTGATAAAGAATATTTGCGCGTAGCTCTTATTTAAATTGTATGTAATGAAAAATATGTAAATTAGATACGAAATGTAAAATAACTGACGTTTATTTGTCGAGTCTGATTAATCACGGTGGCAAACGGTATCGAAAGAAATTCAGTATAAATTGGCGCAATGGTGAAACGCCAATTTCGAGATATGACCCGGCATCAAATATGAAAGTTGCTCCATCAGAATCGAAGCTGCGCGAAATTAAACATTCATCGTGTGCCGAATAAAATTTCTATTAACAGCGCTTCCTCGGTCGTCGCAAATGTACGCGTCACATCAGAGAGGATCATGCGAATGCACTTTTGTCGCGCCTGGAAGCATAACGACTCATCACGGTTCTGGTTTGTCGCGCTCTCGCCCGTATTTATTACATGTTACATACACAAGGAATGAGATTTCCAAGGGCTCGCTCAGCCCGCACGCAATTTTTCACTTTTCTTCGTTCGTCGTTACGGACGCGTGAACGACGACTGGCACTCACTGGCGGTGTTCTTTCAGGGACCCATCGGCTTGGACGGGCCCAAAGGTGATCCGGTAAGTTCACCGCATAATTTACATTTTAATTTCGTCGCGGCGTTACAAGCGTGCGAGATTAATTGCTTCGTAAAAACGTGAGAGGCAATATTTTATTTTGCGACGCTTAACGTTCTGAGAATAACATTATTTAATGGAATAATGGTTATGGGCGTGAGAGAGTTTTAATCATAATTTATTTTGTGCGGCGAGAAACCTGTTTTACCAAAATTTATGTTTACGCGAGGTGTCATATTGTAATAAATAATTCAGTAATTTCTTTTTTTTTTTTTCGTTTACACGCACAGGTATTCCCAGGTTGTACAGATTTATGAAATTTTTTAACATTTTATTTTATAAAGTCGATCGACACCAAAACAAATGCTAGACATTGCGAAATAATCAATTTGTGATTAAATATACGGAGATATCTTTGTAATTTTTTGCTTGACTGAACTGTCGATATCGGCCAATGCTCATACATATTTTAACCGATACGATATAAAATTAGATATGCCTTATCTAAATTTTCTGTCCTAATTGCACAGGTTTGAAACGAGGTCATTTAAGACATTTTGGGAGCATTTGCTTGTTCCACTGTTCTTAAATATGATTGACAATTTATTTAAATCGTGTGCTTCTCTTTCTCTCTTTCCGATCGATTTAGTTTAATAAGTATTTTACATATTATAGATACAGCCTTGGTCAAAAATATTGGAGCATCTTATTAACTATTATTTAAAGTTCTAGCTCAAAAATTGATTATGGCATTTTGTTTCAAGAATCTTTTAAATTTATATACTGTTTATATGCTGGTAACTAATAAGATAACAATGTAGGTAAAAGAATTCTAGATGAATGAAAAAAAATAAGTATCTAATATTTTTTACTAAGGTTGTATATATACGTATATATGTGTATATTATATAATCAGATACTGTTACGGAAAAGGTAAGACGTCGCTCTCGTCTGAAAAGACGACGATCAAGAAAGCAATAAAATCAACCGTTTGAAATGACGGACGTAAAGATAATGACGAGAGAGAGAGAGAGAGAGAGAGAGAGAGAGAGAGAGAGAGAGAGAGAGAGAGAGAGAATTTTGATATCGAGTTTCCGTCAGGCGCAGCTGTTCCTAAAAGGATGAAACTTTTCTGGTCTACTTTGCAGTTCAGTAGGAATTGGAGTAAGATATTTAGTCTTGATATATTTCGAGACACGATTCGATCGGTATTCGAATCGCAATCTAAATATAATCGAAGAAACGGGAACGCATTTAGGTACCAATCGCTCGTTTTGCTCTGACACTTTTCCTCGACTCCCTTGTTTGCAACAGCTGACGTATGTTGATCGAATTAGTCGCAAAAATACAGGATGATCAATCATATGGGTGATACTTTCGGTATACCATATACATTTCGCTATCAGACTTTGTTTTTGACGAGCAACGGATCAAATGCAGGCAATGCGAATGAAAACGTATCAAACTTTAAAATCAAATGAAAATTCGATGCAAATATTTTTACTGGCACTCTTATACGAATACGAATAATTGAGAAAATTATTATTGTGTTATTGTTATTTTGATAGCATGAAAATTGATCAAACGGAAAAAACGATTTTGAAGGAATTAAAAATTTAACTATATACAGTTCTGAAAATAATTTAGCTAGATACAGATTTGAAAATAATTTTGTTGAACCATTAAAATAATTACGTAGAAAATTAAAGCATGATGAACGTTGCTGCAAAATGTTTTGACATTTTAGCAACCAGTTTGAGCGTTCTACGTAATTATTTTGATGATCCAACAAAATTATTTTCAAATCTATACCTAAATTTTCAGTTATTAGAGCAAAATCGTCCTTTCCGTAGAAAGTATTTCTCTTTGGTACTTTAAGATTTTTGATACATAGCGTGTTGATAAAAAATATTGACTATATTAAAGTTGCAATATTAATTTACGAGTTTACAGACACGAAAAGAACGATTTTAAAAATGTAACTAGATACACACACACGGATTTAAAAATAATTTTGTTGAACCATCAAAATAATTATGTAGGAAACTCAAGCGTGATGAGCAGTGCTGCATAAAACTTTTATATTCTAGCAACCAGCTTGAGCGTCTACATAATTATTTTAATAGTTCAACAAAATTATTTTCAGATCTGCATCTAGTTAAATTTTTATATACTTCATCAAAACCGTTCTTTCCGTACAGGCGTCGACTGTTTTTTAGCTACAGTCAACTTTTTAAAATTTTTACGATAAAATAGTATTGAAAATAAACAAGAAAATCACTATAATTCACTTACCTATGAATATATTTGTACAGCGAAAAAAAGCTTTGTTATTAAAAAAGCGACGTTATTGTGTAAAATCATTATATGATTAACAAAGTACTCAGCTTTCGTATGCAAAAATAGTTTATTAAAATTCAGTATAAAAATTTACATTGTATTTTTTAAACATACGACTCTCTTCTCCGTAGTCAGAGTTGTGATTTATTAAGACAACTCCATATTCTTGGTCGCGGTTGCAGTGTGCAGCAGTGTGGTCGAATAGGATTGGAAGATGAATCGGATTTTAAATTGAAGATTTGCTCGCTCACTTGCACTCACTTACTCTATTAACTCCGCTGTTCGTCGGGAAGCAGTTACTTGGCTGCGCTCGATCGTTGTATTTTCTCCGAGATGCGATCTTTTAACTCCAATCCGACTCATCGGTTGAACCTATTCATCAACTGGTCTGCTATCACCTTCTTTTCGCGCTTAAATGGACGCGAGACGTACAAAGTCGCGACACGTAGAAGGTCGTTTCTTGCCATCATCATTTCGTTTATCATCCATAAATGTATAACAGTCTATACATAGGTAATGGCAACATGTCCCTTCGAGAAAGTAGACACGCGAATATCGGAGCGACAGGAGCACGGATTGATTATTCCGCATTCCTTATTTCGCCGTCTTATTATATATCTGTCTGGCTGTTGCACATGCAAACCGACTGAGCGCACATCATTGCGCTTTTGGAGTTGTCGCTTTCAACGAGGTCGGATCTGTATAGATACTCGCGAGAGGTAGATAAGATGAAAACCGTCGTCTAACGGAATATGTAAATTCACGTATTAGGATATAGAAGTTCCATAGTCCGCACGTTTGCTTCGAGAACTCGTCTCGGCATACGAGATGGTTGCACGAGACTCGTGCTGGTTACAACGACGGGGTCCTTGTATTATATCCCCGTACATGCATCCTCTTGTATATGCGTGACTCTCGGTTATGCAAGGTCCTCGTGACACGCAAAGTCTTTTCGCATGACAGGCCCTTGTATGCGCGTCGGTAGCCCTTTGTGGCCACCTAGTTTGCCTTACCGTAGAGAACAGCCTCTGTCTATTGGTGTACACACACGTGCCCGGCGGTGTTTCGCGTATACGTTTGATGTCGCTCAGGATGTCACGGAATTACTGCTATTTCCCTTAATTACAGACGCTACGTGATTAATTAAGAAGATTGACGACACACTAATAAGTGTTTTTTCGCCATGCGGGCGGTCAGATAAGAAAATATAATCTCTTACTTGATCTCGAGTGGATATTATTTGAATATTGTCATTATTTAAGACACGCAGCTACCGAGATATACCACATGCTAACAAGAAGAAGAAACAGAAAAAGATTGTGATTTCATATATAGACATATCCAGAATTTCAATTGGGGGAGGCATAAAAATTTATATTTACACAAAAATTGTATTAAAATATTTTTATCAAAGCCAACCTTTCAAGATATTCAGCGAACTTTATTACGTGAAAAGAACAATTTTGTTGAAAGAGCTAAAATTTTGCTGGATATATACAGATCTGAAAATAATTTTGTTGGATCAAAACAATTATATTGGAAATTAAAAATTGAGCATTGCTGTAAAAAAAATTTGAAATTTTAGCAATCAGTTTGAATTTTCAATATTTTTATTTTCAATATTTTTCATTTTGATAACCAAATAAAATTATTTTAAAATCTGAATTCAACAAAATTTTACTTTTTCACACATATGGTTCTACAAGATTTAATATTGTTAAAAATTTTAAATATATTTTAACAAAATTGTTTTTTTTTCTATACGTACGAATAACGTGGACTGAGTAATCAGCGTTTAGCTTTTCATCGTAAAACTGATTTTAATAATTTAATTGTTCTTAACAATATTAAAAGATTAGAACAAAACCACTTATACGAATACATCAACTAACTAGAAGTAAGAAAAGCGCCGATTACATCAAAGTTAGACATTGAAATGATATTCTACATGTACTTTTAAATAAATTGATCTTAGATATATGACAGTGAGCCGATTACTTTCGGCCTTGTACAATCAAACTGAAACAATCCCCCAAATTAATTGTCTATCCTCGGGAAAATTTAACGCCTCGCTTGCGTACGGCCATTATTTGTCCAACAAAATTTTCATCAAAGAACAATCTGTTACGAGGAATTCACGGACGATGGTTTTGGAATACTCTGTACGCTCAGGTGCCTGATAGACTGGGGAGAGAATATACATGAGGACGTATTGTATGGTAGGACACTGACGTGACTGGATCTCGGTGGCGGTAAGGTACAAACGACAGAACAAATAGATAGCGAGGAAATGTGTCCGAGAGGAGGAAAACGAGTACGTGCACGATTGAAAAAGGGAGAGAGAAAAAGGGAGGAAACGAGGGTAGGAGGAAGGGAGAGCAATAAGTGCATTGCAAATATCGCTAGTTGTTTGTTCTGTCGATGGCCGGGAAGAAAAGGACCCGCACGATCGACTCCTTCCTCGCGCGTTCCTCTCTTTGCCTGGCCGGCGTTTTCTTTTTAAACGAGTGTGGCAAACGAGTATGTACATAGTCACTGGCAACCAATACCCGGCGCCGAACCGTACTAAGGATATTCCGAGATTCGAATAACGAATCCGGCGTTTATATCGGATTTCGTGCAAATAGTCGTAGCGCGGGTTGCAAGCGGCGGGTAGCAGTGACTCCGCAATTTGCCTCGGGATCACGCAGTTTACTCTCTACTCGCTACTCACTCGGAGAAGCAAGATCCGGCGTGCAAACACACAGGTTTATCTTCTTGGAAATTTACAACCGCGCTTCTCTATCTACCCTGCGAGCTGACCCGGACGAAATATTAAATTGCGATTTTAACCCTCGTTGGATCGCATTATCCGAATCGCCCTCGTGTGTCTGCAGGTTCACGAAGTTCGAAATTTTATGCAGGTCCGCGTTCTCTTCATCAAGATACGCCGTGAAGGATACGTCACACGATAATATAGTTCTCGCGCATCGATACAGTAGATACGCAGAAGTGGATCTGAAAAAACTGCATGCAGTGAAATAGGATTGATTTTTTATAGGATTTTGGTTCGAACTTTTGATCGGATATATCGTCACTAGAACAACTGTAGATTGAATCTGATCCTAGCGCAGTATTTTATACAGTATAAAAGAAAATATGCGGTTTGATTTTTAAATTTGTCTACATTGAGAAAAAAATTATTAAATCTTGATACATATTTCTTTGAATAGCACTAAGTTAAACTTACAATAAACAAATATTTATTCAATAAAAAAAATGTGTTTTGTATATCAAAGAAATATTTACATTTAGTAGATATTTCTTTAAAACTATTCAAACAAATATTTATTAAAATGTAGTATTTTTTTTTAGAGTAATATCTTCTCTAATTTGTCTAATAATTTAATTTTTTTTATTTGTTACAAAGAGTGACAAAAATGTTGAGAAATTTAGTTGACGTTGCTTTCTAATTTGATGGCATGAATTGTAGCGAGCATTTATATTTATTGAATTGATATAAGTCATTGATATAAGTAATTACGTTTGTGAAGGTAAAATAGTTAAGGACTAATTGTATGTGTCATTATGAAGAATAATTGACGGCGAGATTAAAGTGCAAAATCTTGCGTCTAAAATATCATTGTAGATTTTAGAAAATTATCTGAAAGAGAGTCTCATTTAATTAATAGTAGAATCTGTAGAATCTTCATACAGACATTTTGAGCTCTACGCTATCGGATATTTCTAACACGGAATGAGTGCGCCAGAATTCTTAATTAAAGCTGAAAGTCGGAAGTGTCTTCATAGTGATTCAACACGCAAAGCTGATGTGAAAATGAAATCCCGGCCGTATCGTTTTAACATCAAAAAGAGATGATATTTAACAGATCAAAAAAGAGATGGTAAAATTCTCTTAAAATATTGTATAGAATTGCACATGAAAAGAAAAAAGAAACTAAAAAAATCCAATTTTCTCTCCGAGTTTTATAGCTACCTCACAAATTAGAAATAATGCGCAGCAAGAGCCGAGAGATATTTGATTGCTACACGGTTATGATACAACACTCATTTCGAAAAAAAAAAGCCCGTTCATTCCTGTCTATTGTATCGTCGTTATTACTCTACGTAATACACAGCGTCTGTTTTGTTCACAGGGCCGACCCGGCGACAAAGGGCAGAAGGGCGAGCTGGGCAGCCCCGGATTCGACGTCTTGTCCGCAGTAAAGGTATCTAAGCTACGCTATCCTGGCGCAGAGTAAAGCAATATCCGCCGGCGCAGTCGTAATGCGAAAATGCGTGCCGCGCTCTCTCATTTCTCGCCCTGCAGCCCTCCGTCGTCGTCCTTCAGAGCGCAATCTCGTAAAGTCCCGATGTGTACCACGGGAGGAACGTGTGTAGTACCGGCGTGTAGTACCGGCGGGCTGCACGCAGGGCGGAGTGAGAAAGAGATGCGAGAAGAATACGGGATAAATCCTGAAGGGACGGCGGAAGAGGGTGTGCGGGCAGAAGAAGTAAAACGATATTTTCATCGCGCGTAAAGCTGCAAATCCCATTTCACGTGGTAAAAGTGCACTCGAGCTGGAACGTTATTAACGCCTTCTCGATCGCGTCGCCGTGAAGCGTCAAAGGACCGACGATTAATCGAATAAATTACACGGATTTCGTGATTTCAGCCCGAAGAATTTCAGAAATATCTGGGAGCGAATCGAAGGGAAGAAAATTAGTGTCATGCGCAGGGGAAGCTCCGCTTTGGAGCGATCCGAAGTAGAACGAGGACTTTTATATACGAATCCTCCGGGAAATCATATATCCGAAGCTCTCTACGGGTGGTGGCCTAATTCGTCACCGCGTTTATATATACGTGATAATTAAATCTCTCGCGCGAAAACGAGATTTGTAAAATCGTCAAAGCGTCTGAAATAACATTTCGCTCAGCGATCCTCGATCCTATATAAAGGATCTGACGTTTTATTTAACCCATCGCTTTTTTTTTTTTTTTTTTTTTTTTTCTAAGGTCGGGGCTTCCTCATTCCGCTCGAGCGCACTTGCGCGCGCGATTTCTTTCGTATGACACGAAGTGTCATACGACGAGGAGGTATACTGTTCCTCCTGTCGTTGTCGAGTTCGAGGACCTAGCCAGAGTTTCACCCTGGAAGTCGAGCGATGCTCGAGCGATTTCATTCGAGGACGACGATGCATGCACGATGCATTTGTCCGTGCACATGCATATGCATACGCTCGTGTCCAGGGCGAAATCACCGAGGTTCTGCGTCCTCTCGATCCAACGTGCAACAAGCACGCCCGAGTATCGATCGATGCGTTGCCGCACGACGACGAGCATATCACGCACGGAGTCCGCGTGCGATGAAGCACAGACGATCGACGGCTAAATGAAATTTACGATATGAAGATTATACAGTGGCTGCCAAAAGTTTCCGGCCAACATGTAATTTTACGATGATTTTTGTCAATCTTGTTTCGGTTTCAATTATAAGTTAATAAGATTCTTGTTATAATCAATTTAAGAACACAATATTTTACATAAATACTAGGATACGCTGATACTTGTATATACTGGAGCTTTATTTATGAAGATTTTTTATCTAAGCTCTATTCAATAAAATTATTTCCCGGAAATTTTTGGCAGTATATAAAAATATGTATTTTTCTAGGTTTTTATTAAGACAAAATCGATTCCGGAGTAAGCTAAACAGACGCAGTTTTAGATATTAAAGCAGTAATTAGGAAACGATAGTTGATTTCATTTTTGCGATCATATCTAAATTACAAGTTTTGTAAATGAAATTATTCGAAAGTGATATTTTATTTTATGCACTTATTGTACGGAGGAAGGAAATGAGTTTTATTATACAGTAAACATTTGTCATCAATAAATAACGGCAGGATAAAAATAATGGTCCGGAAAAAAATCGCGTCAACTGTTGCGTGCGATTTGTCGTCGTAAAACGTAACTCGTTCACGACGTTTTGCACGTTCGAACGACGTACAACGGAAAACGAACGATCCGTCGCGCGCCATCCGTCAAAATGCAGCGGCAGTGCGGAATTGGTGTGATTGGCTGCGTTCAAGCAGAGATTTGCAGCGCTGTTGTGAAATTCTTTAATATAATTGGTCTTGCCCTTAATTCCTCACTAGATTTAAATATACAAATTACAATCATATTAAAGAATTTTATGACAGTTGCTCTTACAAAAATTTTATACTGGAAGATAGTAATTAATTATATGCTTCCTTTGAGTATTAAAAGCACTGTTGTATAATGTTTTTAGTACTCGAAATAAGTAATTAATTACTGCCTTTCGATGTTAAATTTTTGTATCGACAACTATTATAAAATTAAATTATTAAAAAACTGTTGTATAGTGCTTTTAAGTCTTACAACAGTTGTACAATGCTTTTAATACTAAAAATACATAATTAATTACTTTCCTTCCAGAGAACTAAATTTTTATAAGGACAACTGTTGTAAAATTAAAACCACTGTACTTGTACAGTGCTTTTAATATTAAAAATTAATGAATTAAGTATTACACACGTTCTCTACGTTGGATTTCTATAAGAGTGTAAAGTTAATTTTTTCTGCTGAACGCAGCCATTGTCTTAACCAGACGAAACCCTAGCGCGAGGGAAAAAAATCGCGTCGATCTCTCGCACTGTGCTTCATTCCCGCACGCGGA
Source organism: Trachymyrmex cornetzi (assembly GCF_001594075.2). Classification (NCBI taxonomy): domain Eukaryota; kingdom Metazoa; phylum Arthropoda; class Insecta; order Hymenoptera; family Formicidae; genus Trachymyrmex; species Trachymyrmex cornetzi. The sequence continues at coordinate 421,551 of NW_017300191.1, read as the reverse complement.
TTCCATCTGTCGTGAAAACAAATTTCATGCAAAAATCTGTTACGCGCTCGCTCGCCGGTCGACCGCCAACAGCCAACGGCAACGCGACATCGCAGTACGAGAGCAAATAAATAAACCTTGCCTTTTTTCTCGCCTACGGGTCAATGCACAGGGATTGGGGTTAAAGAGGTCGGTGACGACGCTCCGCGGCGGGACGCTCGGCTACGCGGAAATCGTCGCCCTCAAGGTAAACCGGCTTCCTCCTCCTCGGAAGGCGCGACACGCTTCTCGGTGTCGCGATCCGGACGGACGTCCTCCAAATCTCCTCAATCGCCTCCCCCCGCTGTTTCTTACCCGTCATCTCGTCATTGTCCAACAACACTGTCGTAGTCGTCGTCGCTTCTTCTCTTCTTCTTTTCACTCCCTGTCCCCACTGTGTCCACTTTTCCCCACCGTCAACCCCTTGTTATACCACCTGTATGTCAGTTTTTTTTTTTTGTGTCCGCGCGTCGTCGCATACATCCCGGATGCGCGACAGGCCGCGGATCTCGTCGTCCAGTTGTTCTTTAGCTAGTCGTTGCCTCGTGCGGTGCTTTCGGTGTAGCGTTCTCTCGTTGGTTTATATGAAACGAAGCGCGTCGTCGATGCTCGATCGTCGAATCGGGGCCTCTCTTTCCTCTGTCGATCATCGATTCCGACTTAATATAATCTCAGAAGGAATTTACTCTTTAATCTTTAGAGGATGGAGATCTATCTTTTAAATCTTACAGTTTTTTCTGAAGATTCGTTATAATTTTATTGTATTTGTTGCTTCGAAATATGATACTATTTTAGCACCTCTATAGTTGGCTTTCCCGTCCTGTAAAGGTTAAAGTGTGCAGAATAATATAATTGCGGGTAAATATGTTGATGCATATCGTGTGATACTTGTGTTATTGATCGTGATCGAACGATAATGAGAGACCACTGAATGAACGACCATCGGCGACGCACTTTTTCACTTTGGTTTTTGGTTGGTAATGGTGTTTACTTTAAGTTACAGTATTTAGGTATATCTCTGGGCATGCCTTGGATTCGGAAGAGCAGTGAGATACGAGAACCCGTATCCTCCCCTACCCACCCCCTGAAAAAAATCGACGTGAACCCCATGCTTTCCGCCCGATACCGAAATCGTTCCCCCCCCCCCCCCTCTCATCCCCCCCCTCCTCCTGTTCTTGTCTTGTAGCGATTTGGTTTTTTACCCGTAGTGTTGACCTACTTTTAGGATCTTCAGGAGAAAGGGGTTAATATCTCAGCGCAGAACATCATACCACTGAAAGTAAGTGCGCCTGCTTTTCGGGAAGTCCCCTTATTTTCCTTCCCTTTTATCGATCCCTCGACGAATGGTGCTCGATTTGAATTTTGCAACAGAACTCTTCGGCGATCTATTTTTAGAAGACGTTCTATTTCGAAACATTTTATCAATTTAAATGTATCACACAAATTGTTACTCAATATTTCCGTAAAATCGTTCTGCATTATTTTTTGGGCATTAAATTTTTTAAGTTGCGTCGCTATATATATAGTTCGATAAGTTAGTAACTTTTTAAAAAGAGATGTTGACAAATAAATTAAATTTTTATTTTAAAAAGTTAGAAAAGTCACTGATTTATTAAATTGCTCTCGCATTTGAAAGTAGGGAAAGAAATAAAAAAAGGGGGGTGGGGGCGAGAAAGAAATATTGCAGATTAACTTGAATATTTTCAGAACTTATCTTTTGTTTATTCATACTTTCTCGAGGACGCTTAAACACCACCAGATCATTCTAAATTCGCTGGTGAAAGTAGAAGATGCCCCGCTGAAACGAGCTGTCGCGTTGGAAAGAAGTTACAAAAGTTTGCTCACCTCGGAGGAATCCCGGGGCGATTTAATTCCCCCTTTCTCCGAGATTGCAAACTTAGTTCTCGCTCGCCGTCGCGACAACCGGAAGTTGTCGAGGAGGGTTTATTTATCGGTCGGATAACCGATACCGAGCAGCGCTGTATATATCCGTCCTTTAATCACGTAGTGGAATTTTGTCGCGGTCGGACGCGGCTTCACGCTGAGCACCGTTTGTCCGAGGGAACGAACGAGGAGGCGCGAACACGGCGGAAGGAAGTTTCGAGTAGTTGTAACTCGGAAGATCGCACAACGATCGAGTCGGAATCATCCCGCTGTGTTCGCGCCATATCGACATGCGCGAGGTTCGCTGGACCCCTTACTACATATACCCTTTTATTTTACGGTTCGATACCTCCGTTCTTACGCCCCATCTTCCTCTCTCTTTCTCTCTACTCTACTCTCTCTATCGGGGGTCGTGTACAAGTTACTGCGTGCCTCGTATATACCATTTCTTGATAATCGATTGTCTCGATACGCGAAAAGAAAGACCGTACGAAGATCCACGAAGGAAAGCCACCGCGCCTTGCCTCGCGATATTCCATCTCTCGGGCGAATGCAAATCCTATCGCGAAAGGTAGAGACAGCCTCTCGGCTCAGCTTTGGCTGCTGCGTTGCTGCTTGTCGAATTCGTATTCCTCGAAAGATCGGAGACGCGCGGTCGGTGGTGGAGTGCCAGCAGTGCGATATCCTATACTCTTTCAGAGTAAGAGATGGAACCGGTTCCCCTCCCCGCACGTTTCGTACATCCGCTCCGTGGTGTAGTGCTTTGACTCGGCGCGACGACGGCCGGCTTCCACCAACGCCGTTCGGGTCTCAAAGGGGATATCGTCCCGTCGCTCGAGATGTATCGCTTTATCAAATTCCGAAGGTGGAAGATTTTTAGAATTACGGTTTCACAACGTAGAATTTTTCAGAGTCAAATTTACAGTCGAAGAATTTTCAGATATTCGACTATTCCGGCAAAAGAATTTTCAACTTGAATTTCACGATGAAAGAGATCGGATCTGAATTTTGCAATTTTTCGCTTACATTTTGTCTTGATGTCCGTGATAAAACTTTGCATTAATTAAATTGTATATCTTTATCGCAACGCTATATGACATATGCATATCAAATAATAAATAAAACTTGAAAGAATGACAGGATTTTGATAAAATAAAATATTAACGATAACAAATTTTTTTAATTTATCTGATGGAACATTCAAAAATTTTTTTTATCAATAATGCATATATTTGTCGAAAAAATCTTCACGATGAGTTTGCAACAAAGACAATCTTTCGCTTAAAGTTTATCCATGATGTCTGCGATAAATGTTTGCTATAATCAAATTATTAATTTTTATCGCAACTTCATATACATATAAAATAAAAAGTAAACCTTGAACATAACAGAAATAAAGTATTGATGATGCTTTTTAGTTTGCTAAAATATTCACAATTATCAGTAATATTTTTCGAATAAACCTTCATGATTGAGTTTGATTTTGCATTCGACACAACACGTGCAGGCAAGGGTGTCAATACTGAAAGAAAAACACACGCGAGGGAAAAAAAAAAGCATTCGAAATTCACGAACGCCTCCGCGAGAGGGAATTTTACGCGAGAAGCGCGGATTACGTGGTCGCGTAGCCGCGAAAAAATCCCGGCGGGAAACGTGCGCGCGAGGGAAAAAAAGGGGGAGGGAAGAGGGAAGCAAAAAAAAACGGAAACGTGGCAGCGGTGCACATAAGGCGCGAGTAAAAAATGCACGACCCCGCCACACCCGTCCCGCATGCCGATGCGAAAATCGCACACGCGCCCGTACACATTGGGCGCGTGCGTGCGTGCATTGCATGATACTACTTTGTAACATCTGCAGTCTATCCTATTCTCTCTATGGCGTAGTGCGATGCGTGTGTGTGTGTGTGTGTGTGTGTGCGTGCTACCCACCTACGGGTGTGCATCCACCCGCTGGATGAATGCGCGGGCGATTTATAGCGCGTAGGTGGTATCCGTAGACTTGCCTGTGATCGTATCGCAGTCGCATGATCGCACGATGATGGTGTATTGATGTAGCTGTCGGGAATGAATAAGTAATTGCTGATTCTCCGGCGGGCGTTGGTCAACCGAAACCCGAATATATAATGTATACTCGTGAGACGATTATCGTGATACATCGGATCGATTGTTTGTTACTAAAAAGGGGTGACGTTAAAGGAAAAGAAAATCAGAGGCAGTTGCACCGAAAGTCTATTTGAGAGAGTAAATCTTATTTCGAGAACGCTGCTTCACAGAAAGTGTATCTGCTGCTCTAAAAGAGAAACGCGTCTGACCTATTTCAATATATAGTTGCAATGCGGACGCGATCGCGAGTATCGATAGAGATGCTTTTGAAGATACGAGCGCGTTGTAATATATTTACGTGGAAATAGACGAGAATGCTTGACACAATGAATATGATAAAGCATAAAGGTAATGGAAATAATAAACGACAATAGCACAACCGCGAAATATTGGCAGGGGTGGTTAGCCATAATGAGCTAAATTTCCTTTCTCTCTAGCGATGCTACGACTAGAACTACGTTCGGGAATTCAATAATGAAACGCTAACCATAGTTAACTATTCTGTTAAAGAACCCCATTACGTCTAATTGTAAGTATTCATGGGATGCGAGAAGTTTGTCGTTTTTCATGCTTCCACTCCTTTTTCGCAGAAGATTCCGCAGAAGCAAAGTAAAATGAAATAGTCTAAGCTGATTTAATTAGTCGTATCAAAGTCTCCATCGTGTAACTTGATTTTTATTATATTTGAATCAAACAAAAGGATTTTATTCGACTAAATTTTTCTTAAAATATAAATAGCATGCCGTCGTTCCTTTACTTAAAAAGTGACGCAATTCGAAAAATTAAGTTTCCCAGAAGAGTGGAAAAATATTTTTCAATTTGACAAAAAATTATTAATTAATCGAATATTATCGACATATGTATTTTTAATATGATTAAATATCTTTTTTGTCATTTTTATTTCACAACTCTTAAAAATCGCACTCTTTTTGACGATTTAAAAAAAATCCTTTTCGAGTTGTAATGATTTTTTACAAAGTTAAGTTAGTTGATGTGATTAGGTAATATTCATTTAAGGTGTATTACATATATTTTTAACAAGGTGAACAGATTTTTTTGTATTTTATTTGAAAGTAATTCAAAAAAATATGGCGGCGATTTAGAATCTGGATGATCTGGATCAAATTATATATTATATCAATTATATATTATAAATTTATACAATTATAAATTATAATTCTGATACATTCGTAACTTATTCGAGGTAATAATTGAAAAAAATCACGTTTTTTTTTAATTGTGTCACTTTTAAAGTAAAAGAGCGACATTTATATAATTTGCTAATTTTTCCATAACAACGAAGACATTTAATTATTTTAAAATATGACAGAACTTTCACATTTGTCTTCTCATATGAATATTCTTGCATGAGTATTCAAATCTATTGTTTGATTACGGCTCTCGGTGCCTCAGGCCTCTCTATCGATTCCGGCGTATGCGCGGGAGAGAAATGAAAAAATAGGCTGCGCCGAAGAATTATTCAGTCCTTTCTCTCTTTTTTGTCAACCATGAAACATGTTGCCCTCACGGAAAACACTCGCGACGACCGCGTATATCTCCGAAAACGCGTCTCGACGGGCTATTCCGGGTTGAGTTTTCATCCGCGGGGCACCTGCGCCCTCGGGTGCAGATATATGTGTATACGTAGTACGTGCGTGTACGATACGTCTGGCGCATGCATGCCGCGTGTCGTAGACTTCTCTAAACGTTGCGTTGCTCGTACATTTCTGTCTGCCTGGGCATATTGTGCGTGTATGTGGTGTCCCGCTGTAACGCACCGAACGACGATTCATCGTTATTTGTCTCGGCCATCATCCAGGCTCTCGCGATTGCATGCATGTGTATGCGCTCAGTGTGGTCGAGTCGCGGCGCGTTATCGCGCACGTATCGTCTTTCCCGCGTTCAGCGCGTTGTCTCTCGCGAACGCATATAAACACGTGTTCTCCGCGCGCATTTGCCACGGGGGTGCGCGGGGTGGTTGCTCTCGGCCCCCGCTGATGTGTCTCTCCGGTCGTGACAGAAATTAATTGCTCACTCGTATATACGCGAGTTGTCTCATCTCGCCGCTGGAAAATGCTGTTTCAATAGCTGGGCCTTCGACGAACCGCGCGGCATTCATCGTTCCCGAATGCGTTTGATGAAGGGTCTAATTAATATTTGACCCGAGCAGAGAGCACGCGTAGTATTTCGCATATGACACGTGCTGACAGCGATATTTTTCGTATCGTCATACACGCGCACAAGTATTAATTATTAAAAATAAAATTCTGATCTTCTCCGGTAATTTTAGTGGAATTTTAATTCGATAGGAATTCAAAAATATTTATGATTTTATTATCGGGATGTTTAATTTTGCAAAAAAATTGACAAAGATATTCGCTTGTTGAGTTTCTCTCCGATAATGATGAAACAAGAATTAATTAAACGTTTTTACAAAAATCTCATTAGTTAAAACTACTACTTAAAAGTATAATCAAAAACTTATCTCTCTCTTTCTCTCTCTCTCACCTCACCAGCTCTGGCTTTTTCTGTTTCATTAAATTACTTTACTTCGAATAAGTGCCAATAACTGCAGAAGGAAAGATAAAACTTGTTCGCTCAAAGATATTTCAAAATTACCTTCGAACTTATCGTACAACGATTTGAACTCCGGACAATGGACACTGTCTTTTAACGGCTTCTGTTACATCGAAAACTTTTCTACATTACGTCGAAAACGATCGCGTGAAGGTATATCTATGGAAAAAAGAAATAATCTTAAAGACCACCACGAAGATATTTTTCCACGACATCCGGTTACACCTTCATGTATCTTTGGGCATCTTCTTACAAGGGGGATAATGAAAAATTCTCGCGCTAAACGAAAACTCTTCATCCGCCCTTTCGCGCCGTCGAAACAGCACGTGTAGTAATACGGTAACACGATAAAAGGTCCATTTCGTAATTCGCTGTAGTTACTCGCCGCATCGTGAAACCATAAATCCGCGCGAAGAGCAACCCCGTACCCCCCCGTTCGCGCGCGCGCGCAGAGATCTTTCTCGTTTCCATGCACTGTTCTCTCGCGAGTTCTCCTTTTTCCTGCGTCCACCCGCCAGTCCACATACCTCCCTCTTCTCTGTCTCTCTGTCTCTCTCTCTCTCTCTCTCTTTTTTCTCTCCACTCTTTACTAACTTCGTCTGTGCCCCTCTCTCTCTCTCTCTCTTTCTCTCTTTTGCTCTGTCTATCTTTCGTTCTCTCGCTTTCCTATTTACTTCTTTTTACTGTTCCGCCATCCTGCCCCCCCCCCCCTTCTTCTCTCTCTTCCCCTTGTCGATCCCCCGTCAGTCCGTGGCACAAACCGACGAGTACCGAGAGACACTCTTGTGTCGAGGGCTCTCGCCGGAGAGAAAAGCCGTAACGACGTAACGCTCTTGGGACGTAACAGGGAGAGCCGGGTGAACCCGGGCCGCCGGGACCACCCGGTCCGCCAGGAGCCGAGGGTCTTCCTGGACATGAGGGCAGACAGGGGATTCCGGGCGAGGTCGGCGCACCAGGGGAGAAGGGCCCGCCCGGGCCGATCGGGCCCATCGGCCCGACGGGCACGCCAGGACTTGCGGGTCCCAAGGTAAGTCGGACAGATTTAATCCACGTTTTATCTCTGGTTACTACACGTCGACCATCCTCGTCTACTCGGACATCGAGATATCAAATGTCACCTATTTCCGTAAATTTAAAGAGCTTTTCTCGATCCTCCTTTTTATGTCGTGACAGGTGCTTCCCATCGTGAAAGGAGTGAAAATAGCGTTCTTTCTCTCTTAGCAAAGAATGCACTAACGTTAAAGAGAACGGAGGAGTATAAGTGACCTATTTAAAAGATTCTTTCAATATTATTTTTTTAAAATATATTAAAACGTTATAAAAATATTCCGTGGAGAATTTTTGAAAAGTTTTATTGGAATTTATAAATTTCATTTGCGCTTTTTTTTTGCGCGTAATATATAGATAATTTCTAAACATATTCAAAAAGTTGTTACGGAATTAATTATATACGAAGTTGAGCTGGAAAGATAATTAAAAAACTAAAATTATATCTCTCAAATGATAAATTAATTCTCATTAATATTAATTAAAAATGTATTAAAAGGATTTGTAATTATTCCGGCATTAAAGAAATAGAGACAAAGAGCAAAAAGTATATTGTTGCAAAATGTGGATTCTCGCGTGAACGTGATATATTCACAAGATAATATAAATAAATTTTATTTTCATATAAATATGTTGCGTCATATCATTGTATAAATTATCTCCATTCCCGATTTGTCGATAGCTAGATTGATAATACTGGCGTTTAACTGGAATTAAACTTAACTTTATTTACGCGAATGATATTATAAAGCGCGATTTCACGCATAATCGCGGGCTCGCGTATTTCGAAATATCAAACATCTGATACCGCGGATTCAAAATTCCGCAGAGAGTGATTTAATATTACGGATGTATCACCGCAGGTAACCACGTTATACCGTGGAATTATGTAATGATTACGGGCCGCGTGCTTTCAAGTACGTGGTTTGAAACAAATCCGGCTAATCTCATGGGATTTTGAATTTCTCTCAAATTTCAACGGCGTCTCAATTTCGCTTAATAACGGGCGATAAACCGTTCAATCTACATATTTAGCGCAAAGACGAGAAGAGAATATGCACTGTTTTTCGTGTTCTTTGAAATTTTTTTTCACATGTAAAAGCTAGCAAGCTCGTACGTAGCTGCCTGTCGTTCGAAAAAAAAGCGCAACGTAGATATTACGCTCTTAATATTGCCATTCAAGAGGTTACGTAACCGATAATTATTAATGGAGTACAACAGAGCGATTACAGAACAATGGAGTATTAATTACGTCCGGCGCATTGTTAATTTAATCCAACTATAATTAATTACATTCGAAAGCACGTTCCTGCATATTAATTACTGACGCTTGATACTGCCACGATAAAGGATCATCAAATTCTATCCATTTAGGAAAGTGTTCTTTTAATTAACCTGTCGTATGCGTTGGACAGAATTGCCGTGGAAAAAGAAACGTGATAATTTCATTTTCAGAAAATAATTGTTGTAACGAAGCGAGAAATATGAGAGTGGAGTTGCGTGAATGTGGAATAATTATCGAAAAATCATCGAAAGTTTATTTTCGACAGGGTGACAAGGGTGATAAAGGCGATCGGGGCTTCACGACGACCTTAAAGGGTGAGCAGTTTCCAAGTGGAGTATTTGAAGGCCCACCTGGTCCACCAGGACCACCTGGTAAGCATACAAACGAGATAATCTGCATACGAAATAAATGATTAAACATTACACGTCAATTGCATTCCCGTGAGGAATACGAGAACACATCACGGTAACTCTCTGCGAATCTTCTATGCAAATTATTTATTTCGTTAGCATTTCATTTGAATCTGATATCGTAGCTTTTCTAATTATATCAGGAAATCATACACGGAGCTAGACATTATTTTTTTTTTTTTCCTTTTGCGTCGTTTATTTTTCATTTCCTCGACAGTACTTTACATTTCAATTAATACGTTTGTTTTATTAAATTAAAATTTTTTTCATATCGTTTATTAAAATTAATATTTTCCACATCATTATTTTAATAATATTATTTAATGCTATAATCTTCCACTTAATAATTTTCTAACGGATTCTTTTGACGGGCAGGGCGCGATTGATAGAAATCATTAGTATCGTGATCCACGAGAGAATTAAGTCGGTCACGCGCGATAATTCGGAATCGGAACGCGATGTGGCATTCATCCGATTATCTTCGCGCGCCGGCGTGACCTCGCGGGCGAAGAAAAGGCGGAAATGTTTGACGAGGAAATCTTGACTTGGATGACCGTGCAGGTTCCTCTCAAGAGGAGATCGAGAAGCGATCGCGCACGGTGGGCGTATATACGTGCTGTGTCTCGCCGGCGTAGTAATATATGCGGCCGTGAGCAAATCTTTCTTTGCCATTCGCGCGAGCCTCCTTTTTTTCTCTACCGCCACTCGTCCCGTGCGGATCGGACGTTAACCCTTCGGAAGTTGAGCGTCCTCGAGGAGCACCGAAAAACTGCGCACACATTCGTGTACATGAGGCCTGTTCGTTTTGGCTGAACTTTCGCATCAGTTTATTTTTCTTCCTTTTCTATGCGGGAGGAAAGAAGAGGAAGAAAGATGAACTGGTGCAAAAGTTCAGCCAAAAAGAACAGGCCTATGGTGGTATCTCGCGAAATTCGTAGAGGAAAAGGCGGTAATGTGACCCTCCATTTTTGTTTTTCTGTGTAGTTTTCGTATCTTTTAATTATATTCAAATCAATCGTGTTGCAGATAATTTATTGATCTGAGTTTAATAAAAATATACTTGGAATGATTAAGATAATTTATAAAATGGAAAAAATTGTTTAAATGAAAGAGACATTATGATGTGACTATATCTGTGATGGTAAAGTGGGTCTTTTTCTATAGAATCTACTTTCTTCAGGTTTTTTAGAACTTTCCATGAAATCCAAATAATTTAATCTCGTAGAAAATTCTAAACTTATTGTGAGATATTATCAGATTTAGAAATTTCTTATCATAAATACGTTCTCCTAACAATACTTTTGCGTTGATCCTGTCGACAAAAAGTTCTCGCCAATCATGGCAATAATATTTTTCACGTTTCGATACCCATCCTAAGAATAAGTTAGAAACCTTTTGCAAGAGTTGGTTAATTATAATAGAATTTTAAGTAGGACTCATGTTGGAAGCAGGAGTGACATAATCACCTTTTCCTTTACTTCGGTGAAAATAATCTTATAAAAAAGAAGACGCAATTACAAGAAAAAATTCCATAATAAAAGAAAAATAATTAGATGTCATCGTTACTTGAGCACGTTAAAGTATTACAGTACAACATTACTGCCAAGCCAGGATTATATAATTTTAAAGTAAATAGGACGTGACGAAAGAGGTTTTAAAAAATTCACAAGTCTTATAACTTCATAGAAAATTAAATTAACTTTATAATATATACAATTTTTCGTTGAACTGAGATGTTTAGTAAACGTTAACGTTATATAAAGATGCAACCGACGTAGAATTTTCATGAAACATTCGCCGAGAAAAAATTCGCTTCTAAGTGTAACCGAGAAATCTGTAGCCTCTGGGAGCCGTCACGACAATTCTAAGATACTCTGTGTAAAAGATTCAGCCCTGTTTAAAATTACAAGACAGGAGACACCACGCGCAACGCTTCTCGTGAATAGTACAGAGGGTAATAAATGCGCAGTCCTGAGGCGCGGCGAGAACGGAAGCTGGGGAATATCTCGTCGCGTAAAGACGAGCGCGACTGTCGGCTTAAAAAATTCCGACCCACCTCTCGCGCCAATATCTCACGACTCGGTCGTTCGTCAACGTTCGTACGGCCCACCCCTGCCGTACCGCGCGACGGCGAGAAAATGATTTACGATCGCGGACGTATTCAGAATCCGATCTCGCTACTCGTAAACGACCGTTTACAGCGCGCCGTGTTGACCGTGATATGTCGGATATTGGCAAAAGCGTCGCGAGTATCAGTTACCTGCCTCGCGACATGATTGATTCGCGAGAGAAACACCGTGATTATAATTGAGTGAGAACCGTCAGGAAAATAGGAAACACCGAAACAGTTTTAAGCGCTCGTTACGAAACCTGTAACTAGTTTAAAGAGACGATTGGAAAACCAATCATTGAAAATTTATGCAATTTATTTATGAAATTGCGAACATACAGTTCGAAAATAAGTTGATTCGATTCGAATGGAATTAATCTGCTTCACAAAAAGAAATAATTAGATCATATCTTGAGATAAAATCTTTTATTCCAATCAAGAATAAACTGAAGGTAAAGATCTCAAAAGGGATTTAGCAGAAAGACCGGATTTAAAGTCCTCTTTTTTTTTCTTGTAGACTTTGTGAATTTTAGATGAAAGCTTTACGTCAATTTATCTTCGTCTGTGCAGGAAAATAATCTAGCGTTGATAAGATAGCTCCGATATGATCGTGTCGAAGACAACGTCGTGAAAAGCGCGGCTAACAACTATGCGAGTCCAATGCATTCGACAGAAACGAAATTACGCGAACGCTAATCCGTCTTTATACCGTTGTACGATGACAGCAGAGAACCAAGGATGGGGTAACAACGTTTCCGAGCATTATACATGCGCACCTGACAGAATTAATTTAGCCACATACAAATCCGTCTCGCAATTTCATGGCACGAACTGCAACAAGCAGCGGAGAAACTCGCTACTGTCGATATTGTACAAAGTCGTATTTTAGAATCAACGGTGCGCGCTACGCGGTGTATTTACTCTGTACGGTGCGATTCGCTCGCGCGATCCTCGAATTTCGTTTTGTGCACGTGGGAATTTTTGCGCACACACACACACACACAGAGTTGCCATTTCGTGACTTTATAGTATAAATAACACCTAGAAAAGGTAGCTCGCGCGTTAAAACAAGTAGCACGCGCAAGTTAACAGTTTATGTGTTTCGCGATATTAATCACTAAAGGAAGATAAGCAAATTTCAAAGAAGTTTTCTTATAAAAGAAAATATAATATCAATTTATTTAACTTTGTATCAATTTGAAAACAAATTTCATATAGAGACGAAATATTCTCTAATTTTTATATCAGTATTAAAGAAGTTGTGACAAATGTCATTCTATTACTGGCGAGCAAATGAAAGAAAATCCTATTATGCAGATATAGAAGTTCTTTTGCCGTGTGACAGAACAACATTGATCGTTTTCGTTGCGAGAATATATTGCTGTCAGTTCTATCTGAGAACCGTAGATAAATCAAAAGATAGTCGATAAAAAAGTAACGATCAAGCACGTCACTGCAAATGAAGTGTTAATCTGTACGACGCTTGACAGACCGCAGTTTTCAATTCTTACACGAGAAGAACGATTTTACTGAAGTATGAAAAATTCAGCCATATTGAAAAAAATTACTAAATTTTAATAAATGTTTGTTCGATTAATGTTAATGTATTTATATTTACTTGTACAAGAATCATTAATTTGATTTAGCTATCAATTTGCTATTAAATAAATATTTATTTCCTGTAAGTAAAAGTTAATGTGCTATTGAAAAATTATATATTAAGATTTAATAAATTTTATCTTTTTAAAATTTTATTTGAACTATCGAAATAATTATGTAGGGCGCTCAAACTAATTGCTAGAATGTTAAAACTTTTTGCAACATTGTCATCCACGCTTAAGTCTTCTACATAACTCTTTTGATGGTCCAACAAAATTATCTTCAGATTTGTATCTTACAGCTGAATTGCTAGATACTTGAGCAAAATCATTTTCTTACGTGTAAATTGCTCAATCCTTTGATCGTGTTACATTCGGGTTTACATTGTAACGTTTCAACCGAACGCGTTACCTGTCGCAAAATTTCTTCGCACAATTTGTTTTATTCCAAAATCGCCGCGAGCGCCGCGTTCTTTCGGTCCATATCTACTTCCGTAAAGCTCGATCACGCGATCCGTCGTGAAACGCCGCTTGGCGTTCGATCACTCGAAGATTCTCTCTTCGAAAAATGGAAATTCCGCGCTGCTCGTTCGCGTGCGTGCGTGCGGACGAGCCAGCGTGGTGTGCGGGCACCATGTCTCATCTTATCCACGGCACGCAGGGTCTCCGGGCGAGAAGGGAGAACTGGGCCCGACAGGACCGCCCGGCCTACCCGGCGAGAAGGGTACTCGGGGAAAGCAAGGGAAGAGGGTAAGCTTCAGCGAGGTCCTCCGACCGCCGCCGACCATCGACCAAAGCAACCCCGTATGACCATCCATCCACCCCATCCCTACTCAGCCATCCATCCATCCGACCGATCCTGTTATCCGTTGATTGAATCCGAACGTAGCAGGAAGCAGAAACAAATTAAAAGAAGAAAAAAAAAAGAAAGAAAGGGATGGTCCATCCAATCTGTTCCCTTGATACCCTCTTGAACCTTCCCGTTGCATCCTGCGTCCCGCATGGTATATGCATGTTTTTGCATGATAGCAAAAGTATATCGAACACTCACATCCCTCGGACGCTGATAACCGCATGCTTCTTGACTTGGGTTGTGTCACCATTTTAGATCTCTCTTATGTACGTAGCATGACGTAACCGTAGTTTTCTTCCGCGTGGGATTCAATCTGTTTTTTTTTTTTTTTTACAACGTGTCACAACACATGCCTCTCCAGTCTGAATCTATATGTAGATATATATAGATCGAGTGTTTAGCGTCAGCAAAATTTCCGCCACATGGCCTTAGAGATTGCCTGATTCGATATTCCCGATTACGTCGCTCTTAATGCCGCGTTGGAGAAACGGATCTTCTCGTAAAGCACTGCGTTTATATATATATATATCGGTTTTATCATATTTCGTTTGCTTGCTCGTACCTCAATTCTAATCAATCTAATTTAGGAATTCAGCAAAACATTAATCATCCTTCGATTTTTGCCTGATAAATTTCAGCATTAATGATTTCGGTAGATTTAAATATGGAATTGCATTTGACTCGTCTAAAGATTTCAATCATCAATCTTCTATTTTTTTGCCGATTAAATTCTCCGCGGTACTCCGAAGAGAACAAACGCCGTAATTCTGCCTTCTGCGCGAAAAATGTGTGACTTTTTTTTTAATCCATTTTCGCTCCTTTTCGCCTTCTTGGTTTCTTTCGCCCTACTTTCGAGCATCGCCGACGTCTCGAGCTTTTCCCGCGGAATATTAGATTTTGTAATCTTCGAGATCTCTCTCTGGTTCCGAAAACGAGCGACTCCGCTCGCGCTGCGAGACGCTTCGAGCCGCAAGCACGACGCGCGTGCACAGCACGGCACGGCACGGCACTCTTCACGCAGTCACGCGAGCATGAGCACGTACGTCACTCCGTCACAATTTGCATCGTCGAATAAACTGCAGCCGAACAGCATTGTCACTTGGTTACGGTTACGGGCAGAGGGAAGTTCCTCGCTGTGAGGCGATTTGTAATCTCGCTTCGCGAAGATGTTTACACCCTCGACGGAGTCGTGGTTACGCGACACGAAGAAACGGCGTTTTAAAGAAACCGGAAACGAATCTCCTTCATTTGATTCTATGTCTAGAATTTGAATTCCGTGTAAAAAATGCGATTGATCCCATGATGTTTACTATCTGGAAAAATTTGGAAAACCTACAATTTTCAGATTTCTTTTTTATTCTTACAGATCAGAGAGTTTCATAGAATTTTATCGGGGAAATTTTTTTAATTTAATCTTTAAATTTTTAATTTCTGTATTTTTCTGAAAATATAGTTTTTTTGCAAACACTTTTTGCTTGATAATGCAAAATGTTGACATTAGCAATAAATCATTCGCGTATATTCACGTACATCTTCGCGAGTTTTTATTTAAAAAATCAGAATAAAAATAGAAGACAATATTCAACAGAAGAAAATAGTGAATGAATCCTTGTTATCGTATAGATTTCGCGGCAATTGTAGAAAATAATAGATATAGTCTCGTACACTGTTAGAAATGTAACCACGAGCTTCCTTTACATGTAAATGAAGCTGGTGGTTATGAACGAAATTAAAAGTAATGAATGATTTAACTGAAAATTAAGTTACAGTAGTTACTTAAATGTAATGAACGTGTACTTTTAATAAAATTTTATGAAAAGTACATTAAATTTCATAAATTTTCATGAAAAATACATTAAATTTTATGTACATGTACATAAATATACTTTTTAGTTACAAATACATTAAATTTAATGTAATGTCATGAAATTAAATTCAAATTCAATTCAATTATGTAACTTAAAAGTTAATGAAATTTAAGAACATCTCTAACAGTGTAGAATCTTCTACTAATTTTCAATACATAGTTAATTTGCTTACACTCTAATTTATTTCAAAGTTGCATTAAAACATTCTCTAACCTGGAATTTTAAATAAAGATATCTGGAAAATCCGGGAATTCTCAGGGAATTTTTCCACAAGACTTCAGTAAACATCCTGTTGATCAATTAATTCCTCTTATTTGAGTGATTACAACGCAATTGCAGTGTATTTACAATGTAGCAACTGCGACAGTTTTTAAATGCGGTCGCACGCACATATATTCGATTCCTATCGAATCAAGTAACATTGAATTTGAAATTTACACATTCATAAACTGACCACAGAATATTTCATGTGTTTTTTGTTATTCGGCAACATATTGTTACAGATATATCGCTCTTGTCGCTATTCGGTTCGCGAAACCGCATATGTATATTTTTTTTACACACGATATTTTCTCGCGCCTCCTTCGGGAACTTTCCTCGCCCATCCGTGTCCATCTTTGGAATTGCATACGTACCTCGAGCGACTGCTGGGACTCATCTGTCCCATAAAAAAAAATGCGAAAAAAATAACGACATGGAAAGTGAAAAAAAAAAGTAGAATAGTGTAAGCAGGAACGGGAAAAGAAAGCAGATAGGAAAAAAAGAAACGTTGGTAGCAGCAAATAACACGTATCCATATTGTGATATCCGAGGCTTCACCTCGGATTCTCCCTCTTCTCAACCCCCTAATTCTTTCTTTTTCTCTCTTTCTCTCCTTATTTCTTTTTCTCGTATTTTTACCTCTCGCGCGAACGTCGAGACGTCGATCGTCTCCACGCATTCGCGCTCATCACCACCGGCACCATTCGCGAACCGCAGACTGTGAGCTGGCAAACAAACAAGCAAGCAAGCGAGCGAACGAACAGGGGTGGCGGGCTTAAAGCGCTCTCCTTCCGGCCGAATTACACGCCTACGCGCCTAACACCTGTAAACTAGCGCGCCTAAGAGCTTGGCGTGCGACCGTACCACTCTTTCGGGTCCATCGTAAGTATACTCGTAGATCTGCCGAGCGATCGTAACTTTTCCGATGGCTATTGCAAACGGCGACCACGCGCGGCGCATCCTCCGCAAACGTTTGTATTTTTTCCGCGAATGACAGCATCTCTAGAATTAAGAACGCGCGACGCATTTTAATTGTACAAAGATCAAATGAAAGTTTCTTAACACGTATACTCTCGTTAATTGATCCATTGTTACAACATGTGACTTCCTGAACGCTCGTGATTGTGTCAAAAATTAACGAAACGCTTTGAAATGATTGCTCTGACCGTAGGTGACCACCGGGGTATTTAACGTGTTTGAAATTGTCAACCGAAACGTGATTCGAAATGTGATTTTATTGATGAAATTTATTGCTCTGGTTTTGGAAGGAATATTAGTTTCTTAAGGTTTCTCTTTCTATATCAAGCTGAAATGCGGTTGTGGTTTAACATAATTTTTAGGCAATCTCAGCATAGCATAAAAGTAGAAACTTAATATTTTCTCGAAAAAAAAGAAATTAATTAAAATTAAATATAATATATCAATGGAAATTAAATTAAAATTAAATTGAATTAATGACAATGAAAAATGGGATTTGTTATAATTGATAAAAAAAAATACAATTCTATTCATTTTTTTTATTCTTAGCTTTTATTATACGTCAACATTTCGCACTATAATATTTTAGAATATATGTAATACATTTTTTGCTAATTTAAATATAACGATTGAAAATTACGTCTGGGGGAGTACTATATAAATACGTAAAAATTTTCTGTGAAATAATTATACTTGTACACACAATAAACGATTGTTTTAATAAAATCAAATTTCATATAAATTAACGATATCAAATCGTTTAAACACGTTCATCATTTTATATACATTTAATACACAAATATATGTTTCTCTAATATATTAAAGTTCATCTGTTTGTTTCATATTTACGACAGAAAAGTGCTCCGTCCTATTTAGAAATTATTAAATTCTCTGTAATTCTATGTATTTTATTTTGTGGAATTACAACGGGCCATTTTTTGTAATAAAATGGCTAGTGAACGAGTATACTTTTGACAGCGAATTTTACAACGTGTAATGCTAAAAGCATGACAAATTTTAAACTAATGAGTAAAAAAAATACATACACGAGTTTCACATCTTCCAATGAAAAAACACATTTTTTTTCAGATATATAGGACTATATTGAATTAAGATGCAACGAGAGATTAAAAATAGCTCTTATTAAGTTTTGGTTGAGGAAAAATTAAGCAAGAATATTGAAATTTGCATAAATACACCATGTTCGTGTTCAATTTTTCGAAATATTCCCTAATCGTCCCAAATTTTTTATTAATATTATATTCATAAAGTCAGTCTTAAAAAAAACATTATTCCTTTTACTTACACCTTTTTGAGCATAAATCTGTCCCTTTAATGTCTTCCTTTCTATTGTAAGAAGAATCGTTCTCTTAATGTAATTGCCATCACATTTCGCGATTTCTTTTCCGCGACTATGGTGCAGAATAATTTTGCAAGTAAATGGAAATATATAATGCATTTGCAGAAAATGCGATTAAATGCGAAATTTACACGAATCTTGTAATCCGGTTTTTACAGACACGGTTTCAGACACTGAGAATTACCCTTCGGAGCAACTTCGGCAGTTCCGCTGCAGTTTCGCGGTCGAACCACGACGGTAAACTCGCGGATACACGTGTCCGCTCGCGATACTTACCTTCGGCTCACCGATCCGTAAAATTCGCCATTCGACCACAAAGCAAGCTCGCTCGCAACTTCGCCCGTCCACTCGATTTGCTTCTCTAACGAGATGCGAAACTGGGATGCTTGCTCCGGATGCGCTGCGTGCGTCCCGATTGCAAAGCCGCGGCCAAGTGTACGTTTAACTACAGATAACGTACACGGAGTACGCCAATTTGTTCAAAAATATCTTGGAGACGGATCCTTGGGCATTGATCTCTTTTGAAAGTATCATAGCTTTATTTTTACGGAAGGTCTCACTTATTTTTCATCAGATTTAAATTTGCCTGCAAAATTTAATTCCATATTCTCTCTATAACGTTCGACAATTATAATTACTACATTATTTATATTACTAGAGTTTAAAAATTTTTAATTTAAAATTTTCAGCCATACACTGAAGAAAAATTAAATTTTAATAAATATTTGTGTGAATAGTTCCAAGTAAATATTTACTAAATGCAAATATATATTTATTTACAAAACCATTAATTTAATTTAACTGTCATTTTTTTTTTATCGAGTAAATTTTACTGTAAATATTTATATCGTACTGTTCAAACAGGTATATATTAAAATTTAATAAATTTGTTTCAGTATAAAGAAGCTAATATATAATTGTCTTCGATATTTTTGTCAAGGAAAAATGGACTTCCAAATTCGTCGAAAGATCTCTAAGGTATTTTTGAGTGGACTATGTATATAGATGTCCACGGCATTCGCCACTGTTGTTTTTAGGATGACGGAGGCGATATCGAGCGCTTTTAATAGCGTGCGTGTGAGTGTGTGCGTGTGTATATGTACAGTTAGTGAGTAGTGATCCTCGGCGTGTAGTGTACGTAGCTTGTGTAACTAATTTGTGTTTATGTAGCGAGTAACACCACCCCACTACTCTCCCGCGTGTATCGGTTCGATTCACTAATCACTAATAACCACTACTACCCCCGGCTTGTTGTTGTGTTGAGGCTCTCGCAACTCTATCGACTGGCGATCGCAAGCGCCTGCAGACTGTCGCGTAAGTATTCAAGATCCTGTCAAAGTTTGTAGCTTATACTGCCGCGACTGTGGTGTCTTCTTCTCTCTCTCTCTCTCTCTATGCTCATTTTTCGCGCGATATTAATATTTTTATCTATTTTTATTTAATACTTTTTCTGTCGGTCCTGCCCCTCGTTTGCCTGCTCTCTTTCTCTCTCGCGTAACGTTTTTACATTCTCAATGAATCACATTTCGTAAATTATATAATTAAAATATTTTAATTTTCTTAAAGGACTCCTTCATGCGTTTTTGTTATATCAACTTGTTAATAATATTTCGCGGGGTATAAATCATATCACGTTACATTTTAATGATGCATGTAAATTGAAAGGTTTTATTGCTGCATAAATGTACGTGGAACTGCCGATATGTAATAAGTCAAAATTTATGGGATACCTTTTTACGTTTTGCGAACAAGAAAGGATCCTATTAAGCAGTAGGACTGGCTCTACAGGTTGTAATTATGAGAAGAGACTATAAATCATAGATGTTATCATAGCACGAGAGAGAAAAGAGATACATTAGTAGTCCTCAATTTTCTACTAAATTTGAACCCTAACTAACGAATCCTCCGTAGTCGCATGAGTATTAGTAGTCGTTGTCTACGTCACGAAGTAAACTTGTTTAGACCGCAAGTGTGTTTAAATGTGTAGTACAAAAGTAGCTGTGCACTTACGATCTCGGCACTTAAGGTAAAAAAGAGATTCAATTACGTAGATTATCACTTAAAATTGAACAGGCGTGAAGTACCAAGATCGATCGAATTAATTGACGTAGATCTCGAAATACCATCCTCTCCTCCTCTCCCTCCTCTCTGAAACAAGACAGATTAACGCTTCGTTAGAAGCAACAATGAAAAAGAAATTGACAGCGCACATGGAGGACCTGGTTGGATCTGACCTTGCAGTGTCATTGTAGGGTTTCAAGGGTGAGAGCGGTTTGGCATTGGCGAGGGGTGCCCCCGGCCTGCCGGGTCCGAAGGGTGAGCCCGGCGAACGGGGTTACTGGGGCGAAAAGGGCGCCATGGGAGACGCGGGTTTACCAGGTAGATTACCACGAAACCATTCTACCGCGGCGGGAAAAGACGAAGGATAAAGCACCGAAAAAAAAAGCGATCGTGTGTCCGCCCTCTTATTCCTCGTGGAATTATTCTCCCACGAAAATCCGCGATCCTTCGTACATACCTTTGTCCGTGCCTCTATATCCCCATGCACTCGCACGAAAAATCCAAAAATTACTCGTGTAATCTTTCCCAAAATGATAGTTAGCAGTAACAGCCACATCTTTCAGAAGATAATCCACGATCGACGACGATTAATGTCACCAATCAGATTTTATCGCTAAGTTTTTTATTTCTTTTCTTTTTATTTATTTTTTTGTTTTTAGCTGATTTTTTAACAGTTAACGTTCAATACGAGAAGTTTTAAAATTCATGGTATATCGAATTTTTTCTAGGAAAATAAACAGGCAAATATTCGTTATACGGTTCGTTTACTGTGTCATCAATGGCACCGCACCTTCTTCCGAATATTTTTGCATATAATGGTATGAAAGAATAATGTCTCATAGTTTCAAAATGTATACCATATAATTTCAAAATGTATACCAAATGAACGTGATGTTAAAGAATCCTACTTTTCTGTTTGATTATGCAAACATACAGAGAATAATGCGGGTCCACTGAACACGGGCGCGAGATCAGTTCAGGTTTCTTGTTTAACTTTTCGAAGATATGTAACAGTGGAACGATTCGAAAAGTTCCCTCACGAAACTTGAAAACGACCCCGCGTTAGCCCTTAGGGAAAAGAATTCGAAGGCTGTGCCCTCGATTCTCTTCCGGTAATGCGCGCCAGCTTCGCCTTCCGCGAAAAATTTCAATCAAAAGTTAATAACGGCCATCGTTCGATATAGGAAATTAAATATTAATCCGCTTCGTATCGAATTGAATATTTAATTAAACGTTTGTTTTCTGAAAGAGTCATCGGGCGATCGATATTTATCATTGCTATGTGCGACGTCGCGAATATTATTGCGCATTTAGCGGCAAACGTTGAGGGATTGTTAACGTGACAGTCTTTTGATAGATGCTTTTCATGATGTCAATCAAAATATCGGCAGACAATGCAGAAGATATTAATGTAGTAACAATATTTCATTGACTGCCACTTTAAAACCAGTTTATACAAATCAAATATGTGTTTTGTTACGACTTATCTGGAAAATTTCTCTTTATTTTTCATCATTAACCCGTAACAGGAACATATTTTTTGTGACATTAAACGAACATGTGTTCCTTGGAACCTACTATTTGTTATTAGTTTTATTTTCTTTAAAAATTGAAACATTTATAATTTGTTTGTATTAGTTTAATTTATTTAGTTTTGTTATAAGTTTTATTTTTTCTTTTTAAGAAAATTAAAACATTTGAAACAACAACTAAAACTTGGCACAAATATAGTACGATAAATAATTAGCCTACTTTTATTTTCTGTAAGAATGCACTGAAATTTAATATAAATATAGTACAATAATTAGCCTACATGAACAGAGAAAAACTGTGAAAAATAAGATCGTGAAACAAAAATATTTCAAATCATTGCACTATTTAAAAATTAGGAAAACGTCCCAGGATCGCTGTAGATTCGCATGTTCCAGTTACGGATTAAAAAGAATACGATCCATATATACATATATTCAAAGATCTCTGATATTTAGAGCAACAATAAACGTCGAGTGTTTGCGGATGTCCCTCGGGTGAGCCATTCTATCGAAACGCGATAAACACGCCGGAAGTATTCCCGGCACGGGGAAATAGCCCGGAGCAAAATGAAGTCGAGAGCGGAAAAACGACGGAAGGCGAAGTGGGCAGTGCGCCGGAGGTTTCTTGCTACGCGCGCGTTTCGGAATTGCGGAGCGTCATCGATCGCGCTCTCACGCGCGCGAATTAATCTAACTTCGGCGAGCCCGAGCAACCGAGCAGCTCACGGTCGGCAAATTCGCTTTCAGGGCCCAAGGGAGAGATGGGACTGCAGGGCTTGCAGGGGCTCAATGGAACCGACGGCGATCCTGGTATCCAAGGACCCCCCGGATTACCGGTAAGTGGGACGCAAATGAGAAATGGTTTCCCCGAATCTCCTCGTCTTTCCATGCCCTTCGCGGTGTAATATTCGGGAGACGTTATGGCCACCGTGTTTTACAAAGGTGACGAAAATTTAATATCCCTCACGTCGTCGGACTTTTGCATAATGCCAGCGTATTTTACGTTGCAGTGATTGTTGAATCAAGTTGAGCAAATGCGAGAGAGAATCTCCCGAGAGTTGTAGGAAAATAAATTCATAGTATTATGTATACTTAATAGGGAGTTTTTGTAATACCGTTTATCCAGATATGGTGAACGTTAAGGTCAGGTTATCTTCTTCTTAACAACTAATTCACGTTATTGCAAAAAATCCCTATTGTTCGCTATTTTCTATGGTATTTTTCGATGCCTTAAGATTTAACGTTTCTTTCAGTAGCATCAATATATCGCTTCAAAAATGGTACAAAAATGTGATTTTCGAGTTATTAGTATGAATGAGTTAAGTAAACATTATCGAATTTTTGCATTGTCCAAATAGACTAAAAGAATGTTAAGCACGTTGTTCCAAGAAGGCTTCATACATCCGTAATGTAACAGGTATCATAATATATTCACAAAATATTAGATATCCCTTCCGCGTTGAATTACCAACACATAATACATGTAACATTATATCAACGCAATTTTCAGTTGCGCTCATATAATGTTACGAATGTTATGTGTTAAATCTAATTAATGTGCAAACTCTCAATATTACGTAATACATGGGACGTTTTTTAAAGGAAGAGTTAAGGAAGAATAAAAATACGGCCAATATCTATGAATACATTACATAAATATAAAGACAGTTAAAGCTAGATGTTGGGATAGTAATAATTAATATAAATTCCTAAATACATTTGTTCAGTCAAACTGTGCGCCACATATTGTCGGCCTTGCAACACAATCATTTAACTGAAATAATAATGTCGACAAATTAATTTTTGATCGTCGAATTGACACTACTAGCATACTTAAATTATTAAAGAATAAAGCTGTAACATTTTACATACGTCGCGTTTGCTCGTCCCTTATTTCAGGGAATATCCGGACCCAAAGGTGAAAAGGGCGACTACGGCGATATTGGTCCCCCCGGCCTTATGGGACCTCCGGGTCTACCCGGCCCACCGGTACGTAAATGGTCTTAAACGTCATAGCTTCAACGACCCTTCTTATCATAAATATTACGTCTTATGTGATTTTCTACTTGTCGACAGGGCTATCCTGGGCTGAAAGGCGAAAAGGGAGAGAAAGGTGAATCGGTGAGTCTGTTAAATTTTGTTACTTGCGTTGACGCTGTTTTGAAAATTAATGTGATATCAATAATTAATTCCTATTTGATAAAGAAATAATAAAAAATAATTTATATAATACAATAAAACTAATAAAAATAGATAATGACGTAGAAAAAGATTATATAAATATAGGTAATATGAATTATATAATAAGAGAAGTATATAAGGAATTATATATAAATATAATGTATGTTTTCAATTACATATTTATTATTTTATCTTTTTAATATCTTGACCTAAATCGAATCATGGTTATAAGTTATAATACGTATGAAATATGATCCCACCGGAATGATTTTGCAGAAATTAGTTTTATTCAGGATCCAATAAATTTAAGCAAGATTCTATTATCGAAGAATAATATCTATATCTTTTACGGACGATCATCGATCGATGCAGCTGCCGTGATTTCGATCGCGAAGCTGCCGCATCTTCCGCACAAATGCTATCATATTTTCGTCACAATAGCTTCACGATCGATCGCAGTTTTGGTGCGATCGCGATAGCACCAGAACTGCGATTTCGACGCAGGCGTGCGTTAGGCAGTATCTCACGATAAAATAAATTTCTTTTCATGGCGGGACATCGACCTTCCCACCCATAGAAGTACAAAAAGCTCAGGCGAAGACAGGTATGTGACAGTTTGTATCTGAGATATCTTCGTGCTTTCATTTTCGATCGTGCGACAAAAGAATCGCCCTTGATCGGGGAAGGATGCACGATGGAAAATCGTTAATGTTACATTGAATAGTGTAACGTGATAGTAATACAACATGTATGAACACGAATGCGCGTTTGTTCGCAGGGAGACGGCACGTTCGAGATGAACGCCGGGGAAGTGGTAAGTTAACTCACGAAAACGCTCGTTCTCTCACGAATGCGTCCGCTAGTTACTACGATATACGGTAATGTTCGGTTTGTAAAAAATAGAAAAATAAAAATACGGCGGACAATATTACTTCGCTTCCGTGTTGTCTGTTCGAGCGGGTTTTAAATTTTCGGTCGCGCCATTGCGACATCGACTTTGTGCTCCGTTATGGCCGCATTTTATGTAGTTATGTAACCCTTTGCGGCACGATTTATGGGGATTATAAAGCAATTCGCTCAAAGCTGTAAAAATTGTCGAACAAAATCCGTTTTTCTCCTCGATTTTATGATACATTCATCCGCGTCGGAATTTTTAGGAAAATAAAATACAACAATAATTTACTTTTTGTAATTATTCATTTTTCATTATTATTATCGATTAAAATTATAATTATGTCTTTTTTATAATTATAATCGATCAAAATCTCCATAGCTGTTTTAGAATTCAAAAATTAATTACTTACGGAAGAATAACCTTTTCTTAATCGATGCAATTTTTCGTGCTAGATCGCGATCTAATAAATTATTAGAAATTTCCAGACATCATTTTATTCTTGTTTAATATTCGGTGAACAAAAGTAAAATGATCTTTAGTTAACACTCGGGTGGAAATCTGAACATAGTTCTGTGTGGTGTAATTTTAGTGATTAATTAACAATGGCTGCGTGGAATAGAATAAACAGCTTTGCAAGAGTAGTTGAAAGATACATTAACATGATTGGTTTAGATCCAGTGAGGAACTGAGGACAAGATCAGTCGTATTAAAGATTTCTGCAACAGTTGTAAAGCTGCTTTTTCTCCTGAACGCGCCTATTAAAGCCTGCGAAACACGATGCTTGTTTTTCTGCTGGATTCCTAGCTGAATTAAAATCTTGCCATCGTAATGGCTACGGTACTGACAGTGTCAGCATCGTAGCCAATATGGTGGCAAGAATTTATTCTAGCCAGCAATCCAGCAAGAAAACAAGCATCGTGTGCCGCCGGCTTTAATCGCATGTGATGTAGCACGAAAAATCACATCGCGTGCCTTTGATTGAAGTGTCGATAGTTATTAATTCGTGACATTGTTGATGCATAGATAATGGGCCCGCCCGGACCCCCAGGACCCGCTGGTACCCCCGGACTGCAGGGCCCACCTGGGATCAAGGGTGACAGAGGACACGATGGCGCCAAGGGCGATCCTGTCAGTAACCATTACCTATCTGTTGTCCGCGTGTGTAGAATATGAAAGCAGTTATACGCGTTCGCGTTCGCGCAATGGAAAACGAATGTTGATTTCTCTCTCCGAGATTGCAGACATCGAATAACAGAATCGATCTGTTTGCATCGCTCCGTTTTGTTCGAAAAACCATCAAAAAAAAACCTTTTATACATCAAGCTTTATATTTTTATTTATCTCCGTCGTACTATCACTGAATTTGGGAAACGTAACAACTACAGCGAGTTCGGTTATGATCGCAATAATAAATGGCGTTATTTTTTCACGTTTATTAGTTTAGTTCGTGCTGCGCAGCGAACAAAAAAAATTTACAACGCGCTAACAGGATTTTTAAAAAATTCATTCTCTTTCGTACATTTCAACTTTCTCTATTTTACATCGTGATGATATGAAAGGTAAAGCCACAGTCGAGAAAGATATTCGTTCTGATCGCAAAATAATGAGAGAAAAGAAGGTATGAAGGGCCGTAGTTGAGAACCCTTCGTATGCGAGAAAGATCCCGTTTGCAATGTGA
Organism: Trachymyrmex cornetzi; assembly: GCF_001594075.2. Lineage (NCBI taxonomy): Eukaryota > Metazoa > Arthropoda > Insecta > Hymenoptera > Formicidae > Trachymyrmex > Trachymyrmex cornetzi. The sequence continues at coordinate 394,853 of NW_017300191.1, read as the reverse complement.
CTCCCGAGGCGTGAAGCTATTCACGCCGGTGATCTTTGAGATCACCTTTTTGCGTGCGCGACACCATTGCAATGCGGACAAGCCCGTTCTCACGCGTCGCTCTTTCTTTTTTCACGTTACAGGGAGAAAAGGGTGCCAAAGGGGATCCTGGTCCGATGGGACTGCCCGTACGTATTTTCTCTCCAGATTACACACAGCATGCACTCAAACACACGCACACACGTGTAGCCTTAAGCGCGCTCTAAAAAGGAAACGCGGATACAGAACGCACAAAGGCAGATAGAACGCAGACGGGACCCCCCCGAACGTTCTCGGGGGAAAAAAAAAAAAAAAAACTGTCCTGTGTCCTTTGCTTTTTCTGCAAAAAAATTGCGTTCCGAAAATTCCGAACGTTGCATTGTTAGCGTTAGTATCTCTTTCAATCCATTTTGTGAGTTTACTGCAAATTTTTCGATAAATTTTTCATCTAAAAACGAAAAAATAACGTTGTTTATTTTTTTTATCAATACACTAAAATATGATACACAAGATTTCTTTTTCCATTTTCTGTCAACACGAAAAAAATTTTTTGGAACTGAAAGAGTCGTAGGGCGTAATTAACGAATTGGACTTTATCGGCAGAATGAAGTAGGTACACGAGAAAGAAAGACGGGAGGAGGCGTGCGCACAATGTTACGAAGGTATACACGCAATCTCTCTGCATGACAAAAAGACCGAATACAAAGTTAGAGCCTGCATTATCCTCCTCCGAGCGACGGAAAAGTCGCGCGCTTGATCCACCACCTGCGAGACCGCGTCGAATGCGGCGGCGAGACATGCTGATGGGCATTCTGTCTATCTAATTTCAGGGCCCCATGGGACTGAGGGGAGAGTCCGGAAAGCCCGGGGATTCCGGGAAACCTGGCGCCATGGTAAGAACGCGGACCTCCCGCTCCTAACGTCATCGTAACTTGGCGTCGCCGCCGCGGAATTCGCTGATAAGCCGATAAGTGCGATTCACACATTATCGCGCGAAGCAGCCTGGCGAAGCGTGCCTCTCGATCGCCTCTCGAGTACGCTTTACTTCTGCGTGTACATACGATACCATACAAAAGGGGCTTTAGGGTAAGAGGGAGCGTCGACGAAGCGCGACTGTCGTCACGTCGAGAGTGGCGATTCGAGAGGAGGCGAGCGGACGTCTGGTTAAATACTTTGCGCGCGCGCGAAGACAGTCGCTTCCTGCCGACGACGACGACGACTGCCGTTAACGCGTTAGATCGATAGAATTGCAATCGCGAGGCATTTTAGGACTCTCCCAAGTCGGCTGGATTCCGTCGAGAATGGATCTCGAGCGCCGTCGGTCGGTCTCGTCTCCCAGCGAGATCGCTGTCACTACAGACTCTACGTTCGAGGTGTCTTAACGCGAAGTTCAACGTCAACCTTCTTCGAAATTGAGAAGACTCGATCCACTTTGGTACGGCGGAACGCCGAGGTCGCGCATTTTTCCTTTCGACATCGGAAAATACATTACCGATCGAATCTCATGGACACTCGTGTGTCTTGAAAGAATACGCGCGCCTCGGCGTTGGGAAGTTTTCAACGCCGACGGTGTTCCTTTGCGCCCGACTTCGCTCGAGAACAAAACTCAAAAGTCGGATCATACAAGTTCCGTACATTGGAAAAAATTTTACTAAATTCTAATACATATTTATTTGAATAGTGCTAAGTAAACATTTACTTGTAATAAATATTTACTCAACAAACAGAATGATAGTTCGAATCGATGATTTTTGTATCAAATAAATATATGTTTACATTTAGTAAATATTTACTTGGAATATTTACTATTTAAATGAATATTTATTAAATTTAGTATTGTTTCAGTGTATATAGCTTGCGATCGTAATTTTTCACAGCGTTTACAGGCGTGGAATAGATTCGTCGAGCGATTCGATGTCTAATGTTGGCGACTACAAGAACGCGGAAGGGACGTCTTCCAGGGTACCAAAACTCGTCAAAGAGTTGGCCACACGAAGTGAAAATTACGCCTGAAAATCGGCGATATCGAAACGAAGCTGTATATGTCCGGTTACTGCCTAAAATTATTTTAGAAGACAAATTCTTTGACGAATTTTTAAAGGCATATTTTCGACGTATTCTCTAATTAAATTGCCTGAAATTATTGGCTGAAGAAAGAAATTTCGATTCGTCAAAAAATTCGTTGCTAAAATATATATCTTTCCGAGATCATCCCTGTATGTTCGATGTCGTGTACACCGCGGGGCCGCTTATTCTGCAAAGAGTTTAAACCAGATTCCGGTGAAATAACGTTAACGAATTAATTAATCCGCGGGCAAAGAGAGCGCGATGCCACGTGTTCGCTTTAATGAACTCCATGAGATTTGGTTTACGCCACTTTCAAAGTAAGCTGCTCGCTCTCGGTTCACGCGTTAACGCATCACTACCATCCGTCCTTCCGCTCGCGCCGACCGTCGAGAACAGATTCTCGATCGCAGACACGAGTACTCAGAGTTTGGTGGATCCATAAAGGATCCGAACTTCGCCGTCCCGCTAAATTTTGTATCAGCGTATACGAAAAGAAGCGTACGGACGCCGTTTCTCCGAACAAGTCATTAATAATGTATAAGCATGTAAGGACTTCTCGATCTTATCGAATTAAATGTGAAAACGGTGCTTTAGTTATCGCCCTATTGCAGCATAACGGAGTGAAGTATACGACATTATTTCATTGCGTTACGTACGAAATATATGCGTACACTTGATAATTTCGCGATATTTTATCCCCTCGAATCGCATAAATTTGCGTAGTACGTTTTGCATAAAACTTGAGGAGCGTGCTTTTTATTTAGAGCTCAATTTTTATTTGAAATAAATTATTTTTTACAAACGTGACAAGTTAGAAGAAAGAACAAAATTAGATGAAGGCGCAGTTTTACCGATCCAGAAGTGTCGAAAAGTAGAAGTTTAATTTTCGTCCAAACTAATTTGACGAGCCTTGAGAAACAATTTTCAGTCTGTCCCTTGTCTGGTAAAATCTACTTTTCCGTTGTGCCTCTCTTGAGAATAATTCAGTCGGCTTGTACTTAACGAAAGCTCGCTCTCGCAGCATTGCCGGCACCTAATAATAACCCAGCCATTTATCATGATTCCTCTTCGTTCTACATTTCTTCGTAGCATTCCAGTCGCATTTCACGAATCATCAAGAATTCCGCACGGTTACAAGGGAAGGGAAATTCTGCAAGATATATTGATGAAGGGGAAAAAGGAGGAAGGAAACAGAGGGGAATAAAAATTAAGACTCCCCCGATCACATCGCTATTGTACTAAATTGTGACGTCAAAAGCGAGAAATCGGACGTGATCTTTTCTCTTGCGGTAGAAGTTATAAAGAACAAATGTAAAGATTCATATCGAGGTACAGGTTGATCGCGTTGAACATTTTCCTGATTACTCGTTGCTGGCGTCAGGATGGCTTCATCAGGAACATCGATAACGTCCCTCATCTTTCAACACTGCTCGATCAGGACGCGAACGTTGATAAAAAATCGCGTTGATTGACAATTAAATTCGCTAAAAGCGGCTTCTCGCGCAGAATACAGCTGGATGCGTTTTAAATCATCGCTTGCATAAAGCTTGCATAAAGAAGCAGCAGTCGAGGCGTGGCAGCGAAAGAGGGAGAACCATGATGGGCAAGTGTCGGTGTATTCCGGCTCCCTTTACATTCGGCAAGCACCTTTTACGAGAGTCGTGGGGAAACGTTGGTGATATCGCGCGTGAGCATCGGTCGCGAGAAAATTTCATGTTCGCCGAACAGTAGTAAAACCGTTTCCAAGACTGGCCGCTACGAATAACAAGTAGGAGGTACACCTCATCCCTCTCTCTCTCTCTCTCTCTCTCTCCCTCTCTCTCTGCCTGCACTTTCGGCTTTTCCGCTCTATCCCGTCGGGTTGCACTAACGTGCTATCGATAGTTTGCGATATTTTCCTGCGGAACTCTAACGTAGCTGAGAAACACAAGTGCGTGACGTTTTCATCAATAATAAAGTCGATACGACATGCTCTTTGGCGATATAAACTAAACGTCAACTACATAAACGCTTGGTGGACGCGATTTAACGTTTACGATAGTCAATAATTTCGACAAGCGTTTCTCGGCGACGTGGTCGACAAATTCGGAGTTAACCGAGCTTTGTCCTTTTACAAAAGTGTTTCGCGAATGCTGACAGAAATGTGGAAGGGTTTCGATATCGTGAGTTACGATCCTCGCGTCAGCTCGGGAATATCGCACGATTTACACGCAAGATGTAATTACCGGTAGGTGATCACTCGGCCTAAGAAGGATCTTATTCGAAGTACAACGAGATGCTCCACGAAAGCATCTTTAAAGACGATCTCGATATATAGGAAAGTCGAAAGTACACCAACTACTTCCTGTGAAAGATCTGCGGTGTTGGTGTGCGGCCCCGATCGCACGGAAATTGATTTACTCAAAATTGTCCCTTTAATTTCAAAATCCTAGAGATACGATAAATCGCAAGAATCCTCTCATCCGTGAGCTGGAATTAATAACAATTTTTCCACGGAAATTAATTTTTACACAAGAATTGGTAACAATCAATTGTGTCAAATTCATGTCGAAAAACACTGTCGTATCAAGCTATAGCACTTCGAGTCGTTTAAATCAACTTCCGCGTTAATCGATCGCACACCATCCTCGACGTCTAAAAATACAAGAGGCAAGAAGAATCGTGAAAATGTACAGTGTAGAATATACGGTGCTCTCGGCGCGCCGTCACAATCGATGTACCGTATACCACGGACTATACGAGCGGACTACTTCTAACACCCTGTGTACACCCCGATAAATTAACGCAGATTTAGTCTTAAGAGGATAAACTGGACGAGAGAGCTCCGTCGGACTCCACGCCGACGACCCCTATCTGGCGGCAATTCTCCTGTGCGTGTAAAGTTTACGACGCCCACATATACATATTTAATACACGAGCACAAACACGTCATATATGTATACAAACGCTCACACATACACGCGCGACACACGTGCATATACACGAAGGAACGTATGCGTGAAACGAGAAACGCAGTCGCGTCGAGATGCGCAAGTCGAGAGATGTATATAAATGTACAGCGATTCTCAATCCTATCGACGAATACGCGATTTTTTCTCGGGACGCCAGAACGGAGTTTTTCAGTTTTATTAGGTACTCTTGCTTGCGTGAATATCTCGTTGATCAACGGCGAGGAAACTGGAGCGTAAATCGATATGGAATACGTCTGTAATTATCGATTCTGTAGAACAAGGATATCTACGTTTGTTTTAAGTCGATTCGATATACAGTCCCAATCTCGGCGAAATTTCAGTCAACGAGGTACTCTCGCGAGTGAGAGTACCCATTAAAAAGTTCCGTTTTAGTGCGCCGGATGAATCACGAAAGTTCACCGATGAAACTCGAGAACGCGCTGTATACTCATTTGTATGTGTATGTCTGTAAATGTAAGTACAAGTAAAAGGTGCATATACACACGTAACTGCGTGTCGTGTGCAGGTATACACACACCCACACACACACACACACACACACACACATATATATATACACACAGGCTGTCAACGTTGTGTCGAAGGCCTCTTACTATACGGATTCGTTGACGAACCCGAAAATCGACCTCTTCCTCGTAACGAAAACCTTGACGTAATCTAATTAGGATGATTCCCGACGTCCGAGATTAAAGGATTTTCCCCGAATTATATAAAATTGTACTCCGAGATGCGAGAGTAGCTAATATTTTTCAGCTAATTTAAAACGAGTTTTGCCTTAACGAAAATTTCAACTTTACTTGCCAAATATTTGATCTTTTTGCCTGAGCGAAAGTCGACTGAGCGCGGAAGAACCCATAATTGGAGGAATGTTTCAGTAGACACAGAAGACACTCTGTGTGCACATATATATATACATATATATATATGTATATGTATATATATAAGTATATATAGGTATATGTACACACGAATTCCCAGGCGTGTGTGTGCGTGCGTTAATTGTTAAGGCGGCGTTCCTCTTAAGCCGATCAACTTAAGGCGACCTAATTGAATGCGTATGTGAATACTGACTCTAACAGCAGTTTTGTTTTACATTGTCCCGATTAATAAACAGAATGTGCATGTGCCTGTGTCCTTTGCTTCTAAAACTGCCTACCAAATTAATGCTTTCACACACGATAATCCAGTAACATAATCAGATACCTTTTTTTGCTTCTTTGCATTGTGCTCCGACATGTTTTGCGATCCGGGCCAATCCGGACAACGAGATTTCTCTGCTCACTTTCGTTCTTCCGTTCTCTCTATGTATTTGCATCTGTTGCATAAGTTGCAATGGAAAACGATTAAAGACAAGGAGAAAAGAAACAACCAAAAATTAACACGTGTTAATTTGCTGCGACCACGACGGTGGCGTTAATCGGCGGATCGTTCAGACCGGCGATTAATCTTGCTACCTTAGAAATAAGATCGAAAAGAAGAAAAAAAAAAGAAAAGAGGATAAGCACAAAGACGCGACGAAGCGTCGACGCTTCGGTACGAAGTACGCTCGTTTTTTTTTCTTTCAACTTTGCTCAAGCTTTACCTTCCGACGACGCCGACCGCCCTCGATTGTCAGTCTGTTCCTCTCTCTATCTCTCTCTTTCTCCCTCCCCCCCCTCTCTCTCTCGGTGTCGGGATTAATTTTGATAATACGAAAGCGGGGGTGAAGATTATCTTGCGATGATGGACCGAAGATGAGTTTCGTAGTTGAAACACCCGAAGAACGGAGACTAAACGAATCTAATTCATTATACGCCGAGTGAGAGTTTTATTCGCGAAAGAAAATGTTTGCACACCGTTTTTAAGAAATAGCTCGGAATCGTCTCTCCATCACGAAATTATACATAATAAAAATTCGCAGTTACACCTCAAATATTTACCAAGTATAGGGATATTCGATGTAACAAGAGTGCGAGTACAGAATCCGATAGAAACACAATTTCGTTACAACGAAAACCGATCGAATATCCCCGGCCAATATCTATACCGACACATCAAGCGCGATATAGCGCAACTATAACTTAATTTGAAAATCCGAACGAGAGTTTCGAAACTTCCTCTCGCGCGCGCAGGGATGCTGATCGAGAGTTGCAGCTATATATATTTATATAGCGAAACAGCAGCGCTGTGCAAATATTCTTTCTCGCCGAGCCGATGGAATTTTCACGCGAATCGATCGGCGCAACGGGAATTAAACCGAGAACCGATCCTGAAACCAGGGATGTGCGATCTCCGGATCGATTCGCTAAAAAGCGATTTTTTTGCAAAAATATCACTTCGAAATAGCCCTCTTTGTTAAAAAGAAAAAAAAGAAGCGATCCTTTACAAAGAGAGATCGGTTTTAAATATAACTCTTTTTGGTTGAAAAAAAAATCAATTTTTCTCAAAACAGATCGGTTTAAAATCGCTATTGTCGTTCGGGAAGATCGATCTTTTGGAGATTCGAACATCCCTGCCTGAAACACTCGAGGGCGCAGCGACGGTGTCAAAAGAGCGATATCTCTAATAATAAAAGTTCCCCTCCGAGACATAGTTTTTAAGTCGCTGTCGACAATATTACACGCTCGATATTATCGATGGGCTACGTCGTGTATCTGACGAGGTTTCCTCTACCTTTCAGGGATCACCAGGATTAGACGGCATGAAGGTGAGCGATCCACGGGATGACCCCGTTTTCACTATATATCATTACCTCTCTCGTTCTCGGACACGCTCTATTTCCGTGTCTCGGTGTCTCTCGTCTCTCGTCTCGTCTCGCGAACCGAAATGTATCAATCAATCGGGCCGAAATTAGATTCGAGAAAACGCGAGCGCGGTTTTCATCCCATTGGCTTTTCCTTTAACGACGAGAGCGAGCCGAGTTACTCAAAATCGCCCGTCATGTTTCTTCGTACTTTCAGGGCGCGCAGGGCGAGCCAGGAACGAAGGGAGAAAGAGGAGATCCGGGATTGCCTGTAAGTCCTACGCTTTATCAAGTATTTATCCGCCGTACGAATCTGATCCGTCTAACGCGCGATATCGCCCGCTTTGCTCGTGTTTATCGAGATCTCTCGGCAACGTATCTCAAGATTTACCGAGTATTATCCCGAGGCAATCTTGCCCTTCATCAAACAATAATTTTCTCTGGTTTCGCGGTCGGATCGTTCGAGGCGCTCTCGATAAATATTTTACCGCGATAGATTTCTCTCTTTATACATTTAAAGTCGTTCTCTAACGGCAATCGAATTCCTTGACAAATAATGCTTCGAATGAACTCTCGATTGGAGCAAAGTCTCTCCCGCGGCGCACAAACGGAAAGGGAAGATACTCGCGGGATACTCTTTCGCGAATTCGATCAAACGTCAATTGCGATTCCGATCGATCGCCGATCCTTCGCAATCTCTGTTTTACGCCGCTCGCGATCTCGTCAAGTCCCGTGATCGTCGCGCAGTCACGTACCGAGATCGAGTCATGTCCGAGGAACGGGCGTCAAGTCAACCCGTTGACTCGATTACATCTCACCGTCGTCGTCACGGAGAGACACGCTAACGAGTCGATCTGTGTTTGTCCCCAGGGTACCGACGGGATTCCCGGCGCGGAGGTACAGTTGGCTTTCGATTATCGCTCGTCCTCCGGCGCGACTGCGACACAGTCTGACACGGTCTGACCAGCCCGGGGTAACGACGACACATTCCGCCTGATCTACCCCGGGGACTGTCTTGAAAAAAAAAAGAAAAAAGAAAAAAAGAAAAAGAAAAAATATGAAAAAAAATCAAAAAGAGCCCTCTCTTTTTGCCTCCACCGTCCGATTTCGAAGAGAACGGAGCAGCGTCTTGCGCCTTTCTCCCTCTTTCGTTCGGAATCTAGTCTCACAAAAAAATTTCTTTCTTTTTTTTTTCCTTTCACACGTTACATTCAATTGCATATCCAAAGTCATGCATAGATAATTTTTTTCAATTTCAGTATTGACATGTGTAGAACATAATTCCGACGCGATCGATTCCGTGTATCGTTTGATATTTTCGCATAATAATGCTTAATGTTTGTGCAAAGAAGATCAGGGTTATTCAACGCCTGATATTACTTGCACGAGTAGCTGTTGAATTAGATTTAAGAAGCAGATAAGAAGTAGGTGGTCCTCCCGTGTACCACCTCGCCGGCATATGACCAAGTTAGAGAGGGTTTCATCGCACCCCGATGAAAATTTACGGCCGAATTATAACGGAGGGGGAAACGCGCAACTCCCTCGTGCTTCTCTCTCTGGAGTGTCCGGAAGGATGCTCGAGCAGTGCTCGTGTGACCGCTCGATGCGCACCAATGCGAGAGCGTATAGACGGAACGACTCTTTCGTATGTACCCTCGAATGTACAGGAAGGTACTTGAAGGAGGATAATCTCTTTCACCTCTGAACATACGACGGCTATATATCTCGCACCGCGCGAATAGCTGTATCTCCCCCAGCGCGCAAATGTTTCCTTTTTTTATTTAAAACTAGAACCGCGGGTTCTAAATTAATCGCGATTCAAAGTAAATTTACCTCTTTACAAGCGTAAGGTGTTGCCGTAAAAAAATTACTTGTAATTAATTATGATTATTTACGAAAAGTCATAAAAGTCTAAGGCTGCAAATTTAAATGAAAAAATGGCATTCGTTAGAAGGAAGACGCGGCTAAATTAAAAACGTCCATGTAACTCATCGCGGCGTGCATATTTATGAAGTGCATCTTAATGCCAGTTTTCACTTATATATATACAGAAAAAAAATTAGTCTTCGACAATAATATTCTCATATATAAGCAAAAATATTTTAATCCTGTTTTAAAGATTTTAGTCTTGATTGAATTTATATTGCTGCAAGATTTTTAGTCTTGAATTGAGTACAAAATAATACTTGCTCAACACAAATTTAATCAAATCAAGACTAATTGTAAGATCTTTGAAACTAAATTATAGAATATTTTTGCTTATACGAGCATGTTATTGTCGATTTAAGAATAGTTTTTTCCTATATGTAGATTAATTTTAATTTCAGTTCAATTTACTTTTCATCTTCTTCTAGTTTTCCTAAGAATTAGAAAAAGATGAGTTGAATCGATATTAAAGTTAATACCATTAACATATCGCGGGGAAAAAATTAGAAACATATTAATCTTGCTGGAGCCTTAATTTCTTTCAAAATTACAATTCTAAAAATAATATCGTTGTATAAATAAATAACTGCACGTGGATCTGCAGCTAACAAAATTCTAATTGTTCGAAAAGTTAAACAGAATCTAAAACGGGGAATTCTGTGTGTGTCTCCCTTTCTCTCTCTCTCTCTCGTATCGGTGCCGCTTTTATTGACATCGGATATTCTCGGTTTATTGACGTCTCTCGTCGGAGGGAAGAGCAATAACCAAGTGATCCACTCGAAATGCCGTGCCCGTGGTTCCGGCTTGCGAATCGATATGCCACCCTTTCCGCCCCTTACGGCTCGATGAGGTGACGGTTGATGGTAACGGAAAAGCTACCGGTGATCGATATATATAACGTATAACGTATACGACATCGCGGTCACACGCGGCACCCTTCCTCGAGCTCCCTTTCGATACCTTGGAAACTCGTTTTTCTTTCTGGAACGACCGTGCGTCTCGCGCGCGCAAAACGACGGCCAACGTTTACCGAATAAATTCCTTTTGACCGTGTTCACCAATTCCAGGGACCGAAGGGAGAGAAAGGTGCCAAAGGCGAATCTGTGAGTATTGACTTAATTCGAGTAATTCACGTTTTCGACGCGCGTGCTCCGCCGCGCGATTGAACGCGATCCACTCGGAATTATATCGTCACTCTCTCTCTCTAATTTCTCCTCTCTTTCTCTTTCTCTCTCTCTCTCTCTCTCACACACAAGGATGCGAAAACGATCGTACGTGATTAGATCGCCTGTACGCTTTACGAAGATTATTTACCGAGCGATAACCGATGGACCAGAACGCTGTGTTCGGATGCAGCTCATAATGGACCTATAATCATACGCATCTATCTCGGCGAGTCAGCGAATAGTCTCGTACACGGGAGGATCCCTGCATTAGTCGATTAGTTTACCTTTACCTTTACCAAAGTCACCGAATTCGAGATGCTGGACCGACCAATGGAGGCGAAATTAATTATCGTTGTTGGCACTCTAGACTTCGCTTGATTTAACTCAATTTCGAGTACCATCGGATGCTGCGAATTGGGAGGAGGAGGAGGAGATCGATCGTGCGTGTTTTACACGAGTTTCGTGGCTGTTAAGTAAAGAAATTGTCACGCACTCGCGTCGCCGTGCGATACGTCCTTTCGCATCCTCGTACCTATCTTTTATTCACAACTATTGCTGCAAGCACGTCGGTGGGACTTCACCGTGCCGCCGCCGACGTCGTCGTCATCGTCGTCGTTCACGACGAGGAGACTGCGGGATCTCCGCGGAGCCACAAGGTCACGAAAAGTAGGAAGCGGAGGAAGCTCTAGTTGTAGGAACACGAGGAGAATCTCCTCAACACACGCCCACCATTCCCACCAACTTCCACATGAGACTAACACACTTTGCGCGTACATAGATATTTGTAAATATTATATATACATCAATATATATATATATATATGCTGCTACCACCGTTCCGTGAAAGCGCATAATGACGAGGCGCGAATAATGTTAGAAGAGACGCTAACATTAAACGCTCGAGGAACGAAGCGCCAATGGGAGCACTGTCGCCGTCGCCTTTTTTTTCCTTTTTTTTTCCTCTTTAGGAAATCATGTCTCAGCTTTGATGACAGAAAAGATCGTGCCTCAGCGATCCGATAATTACAGTGAATTAAGTCAAATGGGTACGATAGACCGAGAAACGAAAGGGAGGGACCTTTCGCAGTAATTATCAATTAAAATCCGTTATAATTAAACTGCGACCCGCGACAGGCTCACCTTCGCTCTTTGTACTCGTCGGGGTATTGTGCACCGGATCGATCAAGTACTATAATGCATAATCCAACAATATTATGCCTGGCCTTATTTGCACGTCGCGTACTTGCATCGGGTGTTTCGCGCTGTCAGAAAGATGATGCATTTCGCGTGTGCGCGCAGGGGCCGCCAGGTAAACGCGGCAGAAAAGGCGACAAGGGCAACAAGGGAGATCAAGGTGTTCCAGGATTGGATGCCCCGTGTCCGCTGGGACCAGATGGACTCCCCTTACCGGGCTGCGGCTGGAGACCACCGCAGGTAATCGATAGCTTTATTTTGTTTCGGAGTTTGTGGGCAGAAGGGATTGTGGGAATATAAAAATTGCGCCGTATGTAATCTCAATTCGTAGCGAGATAAATTAACAAAAAAATACGTTAAGACAAATACGTATAGATATTACGAAATCCTTGGGAATACTTCAGATCGTGGTTTATCAATTGTAATTGGATTATTGGATAGATATTATGCAGTTTTTCGTGAAATTATATAACAGCTTTTGCAAAATGAGAGAAACGCGCAGGTGTTCCATTGGACGCTAATTTCGCAATGCGATAGAGATAAAATGATAATGCTCCACGAGTCTCCCGTGGATTTCGAAATAATCCTCCGTGATTCAACCGGGACTTTGAAGACCCAGGCGAATTTTCTATTTTGAATTATTCTGCCTCAAATTCGGGCACGTACAAAAACGAAACGTTGCGGGTCATATCGTTGTAAAATCGTGTTCTCGAATGTTGAAAGAGTGCACCAGAATTGTTTCAGATTTTTTTATAACTCAAAAATCCTTTGGAAAATACATTCAGGCTGCAGCAGTGACCCGGTTGAATTAGTAAAAAAATCTTGGATCACGGAGGGCTAACACTAGAATCGCCGATGATTCTATTAATTTTTTTTTTTGTATTAAATATACAGTATAGAATATTAAAACATATAAATATAATACAAATAATATGAAGATAAATCTTCATTAAGGAGTATGGCCACCCTAGCGAGCATAAAAACAGCAATAAGTTAAAAAATATTTTTTAGTTTAAAAAATAATTTATTATAAAATCTAATTAAGCACTGGTTAGTGCATACATTGAAGTCTACTAAAAAATTTGTTTGTATTTTTTGCATCCAAAATGGCGGTGCTACCGATGACAAAATTTAGCACGGTTTTATGGAGATGTTCCGGGGCACAACATTTAGCCAGGGAATGGAAAGTTACTTTTTAAAAGTAACAAGTTACAGTTACTCGTTACCGAGTAGGAAAAGTAACAAGTTACCGTTACTAGTTA
>NW_017300191.1:348523-380914 GCF_001594075.2 Trachymyrmex cornetzi | reverse complement strand
ACAGTTACCAAAGAAAAAAAGTAACGCAGTTACTAGTAAAGTTACCAAAAAAGTAACTTGTAACTGTAACTTCGTTACAAGTAACGAGTTACTTCCATTCCCTGCATTTAGCATTTACAAATTTTGACCTAGAGCAAAAAAAATTTGTTTTTAATGTACAATACCTAAAGAAGTACGGAGGGGTTTGTAAAAATATTGATATTTTCAAGAATGACGGGTATTTGAAGTCACACTTGCATTTTTTGCTAAAAATTTTGTTCAAAAACTGTTCATAAAATAAAAAGTTGTTTATATATCGAAAAACAACCCCTACGTACTTCTCTGCGAAATGCATCTAAGAAGTTGCAGTTAAAATTTGAACCCATTCGAATAGAAATTATTAAAGTTATTTGTCATGCCGATTTGAAAAATGTCGTTTAGAGAAAAACGCGTTTAAAGTTCAAGCGCTCAGCTTGCGCTCATTTTTTTCGTTATAAATTCAATTGCTACTTATTTTTGTGATAATAAAGTATCGAAAAGGCAAAAAAAATTTTCGATTTTTTGAAAATTCTAGGGTGGCCATACCCCTTAATCGAAAACAAGGATATAAAATAATTGGCTACCTTCGACAGTTCTAGCAGGATACCGTCGGCGATATCTAGTGTTAATCAGTTGATAAAGCGGATTGTCCGAGCAAAAACAGATCGCGTTCTTTGGTAGTTATTACGGGGGTATTATAACAACAGCGCTAATAGTCTACTAATACCAAACGGGATAAAAGGGATAGAGAGAAGTAGTGCCGGGGTACGCTTGGATTCTGGTGTGTGCTTAGCAGGACATCACGAGCACGTCCGCGCCGATGATCGAGGGTCCTGAGCCCGCGGAGACGGATTACGAGGAACCGGAGGACGAGTACGACGACTATACGGACCCGAACGGGAACCTAGCCGAGCAATAATGCTCGTTTTTGTGCGCTGCCCTAATAACTACTGACTACTACCACCAATACCGACACCATCATCATCACTACCACCACAACCACCACCACTGCCACCCTCATCACTCGTCTCACCCCGTTCTCCCAAACTAACGTGATCCTGGTAATTGCGAATCCCATAATAGTACTAACGCAATGCGATGTTCGTCGACAGCTTGGTTTCGCAATGAGATCCTATCTGTACTTGCTGCTTCCTAATGCGATATCTATTGGTTGCAATATCGAAGACAAAACGCTGCTTTATGTGTGTTCGAAGCCTAGCGGAATCCGCCATGCGAGTAGAATTGTCAAAATCTATTGTAGATTTATCCCTTTTATGTATATGTAAACTGCTTGCACATTTTCTAATCCATTAATGTGTTCATGAGCGCTTACGTTTTTATTGAGAATTAAACGAATCTCTAATTTTTATTAATTATTAGAAATGCATAAACAATTACACGCAAATTTTTCTTTCCTATTTCTTTGCAACTCATTAATACAATGAGAAAAATTTAAGAAGACTTCTATTAGATATAAAAAAAGATTAAATGCAAATATTAACCCTTAATACACACAATGATAGTTTTCTGGTCCTTTATTACAAACATTCATTTGTAGGGATTATTTTCACCACTTTTGCAAGTATACAAAAATCACACATATATATATATATATATATATACACATTAAGTGATAAATTTTAACGTCTTTAGAAAGTATTTGTATTTGTGTATTTTAAAAAATTGTATATAAATATTGTAACTAATAACTTGATACTAGTATTTCGAAAAAAAGAAATGTGATAAGACGAATGAGACCCAGTCGTGTGTAATTAACATAATAAAAGTTAAAGCACCCAATATCCAAGATAAATGTCTCTTTTAAATTTATTTCTTATCTATTTGCACGTAAATATAATCATCTGCTCTTGTTTCTCTCATCCATCGATCTATACATCCCAAAATTAAGCTGACAAACTCTCGAAAAGATTTCTAGAAATCTAGTGCAGCTTCTGTCTTGTGCCCAATGGATGCGTCGAGACGATTCCATCGGGAATAAATGATCTCGAGCTTGCTTATGCGAAGAACATCAATTCTATTTAAAGATAAATGGTCGGTGACACCTATCCCTTTTGTTTTGCAGCCAAGGAGCAACATCCTGCGCCAATGGCTACAGGAGGAGGAGGAGGATGGGGAGGAGAAAGAGAACGAGCGGCAGTGATGTTGCAAGGACAATAGCGCATTTTTTTCATAAGGACTTCTGTATATCCTTCCGTTCCCGCCTCCGTCTCGTTACGACCGCGTTATGAAAGAAAAAAAAAATATATATATATACATATTATATATACGCCAAAATAATCATCTTGCCATCGAGAGTGTTGTAAATATGTGTACTTACAGTGTCTAGCGTCCGCAGTGCGTGTACATAAGTAATTAGAGCTTACTGCGAATCTACGGTCGTATCGCGACAACGACAATAGTCGTATCGTCAGCTGATACGGTTTGCCCGTAAACGTCACACACATAACATATGCACACATACAAAGGTATACGGTGATGGATCCGCGGATCGATACCTCCAGTTCCGTATGCGAGGAAGGACAGAGAGAAGTCTTCCGGGTGAATTCACGATGATCTTCGCGTGGAAGAACGTCGCGGCAGGATTGACGGAAACATTTTGGAGCAAACGAACGAGGAATAATCCAGGAAGAATCGCAGTGAAGTGCGCGAAGGACGCATCTTGCGGATGGTACGGGATGGGGAAGAAGATTCGCCTACCGTGCAACTCGAACGCTCTCCGTGCGAATCTTGCGGCGACGAGGACATACTTTGCGAATTTGAACGCAGCTACGATGAGACACGAGCGAGAAGTGGGAAAGGTCGCAACGTACCGATGGATTAGCTCTTAGCCGCAGCCTGAAACGCATTTCGAATTTATTCCCTTTTTTTGTCTTGTATTTCGCTTGAGAACTCTCGCCCAAAGTGCGAGATTGTATTCACACAGATATCCTCAAAGTTTCTTTAAGTACAGCTACACTGAAAGAATTTCACTAAATCTTAATACATATTTCTTTGACTAGTACTAAGTAAATATTTACTTACAGTAAATATTCATCCAAAAAATAATAGTTTAAAAATTAAACTAATGTATCAAATTTTTGTATTAAATAAGTATATGTTTACGTTTAGTAAATATTTATTTAAGACTATTCAAGCAAATATTTATTAAAATTAGTATTTTTTTCAGTGTGAGAAAACTATATATGAAAAAACCTGAGTTCTAAAGCGTCCTATTTGAAGTACAGAATAGTGAACCTTCGCCTTATGGCGATTGATAGAAAAAGGTTCAAAATTTTCGTTACCTACAATTCAGAATCTCAATACTAATTGTACAGATTGTATCAACCATTAAAAATTGTCGCTTCGGGTTCAAATGACTTATTGCTATAGTCGAGGGTTAAAAAATTACACTTCATGGCATGCGATTCAGGTTACCTTTCAGCTAATCCCGCGGGAGAGACGTACGCCGATCCATGATGTAAGAATACAAGGTTTTATTGTACATAATGGCGAATTTCTTATTGGTGGTAAATTTCTAATAGGCTTTATATTGGCTTATAACATTATTGGGATAATTTATCTGATCGATCATCATCGCCTACGCATCTCGGTAATGAAACATCTCGTATTCTTATACCATACGCCGATCCGTACCTGTGAAGAGACGAGTTTCGCCGCACTTTTACCGTAAAGCAACCGTAGACTCGCGCGACGAGGAGCTTTTTGATACGACTAGTTGATTAGTGGCGCACGATCCTGCGTTACTCCCGTCTAGATTAGAATCGTAATCTAACGCTAGTATCATGTATAATGCAAGGAAAGAGAAGGGGCTGTACACATGCATTGTCAATACTCGCAAGGTACCCGTGGAATAAACCAATGAGTGTAAATCTTCTCGATGTCAGAAATATCGGATCGCCGCGGCGTCTCACACAACCATGTGTGTTCTCTTTTTTTTTTTCTATCTCTTCGGACGTTTGTAGTCCTCCAAGCGTAAATATTTTCCATACGGGACAATATCGCTTCTGGAAAAAAAAGGGAGAAACGAAGATAAAAAAGATAGAGCCGAGGTGTTGCCCGTTGTAATATTGACGTTCAGAAGCTACGTTCGAGCCACGTGTGTAGAGCGCGGCTTATCTCCGGTGCATTGATCTTCTTCCCGCTCGAATAGAGTAAAATATAAATGACATTCTTCTCCGAAGTTAGTATTTATTTCACGCGAACGCCGGAGAATCATATTTCGTTAATAGAACCTCTCAGGGTTGGATCTTCCGGTTATCACATTCGGGTGTTTTTTGCCTGAAATAAAAATTTTCGGAATCTTCGGCTAGAATCTTTCAGAAGCAATGCCGGGAGGATTAATTTGGATTCGGTGTAACGTAGAAAGTAACTCGAGAGACCTTCGGTGTCCTAATCGTAATGCGGTATTTATTGCCATTTACATCCGTCACATTTTGAGTAATTTGTATTTTTTAAAATACGACTGCACCTTGTCCTTGGGGTAAGGCTTCGTTACCAGACACGTCGCGATGTTCTCGGGTTGTTCTATCCACAACTTGTGCTGAATGTTGTCCTCCTTCAGTTTTGCGCACAGCGTCTGCAGACCGGCTTCATCGGCGGCCTATTATTCATACTCGTGATACTCGTTTATTCAATGGTTCGGAAATAATTCGTTTGGGCATTTTTACAGCGTTCGAAATAATTTACGAAATAACAGATGGGATCTGTTCTTTGTCGCTGTACTGGACTGCATTGAAATTTTCTTTCTCCCTTTTGCCAAGCTACAGATATATTTTATTTTAAGTATCTAGAGGAGGGTTTGGAGAGTTGAACCTCTTCCCCATGAAATTTTTGCCCCACTACACTGAGAGAAAAAAAGATTGCAATTATCATAATTTAACTATAATTTATAGTTATTTTTTGGGACAATTATATATTTATGTAAATATATATTTAATCGTTATTTATAATACGCTACTTAAAAACCATTGATTTTTCTCAACATATTTTTTAGTTATTATTATCACATAAATAGTAAGTGAATAAAGGATATAGATAATTATATTCATTATAATTTCAATTGCATTTACTAAATAAAAATGTTTATTTTATTTACTATTTACATACATGGTGATATTTTATTGTATTAATGTTTGAAATTATCATAATTTATAGTTCAATTTTTCACATATATGGTTATTATTACTAATAATATAGCACTAATAACCATAAAAAAGAGCTCCTAATTATAATTATTTTACCATGCAATTATAATCACAAATACCAAACGCTTTTCTCTCAATGTATATTTTGCCCGTATTTCCTCCTGGAAAAACAAAGTTATAATTTACAAAACCTGATATTTTTCCCATTTAAAATCAAGAATGAAAAAGAGACATTCTAAGCTATAAAATATCCAAAAAAAAAAAACAATTCATTAACACAAAAAATTGCTATTTGTATGATAACAGAAATTGCTAATCTCACCGAAAAAAAATCTTGGATACGCTCACAAGTTTAGCCACAAAGAACAGACCTATATGCGTCAAAGTTATAATTCTCCCTCCGCAAATACATCGCGAAACAAACGTTCCCGCGATTAAACGCGCGCGGATTAACGGCTCGCGAACTTCCCTCGCGAAAGTCAATACTTACTTCGAGGACCACCTTGTGCATGTTGTCTAAATCCGCGAGGTAGGCCTGCGTGTGGGCGTCATTGTAAGAGAGATGGATGACGGCGGTGCACGCGTGACACGCTTGGGCGATCACGGCGCCCAACGGCCATCCCATCGTCCTCGCAAGATCTCCCCGCACCACCACGTACTGAACTATCCCGGACATTCTCTAGCGAGAAAGAGATCGGCTCTCCTTACATACATAATGTAGATTCGCTTCGGGAACGATCTTAAGGCGGAGTTCGGGGGAAAAAAAAACGGAGGAGAGAAAGGAATTGGCCGAGGGATCTCTCTCTCGCGAAAATCGAGCCTAACGCATTCGTTTAATGTTTAATAAATAAATAAAAATCCCCCCCCTTACTAGGTTTCGATTAATTATTAGTAAGTGCCAAAAAGTATATTATCATTCTTACAAATAAGAGGTATAACGCACACGCAGATATATTCGCGTGTTATTTATATATCGGAATTGTGTATCCCGCCCGGGATCCGCGGCGACGACGTGACGGCGCCGCGAAATCGCGCGTAGAAACACATTCGCTATAGCATCGTTCCTTCGATGTCGTGGCATAACGCAAAAGATGTATTATTTATACAGATTGTTGTTATTAAAGACAAATAACGCTGAAATAATTAGCACATACGACACATTATGTTTACGAGACGGCGATTTATTCATACCCGACTCTCTCTTCTCTCTTATTTATTATTTTCACTCTATTATTATTTATTGTTATTATTTTTATTATGCTTCTTTTCATTCTCTAAGGTCTGGTTCCACCAGTATAAGAATAATTTTAATTTTTGGTTCAATTTACACTCTTTACATTCTTTTTTAATTCTTGGAATTAGAAGAAAATAAAGAAAAGCAATTTTATAATCTCGGTTAAATTTACTCTTTATTTTCTTCTAATTCTAAGAATTGAGTGAAAAGAGTGAATTGAACTGAGATTAAAGTTAATCTTATATTTATAGGAAATGGAACCTAAATATTATTTTCTTGTGCAAAATGATCATAGCGGCACTACGGAGAGACGTTTATTTTGTATAAGGAGAAAAAGAAGAAACGAAAGGACATTTGGCAGTTTAAATATTCGTCTACAAATATATATATATATATATATATATATATATATAATTTATGAAATACATATTCAAAATAAATTTAGTGAAGAATAACAAATGAACTTACCCTGAAATGATAACTTTCCGACAACTGTAGTGTCTGTCAAGAGGTTAGCTGTCGTTAATCGTACAATAAATATAATTTTCTTCGAACAATACCAATATAAAGATGTTAACTAATCCAAAAGTACGTGAATTAAACTGAAATCTGATGCAATCCGGCTGTAATTGAGTAAATTCGGAGTAAAAGTTGCGAGATGCTCCAATACGTGTCTGTACTGTCATCTACTCGGTAAGTATGTAAATATCAGTGCTGCTAACTTCAGGAAATTCGTTCTCCTTTAGTTTCTAGGGTACAGTCTAGGCGCTACAGATGCTTCAAAGCTTTTGACCAATCGGAAAAAAAAATTTTACTAATTGACCAATCAAAAAATGCTTCATCGTAGAATGAAATGGACCATAATCTATGAAACCAGTGCTGTTTCTGCATTTCATACAAGTGAAAGAAGATTGATCTGGGGTTTTTCCCCAGAATAAAATTGTCCAGATTTCTATATTCTTTTCGAAATAATAGAACTCTTATTGAGATTGCGGCCTAATGGCCGCAGCACAAACTCTTGCATAAAGTCCATTCTACATTAAGCTGGTTCTACATTAGTCGCATCGCAGCATCGCAAGCGTTCCTGTCCAATAAATATCAAGCTAGTTCGACTCTGATTGGACCGCAACGCTTGCGACACACTTGCGATGTTGCGCTGCGATTAATGTAGAACCAGCTTAAAGGTATAAGCGGGGAGCACAGATTCTTGCATAACGCATAACACATGAGGCATAAGAAATTAAACCAATCAGAGTCCTTTATTTCATAGAAAGGAAGGAAATGAAGGACTTCGATTGGCACATTTTTTTATGCATTACGTGTTATGCGTTATGCAAGAGTTTGTGCTCCCCGCTTAAGATTAACTTGCATAGCCGCATAAACGTATGCATAAAGAAAATTATCCAATCACATTTTATGTACGACTTTAAAAGAGAACTGCAATTGGATAATTTTCTTTATGCATATGTTTATGCGGCTATGCAAGTTGCGTGGATATACCCTAATGGCCGCAGCACACACTCTTGCATAACGCATAATACATAGTGCATAATGGAATCAACCAATCGAAATTCTTCTTTTCCATAGAATGGGAGGAAAGAAAAGATTCTGATTAGTTGATTCGCTTATGTACTATGCGTTATGCGTTATGCAAAAGCTTGTGTCTGAACTCTTAAGCCTATCGCACATGAAATGCATAACAGAGCATAAGCATAACATAAGACTGCTGGACCAATGAGCATCTAGCATAATGTCGCCATATTGATTTACATAAGATGCTCATTGGTTTAGCGGCCTTATGTTATGCTTATGCTCTGTTATGCATTTCATGTGTGAGAGCCCTTAACGTTCGAGTGCACAAAGTGCAAATAGAACGATTCCTTTGTTCCCACGTTCACATGGTACGATGTACGATAGCCGACCGCTAGATGTCGCGATAATTGCCAACGCTGCTCGATTTCTTTGTGTGTATATATATATATGCAGCGGTCGATATCAAAAGGTTCTCAGACTTCATTTAGAGACCGGTCGCCGGCGAATTCCTGTTCTCTCCTCGTCATTCTTTCGTCTTTGGCGGTTCGCACTGTTCGCAGTCTTCTTTGAGGAAGCTCTTTCAAGGTAATCACCATTACTCCAAATTTTCTAAATCGTTTGTTCGCCATTCGTCACACAATTTCTCAATGGAATTGACGTTTTGTTCAACAAAATCGGGACAAGCTAATGACATGAACGACGCCGGATAATCGTTCTAGTTATAGCTGCCCTTTTTTCTCGGAAAGTAACGGTCGAAATTCGACCGTGATAAAACTGCTCGCGCTTTTGTGATCGAAACACACGAGAGGGTCCCGAAAACGAATTATATAATTCGGAAGTTCCTACCTTCGACGCATAATATCGTTTCGTACTTCTGTTTCGCGTGAATTGCGCTCTATTTCGTAACATCGAAGGTCAGTCGAGGGAGAGAGAAAAAGCGATATGGAGAGGATTCGAGATCGCCACTATTTATTCGGCACCGTCACAGTTTGGCAAGTCACGCTTTGCGAATATTTCTCATGATCCGTCAGAACGAGTCGAGTTCGTGGAGACTTACGAAATAGCGAATTTACTTGCATTATACTAGATTAGTGCATACCGAGACCTGCTATATTATGAAGTCAACAAAATTAATATGTAGAAACGTATAAATATTTTAATTAAATACTCAATAATGATAATATTATTTAAGAATATACACGTATTATTTCAACAGTAAATTAATTTTATAGATATATTTTATAATATATTCGTATTATTTCATTCAAAGTTATATCACTGCATTTAAATACTTAATATAAATAATAGCCCTTTAATGTGTGCTGATTTAGGGCCGGTTGTTCCACCTTTCGGTAAATTTTACCTGTTGGGTATAAGTAGCAAGATTACCCAATCACATGCGTGGATTACCAGATTTATCTCACAGGTAAAATTTACCAAAAGGTGGAACAATCGGCCCTTACTATAGTGTAAGGGGCTCCTATAATAAAAGGAACAGAAAACAAAGAATAAGAATTGCAACCTATCAGAAATCATGTATTGTGGAATACACACTGGTATTCCACAATACATGATTTCTGATAGGTTGCAATTCTTATTCTCTGTTCCTTGTTTCTTTTATTGTGTAGAGCCCCTTAGGCTCTGCGCATAATGGAGGAAATATTAGGAACAGGAATAGGTATTAAGATTTTAACCTATCAGATATTAGTTACATCGGAATACACGGTTTCTGATAGGTTGAAATCTTAATATCTATTCCTGTTCCTAATATTCCCTCCATTGTGTGCAAGGCCTAACTCGCACTGTACTAAATCATTCACTGTTCGAGTGACCGAATTCACTAACAATGAAGTCCATGACACAAAAACGTAAAGGTCTAAGCACAAAGAGATCTATTACCGACGAGTCACGTGAGTTGTAGGTCGACACACGATAGGTTTCTTTTTTCTATAGCTGAACTAGTATACATTTTTGACCTAGATAAGATAGGTATATATTTGATATTTGACGAAACCAAGAAAAAAGTTCTAATCTAGTCTAGTATAGGAATAAAAAAAACAGATCAGTTCTTGAAACGAGGTGAAAATTACGAAAGTGGTCGAATTTACTAGAATATTTATAACTTTATTGATTAACACCTAGTGAGTTTGCTCATTTTTGTAATTTTCACTTCGTCTAAAGAACCGTAATAAGCCCCTGATGTTTTAACGTAACTATATATGTATGCCAAAATTGTGTGTCGACCTACGATTACAATTAACGTTCCACAACTCGGTTACAACCATCTTGTGCTTAAGCCCTAAGGCAATAGAATCCACTGTTACCAAGTCTGTTCGAAAGTTATCCCTTATATTGTGATCTAGATTGCGATTTTTTTTTAATATTTTAACTATAATTTTTTGTATTTTCCTCTCCGAAAGTCATCCAGAAATTCTCCTAAACTTTTTGTATCTCCAAAAAATCTCCCGGTAAAAAAAATCTCAAAATCTAATAGAAATTCTGCTAAATTAACAACGCTTAATAAGATTTAAACGGTAAGCGAATTGAGACCAATCACGAGAAAACGCAAAGTTTTTACCTTTTGTCTTTTGTGATTGGCCGATTCGTTTACTGCTTATGCTTTATTATGTGCCTTATGTTTTTTGTGTTTCTGGCTTAAGGCTGTACGCACAGTGGAAGAAAATTAAGAAAACAGGAAAAAATATTAAATATTAGAAATAGGAAAATTGGAGCTTAGAAATTCAACGCAACACACAATACAATTAAGATAAATATTTAATATTAAATATTAGAGAAATAAATTAAAATAAATATCTAATATTATAGAGAAATAAATTAGGAATAAAAATTTAACGTGACGCACAATAGAAATAAATAAAATATCATCCTCTCCTGGCCCGAAATGTGTTCTTTTAATAAACTGTTTCCTTATCTTAAATATAATTGCTCTTTGATTCTTTTAACGTGATCAATCAATTTTTGTATATTGCGACATAATCATGTTTCTCGGAAATGCTTGCGTAAACGCAGCGAAAAGAAAACGACATCGATAGAGAATTTATGACATATTTTTTTTAATGGATTTCAACGTTCTGTCGTAACGCGAATTAACGCAATTCGCCGGCTTACGTAGTTATGCAGAGCGATAGCAGTTGCATCCGCCGACATACATCACGTATGGATTTATGCGCGATAATCTTCATTAACCAACGTCAAGCGAATTTCCGAACAATTACTGAACAGATTAGCCGTATTATCCCGTGGGAATTCCTTTGAGAATACCTTGTCATCGAAAACGAACACAATCGGTATCTAACGAGATTCTAACGGACATAACATTGTAAACGTGAAGATAACAAATCGAGTTTTGGTATTAAATATCATTAATTACACGTTGTATTATGCATTAATTTATTATATCAATCACGTGCAATATAATAGATTACGTATACATATATAGTTACTCTCTAAATCTTTAGAGTGAATCTCACTCTTGAAATTTGAGCCGGTTTTGAAAAATAGTTATAGTTTGTGTTACACTGAGAAAAAAATTAGCCTAAATTTAAATAAAGATTTATTTGAATACTGCCAACTAAACATTTACTTACAATAAATAAAAAATTTACTTAATAAAAAGAAGTGATTGTTAAATCAAATTAATGTTTTTTGTACCTGTGTAAATAAATATATTTTTATGTTTAATAAATATTTAGTTGGTATTATTCAAATAAATATTTATTGAAATTTAGGATTTTTTTTTCTCAGTGTAGTTTTACAGCCTATTTTGTCAAACGCTCATTTTTACTTTTCTTATAAAAAAGTTAATTATTACAAAATTGCAAAAAATGTTATAGAAACTGTTGTATTATCTGATAGAAGATACTTTTTTGTTTGTATTAATTCAGCTGTAAAAAGTAGACCTATTACTGCACATACAAGAGTAAAAAATAAATTTTGCAACATTAGAGAGAGACTTTATATCTTTTTTTCTTTAAACTGAAATAAAAAAATAGAAGGAATGCAAGGTTGCGGTTATCACTGAAGGCACACTTATAGTTGAAATTGTGGTCGGAATGGAGTCGTCTGACAAAGAAGTTTCGTTTCAATGCAAGGTCGTCCGTACGATTAGACGAAGTATCCTTTTCAGTGGTTCTACGCAAAATCGCTTTACAAGCAAAACTTGTCCTTACGATTTCTTTTGTATGTGTGATTTCTCTTTTTTCTTTCTCATACAAAACTTCGGTTTATATATGGCTGTTTTATACATATATATATGTATGTATATCATTGTGCAACCTAAGTCCTACCTGATGTTCCAGTTCGATTGATCTCCTATTCATTCTGTCGGTCTCTGGGAAATCCAATTTTCTTTGAAACGTTATTCTTGTATTATCAGAATTTAAAAATTATCGAATTAATGTTTAATATTAATTTACGCAGAACGCGTAAGAAAGGTCTATGTAAGTTTAATTCAACGCTTAATCGATGCAAAGAAAGATATATCACTGATTTATAATCAACTGATGTGCCAGATATTCAAATAGATAAGCTGACTACCTATAAGATCTTTTGTAGCCACTTTTGCAGATAACTTTTTCTTAGATTGGCGGTTTATTTAAATAAAAAACATTTATTTACTCTCACAGATTCCGACAAATAAATTGTGTATGTTTAATTCATTCTGAATATATTATTTTTCTACGATGTTACCAAGTTTTTTTCGGCCGTGTTATTTCTTATCTATTGTGTCATTGTTACCGTGATCGACGTATTATTCATTTTAAATCATTTAAATATTTGGTAAATCTACGGAGATAACGGCACATATACCCGTCACGCGTGAATTTGATTTTAATATGTGACAAGTCTATACACGAAACACGCGAGGAACTTTACATAAGTTATCGTTGAATAAATGTTTAGCTAGTGGCGGTTATCGCGCAAATCCACTCTAACTACACTCGTACTAAATATTGACTTAATTCTGATTATTTACGAATTATTTAATCTTAAGTACTGTCACCAAAGCACGATATTCCCACCGTGGCATTTCCAAAAGTCTTGTCGCACAGTTTTGGAAACTTGTATATGTTTACATTCAGAATCGTTTCTTTACAAACAAGTTACAAAGATAAGATCGGGTTAACGAATTCGGTTGGATGCGTATTAAAGTCATTGTACACTGATTTAAAATACACTGTAAAAGTAAAATGTAAATATTTTGAATTATAAAATAAAAAATTTTGCTTAACAGCATAATAAAATGTATCGAGGATTTTATAGTTTAATGTATGTTTAATGTTTGCATTAAACATGCATTTGTACGTCAATGTGTACGACGTAAATGTGTCATCAGTACGTATTGAATCCAATCGAATTCGCTATAAGACACAATTAAAAAGCATAGAAATCATAGGCAATAGGAATAAAGAATAACAATCATTTGAAGTTATCAGAAATCGTGTATCTTAATATACTGGCTTCTTTCAATTATATCTCGCTTTATTTGGATTCTGTGCGTGAAGATAAAAAACACTCTGTAATGAATTTATTGCGCGGATATAGATGCGAATTTATTGCAAAACTTCCAAGAGTAGAGATCATTTCGTGTAATGATTCATTAGAAATAAGCTATACGTTATGAATGCATAATGATAGCGTGATATCTGTGAAAAGTAGATATTATAAAGTTTCTCTGTATTCTTGGTTATAGCGACTAAACAGCAGCAATCATGCCAGTGCCTCAGCTCCAGAAACCGGCGCCCGCTTTCACCGGCACTGCTGTTGTGAACGGACAATTTAAGAATGTCAAACTCTCCGACTACAAGGGCAAATATGTTGTGCTTTTCTTCTACCCGTTGGACTTGTAAGCATTACGATCATACTTTCATGGGCAGGATATAACGAGACAGTTATACAATTCTCAATTGCTGCTACAAGAAGTGTTGTGTAATTGCTTAACATTTGCATACACTTGGCTCTTAATTGATTCATTTAAAACGATAACAAAAAGATACATGTTCTATTCTGAGAGATTATGGAAAACAGGTCTTCTAAAATCACGCTGTTAGTTACATCAAATTTAAAACGAGTTGTGTTACGTATATATTTTAATTATAATGAATAATTAATAGATTTAACGAAAAAGTACTTGAAATTCGAGAGACTTGTAGGAAGTAAAATAAAAAAAAAATTATATCTTTAAGATTTCGGATGAATAGGAAATAGAGGCAGTTAGATCATCGACGTCTAGAATGGACCGCTGATGGCAATGGTGGGGGTAGAAAGACGATTAGAGTGAGAGGCAGGAATAATAAGATCGTTCTTGCTCTGTTTACTGAAGCCTGATTGGTTGTTGTTAATCCAACAGTAGTTAGAAACAACAGTAAACAGAGAAAGAACGATCTTATTATTCCTGCCTCTCACTCTAATCGTCTTTCTACCCCCACCATTGCCATCAGCGGTCCATTCTAGATGTCGATGAGTTAGATAGATTAAGATTACATAAATATTTTGCCGCAGCACTTTTGTGTGTCCAACGGAAATCGTCGCTTTCTCCGACCGAGCGAAGGAGTTCACCGAAATCGGCTGTCAAGTGATTGCTGCATCTACCGATTCCCACTTTAGCCATCTCGCGTGGGTAAATACACCGCGCAAACAGGGTGGTCTCGGCGAGATGAACATTCCTCTGTTGGCGGACAAGAGCTGCAAAATCGCCCGTGACTACGGTGTCCTCGACGAGGAGTCAGGAATTCCCTTCCGTGGACTTTTCATCATTGACGACAAGCAGACTTTGCGCCAGGTCACCATCAACGACTTACCCGTAGGAAGGTGAGGCACATGCATGATTATTAAAACTTTAGTAAATTTATAAAAATTTATTTTGCATCTCGCAATATAAACTTTCAGAACATGTCATTCAAGCATAACATTGATCGTTATAATACAATTTTATCGCTAACAATGATTTTATGTTGCATATTTGTAGATCCGTGGACGAAACTCTACGTCTGGTTCAAGCATTCCAGTATACCGATAAGCACGGTGAGGTTTGTCCAGCCGGCTGGAAACCTGGCAAGAAGACTATGAAACCTGATGTCGTTGGCTCGCTAGAGTACTTTAAGGATCAATAGACAATAAAAATCGTACAATGTTTTTTCATATTTACTGTTAATTACACTCGTGTGTATGTGTGTTTTATACTCTTTCGCTGCTGTTTCGAGTTAAACACATTAACTTCTGTTTCTATTTAGAATAGTCAGATATACATCTCGCGACATTCACATTGAAACATCCGTCTTTAATTTAATAAACGGATTTATTTTCTATATGTTCTTGAAGAGTATTTTATCATTCCACGTAGTACATGAATTATGAATTATTTCATATCAATATTACGTGCCAGACGAGCGACACAGATTAGTTGTGATAATGAGTATCAATGTGATTAACAAATATTGAATCAGCGAAACAATTTTGATAAGGAAAAGATTTGAATAACTACATTAAAATGCAAAGTTCAAGTCATCGAAAATTCCTCATTTTTAACATGTTTGAAAATGATAACTCAATATTTTTTTTATTGATCTCGTATTATAATTATAATAATTAAGACCTATATAGGCGATAATTATCGCGTATGAAAACATTACCGATATATTTGAGTATCATTTTACTCTTGTTTAACATTCGGAAGCATTGGTAATATTTTCAAGCGCAGCTTAAATATAAAAATCTGCGAGAATCGAACCGATAAATTGCAGATAACTTCATTTTATGTTCGACATTTGATTTAATAACCTATTCTTCAGCAAAATTTTTATTCTATTGTGATAAGATAGGCACTATATCTTCATGAGTGACGATTGCGAAACTGCAATAACTGAAACAGGTAAGGAGCGAAAAATTCGATTTATGTTCTTTCGGATAAATCGCTTATTTTATCACATCAGTTACCAAGACCTGTCTTACGAGATATGTTACGTGACTTTGACATTACGCAACGTCTAATTTGCATTTGTAAAATATGTTTTGCTAATTAGAAAAATATCTAAAAGTACACTTTTTCAATTTGCAAATTTAATAAAGGATGGGGTATCTGGCATTACTTCATCGTCACTTTGTGCGGTTTACTGTCGCTTGCGGAAGCAAGCACTTCTCTGACTGTTCCCATTGTGGCACCGCTGATAGCGTGCGATTTAAAGCTCAACAGATACCACGCCATAATGCCCATCGCTACTTCCAATCTTGGTATACGATATAAAAAATTGCTGTTTTATGAATCTTATACTAAAAATTAGTTGAATTAACAATTTAAATTATTTTGTTGAATTAGTTATCCAGTATGGAACGAGAAATATTAAAATATATATAATTTACGTTTTTCGTCTCTGTAAAATTTATCAAAGATTTTCAGTTATAAATATATTAATATATTGATTTGTTATGTTTTTTAAATATTGATTAGGAATGGCAGTAGGTGCTTTTCTGTTTGGAACTATATCAGACGTTGCAGGCCGTAAAAAATTGATCCCGATTACTATGGGCATCGTGTTTTGCGCTTTAGCTTCTCTCTCCTTCGCTCAAGTTAATTTTTTGATAAATTTGTCAGTGTTTATGTTAGGAATGGGGTAAGTTCCTATCCTTTTATAGTGAAAGCTATACAATTCAGGACATCTTATGAATTATGATGACATTAAAAACGATAAAACAAAATGCGCGATGAGTTTAAAAAATATTTTTAAAGTCATTTACTTTTTGTATTAGCCATGATTCATATTTGCAAATCTTTATTTGTCATTGTTTATATAATGACAAATGACAAAGCTTTTATTTACATATTTGATATACAAAGAAGCAAAAAATACTATGAAGACGAAATTCGACAAAATTATTTCGAAAAAACTGTTTATTATAATATATTATATTAATTATATTTTTAAATAAAATCTGATCATAACGAGACACATTACACGACTTTGACATTACACAATATCTAATGGTTAATTTACATTTGTGAAATATGTTTTGCTAATTAGATAAACTGATAAAATATTTAAAAGTACACTTTTTCAATTTGCATATTTAATGAATGAGGTATCTAGCATTAGCTTCACTCGTGCCGTTTACTGTCGCTTGCGGGAATGTCATGACATTGATTGATGCATTCGTAATTGCATGATAAGTGTGCGTTTATTAATGGAATGATCATTATATTGTTGACATAGAATTTATGTTTATAGAGTAGCTGGAAATAATATCGTTCTGAGAATTTATCTCATCGAATGCCTACCGATGAGAAAGAGAGGGACTTGTTTAGCAGTAATCGACATGTTTTGGATAGTCGGCTATTTATCAGTCATAGGTAACCAAATGATTTTACAAATAATTCCTTATAATTTGCGTTAAATTTATTAAATATCACCTTTAATTATTAATTATGATTTTAATTCAATTTTTAATTTAGTCTTTTTTTTTATTAAATATTGTATATTTATAATATTAACATTTTGGACGCGTTAAAATGTAATTTCAATAAGTGTAAAGAAAACTCTGTTACTGGCTTACTAATTTATATACATTTTTTTTTACTTTTGCATTATTTATTTGTTTAAAAAATTACAATGACGACTTTTAATGATAATTTTATTTTTGTGTTTTTTTTAATTTAACATTAATGGGATAAGGAAATTAAAAAATTCAATTATAGACCAATTAAAAACGAATTAATCATTCGATCTATGTATATATATTTATTCTCATCTAATTAAATAAATTTAAACATTATAAAATACTCTACTGGAATTGTGTTTCTGTCTCATCGGTAAAAGCTTTATGTCGAAAAATCTTAGAGAGACTCCTTTGTTTGGAAAGGCATTTCCTGGTCCATGATGCCGTCCATCATACGTATGCTGGACAAGCAATTCCGACCGAGTTCCTGGCGAGTATTCGCCATTGTCTGCGGTATGCCGAGCCTGGTGATCGCCTGCACCTCAGGTCTCCTACCACCGAGTCCTCGGTATTTGTTGCTTCGTCGACGGCCGAGACAAGCACTCGCGGTGCTCCAACAGATGTACGCCATCAATAATTTGAAGCACGCCGATACCTATCCGGTACGACGTCTCGACGCGTTTTGTCGAAGATATCTTATTATTTCCCAGTCTATTTCTTCATTTGCTATCACTCAAGCCCTGAATGGACGATTCTTCAAGCTTGTGGAAAGAAATAAAATAGGAGCATAGATAGTAAATATAGAACAATGTAGATTGTAGAAAGGATAAGAAATTAACATACACAATTAGAAAAAATCATTAATTTTTTTATACTTAGAAAATATTTTAACCTTGTTTGGATCTATTTGACCTAAAATTAATTTATTTTATTACTAATATTTAATAACTGTTTGTTAATATAAGATGTTTTCTGTGAAGCTTTATTTTTTAGAGCTTTTTAATTGTATTGACCCAAACGTATTATCGTATAGTAAATTTTTTTTAACAGGCCAGCGTATATATAGAATTATTTGGAGTGAAATATTCACGATGAATAATTATTTTCTAATAAGCTTTTTATGTTATATTTGTTGATGACTCCTTTATTTCTTCGGAATTGTTCTCTACGACTCAGATTAGGGATTTAGAAGACTGCGTGCGTCCAGACGACGAGGACGAAGCTGGCAGTATTCAAAGATACTTCACGAAAACCTGGGAACGGATCCATAGAGTGCACAAGCCTCCGTACAAGCGTGTGACATTGTGCGGAATATTAGCGTGTTTTCTGCATTTTCCCGGGTAATAAAAGAAATTTCTCTGTGAGCTATCTGTCTTTGCACTTCGATTGCAAGAAGAATCACGAGAACGATGTTTAAGATTCGTTTGGCTCGCTTTGTGGAACACGCACGTTCTCCAGGAAATGGAAGAGCACTACGTCGTAAGCGGCACATGTGACGTCGACGTCCAGAATATGGTATTGGATTTTTTGCGAAACTGTGATAAGGTGAACGACGCTCGTTTCGAACTGCTGTTGCTGGTATCACTAGGCTACGTGTTAGGAGAGACGTTGCTCATCGTTGGAATCGATGTCGTTGGCAGACGACCGTATTTAAGTAAGCACTTAAACGGTTGCCAAGAATCGCTATCACTTAAGATCACTCAATTAAAATGCATTATTTAATTGGCTCTCAAAATTCTGCATTTCTTGTCCGAAACATTCTACATTCTTTATTTTCTAATATTTACAATTTCTCAAATTATCAGTCGACTTAACATTTTTTTATAATTATGAAGATATCATTCTAATCTTCCGGAGCCAATGATAGGTTTATTGAACTTAATCAACAGAATTAGCAGCATTACTTTATATAAAATAATAAATTACATTATTTGTTACTAATTTTAAAAAGAAACGTGTTACACCGTTATCTAGAACGTAATAAATTGTTACTTTTTCGTTATTTTTGTGATAATATTTCTATCCAATCAAAAATAATGCGATTTATTGAATGTATATATAAAGATAATAGGAGATTAAAGTAATGATAAAAATGACGGCTGAATTCATTATCGTAAAAATATAATGACGCTATCATTACCGTTACAGACAAAAAAAAGTAACGATAACGATAATCACGTTACAAGTAATCTCAAGGAGTTCCTAATTCTATTAATCAATTATATACTTTATTACATTTGCAAATTTAATTTATTGTTATTAAAATAAATTTAATATTCATATACATATTTTTTATGTATAAGTTATGTCATTTTGATTCCTAAAATTAATTAGTACCTTTTAGTCGATATAAATTAATTGAGTCTCATAAACCCAGCGTTAGGCTGGAATACGCATTGAAGAATGAGATTGAAGATTGAAAGATTGATGTTCAATCAGAACAAAAGGAGCCAAAATTTCTTTGTCCTCATTGATGAAATTTCAATCTTTAATCTTTAATCTCAATCTTCAATGCATAGTCTGATTCCGGCCTTAGTGATTGTTACAAATTTTGACGTTTCAGAGAATTAATATATTTAGTGTATATATGTATAGGATGTCCCGAAATTCACAAATTAAAATACTACAGCAAGTAAATTCACGAAAAATTAAGTAAAAAAGTTACGTGTACATTTTTATTTCAAGCAATAATTTCCGAAATATAAGGATTTAAATTTGTAAATTCACTAGTGGCTCGCAAATTACAAACATAAATTATAAAGAGCATTCAGCCACGCGCAAGGTGTTTTTTGCGAATGTTATTATTTAAAATTCTTACGTTACATTATTACGTTACAATATACATTATTTATATTGTATATATTGTATATATTATTTATATTGTATACTGAAGATGGCCTGATATAGGCGGAAACGTCTATAATTTGTATCTGTAACGTAAGAATTTTAAAATAAAAATTTATAAATAATACACATTTTTATACTTAATTTTTTGAAAACTTTCTTATAATGTAGTATTCTGATTCACAAATTTCGGGACACGCTATATAAAAGGATCTCTTCTTCTCTGATTGCTTTCAGTATTTTCGGGACTGGCGGGGGGCCTGGCCTCGCTCATGCTTATTTTTCGGTTGCACCACGCGATTCGTGTAACTCTGTCGTCGATTTTCCTGGCCGCTTACGCTATCGGACGCACGACGACGTGCGTTTTGCTGCTGGAAAATTATCCCACCGCTCTGAGGTAGGTCGCGCAAAACGGAACGGCGGCACGTTCAGCTAATCTTAGACCATCAGACGCGTTTTCTGGAATCAAATGTTTGCGGACGCGGCGATATAAAACTCGTAGTTTCTGGTACCAATTTCCAGAGGCACAGTGATGGGCCTGACGAAGATCCTTCCCTACTTGATGCTTTTCGCATTGCAGCTCTTTATGAGGACAACCTGTCTTCTAAGTATAATTGTCGCGTCGGCCAGCCTAATAGGTGCGCAGAAGCGATCGTTTGTCATATTTACTGTATTAAATATTAAATATCTCTTGCAGGTGCGGCGATTGCGATGCTACTAGTGCCGAATTTAACCAGATTACCGATGAAGGAATAATTCGAACTTCCAAAAATGTATAAAAGAAGAATTCCTACGAACGAAGCGACTCGAATAAAATTTTACTTTGCGTGCCTTTCCTTTGCCAATGTCCATTAGCGTTGAATTTATTAAATTGCAACGATCTCCGAGTTAGAATTATCAATTCAACCCTCCGAAGCTGACGCTTCGAAACTCACATAATTATCACCTTTTTTTTTAAAATATTTAATAATTCAAATTTCTTTATATAATTTACGTTGCATCTACAAATTTAGATTATTCTTATTAAAATATAGTTAGTAATTATTCAACCAAACCATTTTTCTCAGTGTAGCAATCACACTGAAAAAAATTTCTGGTTGAAAATGGACGAAGCAGAATTTTCTGGTTAAATTTATTAAATAGAATTCTAACTGAGATATCCGGAATTCTGGTTGATATAATATTTTTAGAAAAGTCTACAATTCTTATTTTTACCCGAATAATTACATCAATCAGAATTTTAGTTATTTCAACTAGAATTAACCAGAAAATTCTTCGTCCATTTTTCACCAGAATTACTGTTTAATCCAACCAGACCATTTTTCTCACTGTACGTTACAGATTTTAGCGCCAACTTCGGAAGGTTGTCTCGCTATCGGATCTCGTTCTACATTTTCTTAATAGACCCACACAATTCTTAGCGATTGCGAGGCTCTCCGCAGGGTTCTCCATCGCTCGGCGAAAGTAGCACGGCGAGCTTTATGATCGGTAGCGTCATTCCGCGGCGCTTATAAATAAGGACCGCACGGTCGCGTCTTCCCGCCGCCTTCCCGTCTATTTTCGACGGGAACAGGAAGAACGCTCTCGCACGCGAGCAGTCGCGCATGCCCGCGCCTCCCGGCGCGAGACTCTCGTCTCGGCGTCGCGACGCCTTTGCAACTCGTATACGTGTACTCGATACGCGCACACACGCGTCCGCCGTAAATACATACGGCGAATGCTCGTCACCGAAAATAATTCGGCGCGCTATCGCCGAAGTCTCGAAACGCGCGGCGTCCGACGAGCTTCTCGCTCTCGCAGCGAAGAGGCGACCTCGCGAGGTCGCGCGAGCGAATTCCCGTCGCTTCGGAGGCCGTCGCGAGGGCAAAAC
Source organism: Trachymyrmex cornetzi (assembly GCF_001594075.2). Taxonomy (NCBI): domain Eukaryota; kingdom Metazoa; phylum Arthropoda; class Insecta; order Hymenoptera; family Formicidae; genus Trachymyrmex; species Trachymyrmex cornetzi. The sequence goes on along the minus strand of NW_017300191.1, from coordinate 358,800 downwards.
GATCGAGAGTGTCACGGGAACGTGAATCTGCGAATTTCAGTTGGTGATCGAGCGACAAAATTCAAAGCAAAGGAGACCGTCGTTCTCACGTGGATGTAATCGCAACCGATTAATCGAAGCTCCCTCGAGAGCCTTTCAATACCATTGGTGTACGTGGGTGGTAAAAAGTAGTAAAAATATTCTTAGTTTTTGTATTAATCGTATTTTGAAAAAAGAACTGTATGATGAAATAAACTGTTTTTAGAAATGAAATTTGATAATTTTTTAAAATTAAAAACGAAGCAGACCGTCGAAGGATGTAACGTCACTCTCTTCTTTGTGTTCGGATAAAGACGTGGAGGAAATTCGGACGGAATGTAACAAAGAAATCGTACGCCGCGTAAAACAAAGGTATTTTTTTAATCAACATAAATAGATGTTTAAACAAGCGATTTAAGATTAATGCAGCAAATGTTACATGCCGTAATAAAATTTAATAAACTTTGACACATTAAATTCTTAAATACATTATATTATGAAACATCGATCGGATAAAAAAGAAATCAATGAAGAAACTCGATGAAGCAATCATATAAAGACTAGACGGAAAACGTAAATTCTGGTTGAGAGTCTCAGTGACACATAAATAAAGAAAGAAATTGATGTTTCTTCTTTGTACCTTTTGTGCTTTTCTAACTCTTGTAGCAAGAAGAAAAAGCGCGTCGGAGAAGCGGCGTTAGTGCATTCGGACCCATTACCGCGCGTTCGCTTCCCATAATATTTATACGATCGGATGTTTACGGGAGGAATCAACACTTCGCTTGTACCATCAATTTATAGATCGCATTTCCGTCTGCCAGAGCGTACAGAAACAAATCTGACAACGAACATTTATTATAGTATCTACAAACATTTGGGCGAAGGTATTCGGACCTCTTCGAGTAAATCAAAGTAAACGAAATATACCAGCGGCATAAAAGAATACATAATAAAATTCTTCTAATCAAAGAAGCTCGATACGTATAATGACAAAATAAAAAAACAATCTTTATGATCGAATAACAATTTGAAGAAATATTTCGATGTTACAGCTTATTTAGTTTATTGAAACAACGAAATGTAAAATAAAATTGTTTAACGGATAAAAAGCAATATTTAAAGAATAAAAACATTTAGACCTGAAAAGATATTCAGTATGAATATTAAAGTTATTCGAATTTTATGGATGGAATAACCGCGTGACGCCACGTTACGGCGCTGTTTCGATAAAACCACATAAAAGATGACAGCATCGTTAAATTCCCATAGTTGTCGTTCGTTAAATATTACCCATCGCATTCTGCGGAATATTTAGATCTTGCGTCTTCGCTCAGCGATCTATTCAATGGCGAAGGATAATACCCGCCCGGCTGAGGAATCCGGTGCGTTCGAGGCCGAGAGGAAGTTCGACAGGTCGGGCCCGAGCCGGTCGCGAGATCAAAGAGGAGCTGCCAGGGTCAAGGACAAGCCCGAAGAGGATCGACTTCCGACCCCACCTCCGGACCCTCAATGCCCGCCGGTTGCCCTCGTACGAGATCATCGCTCGGGGGTGACTTCTCGCGGGCCCGAGGAGGAAGAGGAGGATCTCGCGGCTTATCTCGGTGAGCTCGGCGCGTCGCCGTTCGAGGGTCATTCGTTCGACTACGACACCACGCCGAACTCGGCGACCTCGGCGATGGGTGGCGACGCAACTCCCTTCACCGAGGAGGCGTTTGAACACCTAGACCGATTGTGCACGCTGACGGAGCAGATCCTGGAGCTGCGTACCCGCAGCTCCGAGTACTTCCGGCGCGTGCGGGGTCTGGAACGCGCGAAGGTGCAACGAAATGCCAATCGGCGGCTGGAGATCGCTCTGGCAAACGGTGAGGAGTTGCATCATGATTTCGTCGACGAGGATACCGGCTTCGCGGAATCTCTGCTGGACGCGATGCTGTCGAATAGCCGAGACGCCGCGTCCTCGACGCCGAGGAGGAACGAACGCTCGAGCGTGCGATCATCCGCTTCTTCATCGAGACAACGAAGCCGATCGCTCGCGCTGGCCGATCAAAATCTCGGATCGCGCCTGGCCGAGCAGATAGGTGAGATGGACAAAAGTGCCGAGAGGAACGCAGGTCCGAAGGTCAGCAAGTGGACCAGGGTGAAGGCGGCCTTCAAATGGGAGCGCGCGTGTACAAACGATCTCGCGGATATCGCGGAATCGGACACGCCAGCGACTACGTCGTCGACGCCGACAACGAGGTATCTCCGAATTCCAGATGCGAACATCGCCGGAAGCTGGAGCACCGGATCGGCGCTGTCGCCCTGCACCAGCGAAGTCTCCAGCCCATCCACGCCGATTGGCAGAGTATCGTCCACGTCGTCGTCCACCGACGATGTGTTTGACGGTGAGAATATGCATCTACTGTTTTCACAAGGCGTCCTCTAAAGTAGATGCTGCATTATACATTCATTAATTCAGAGGCAATTTGGTTTAGGATAGAAATTTTTTAACTATTATCGAGATCGTTTTAAAATGAAGGGTCTTCGCGGACCAAGCTTCAAAATTGTAAATTGATAATAGATATATATATAAAAGCTTCTGTTTAGCTATAAGCAGATTTTTGCTTAATAGAGGATTATCGAGATATTTAAGGCTCTCGTTCATTCATTACTACTACATTGTGACGTCAGAAGCGAGAAAACAAAATAAAAATCCTTGCAAAATATGTTAATATGGAAATATGTTTTAATGGCTGTGTTCAGCAGAAAAAATAATTTTGCAACTATTATAAAATTCTTCAATATAATTGATCTTGATTGAATTAAATCTAAATGTATCAACCAATCATTTAAAGAATTTTACAGCAATTGCAAAGCTGCTTTCTCTGAACGCAACACAATCGATAAAACTGATTTGTAAAATATACCAAAAGTTGTCTGTTTTTGTTTCATTAATTAATAAATAATTATCTATGTGGAAATGAGTTATGCATAATGAAAAGCGAAATGAGCTATGTTTACAGCTATGATAAAATGTCAAATTGATAATATCAATATTAAAATAATATGTATTTCAATGTAGGATTTAATTTCTCCCCGAAATAAGAAGATAATTTTCAGTACCTATATTTTTTAATTCTATTCTATCAATTATAAATATTATTTTCGTGAAAAATATTTTTATTCGAATATGATTTGTAAGCATTTTTATTGTATATTTTCTCGCTTCTGGTATCACAACATGAAATTATAGTGATGAATGAATAAGGGTTTTAATATTTTAAAAGAACGATCGTAAACTTGATATATTCTATTAAATTATATATTCAATAATTAATGTATTGAAAATATAATACAACAACAAGGATATATTTGTCTTCTTTTATCAAAATATCACAAAATAATCTCTCTATGTAATAAATGATATAATAAATCAGTAATTTTGAGTCTTTCTACAAAATAAAAGGAGACGATTATTCTAATAATGACATAATAATGATACATTTTTTTAGATTCGCGCAAAAATGTCGTAAACTATCCGGACCGACAATCGCCTTTCGTGAAGGATGATAAAAAAAAGGACGATCCAGATCGGTACGGTCGATCACTTGATCGCGACACTTCCGTCACGGAGAGCGCCGATTCCATAGAATCTCCTAATGAGGTAATATTAAGATGGAGAAATTAATTGCAGTATCTGCAAATGTAATTTTTATTTTACGTGCGGAACTATCCTGGTAGAAATTTCATGCATTTTTTGAGCAGTTACTAAACAGTTACACCAACTTCTGTCTAGTAATTGAGAAAACTACTTAGGATCCCAATCAGGATGTAACACTTTGTTTGCATACAAAAGTTGCGTAAAATCTGAATCCATTTACTGAATAGAAACACAAGAAATAATGGATATTAAATTAATTAATAAGCAAGCCAACTGCTTGTGAAATGGACAGAATAAAACTCTATCAAATTCTTGTCCATTTCCTACTCAGTATTGGCATAATTGATGAGAATACAGTAATATTAGATAGTAACTGGATAAATGTCTAGGAAAACTGCATACTTTCTACCACGGTACGTATAACACACAAAAAAGTAATCTTACAGTTATAGGAAAAATGATCTAAAAAAGTACGAAAAATTAGCTAAAATAATTAAATTTCTAGCAAATACTGCGATATATTGGATATGTATTGCATCTAATCATATAGATGACAGAGATAGAATTTAGATTTGTGCTATAAATTCTATGCATATATATGATACATAATTTTCCATCGGATACAAAAAACAGCGATAATTCTAGCTGGAACAGCAAAATATTTTTTTGAGTGCACATTGCGGTTCGTTGTCACAATGAAATGTCGCGTCGTTTATTCGCGTCACAAGAGTAGCAGTTCGATAAGAACATCCCGCAAAATTCCTTTTCCGCGACACGAGTGGCGGTGTACATACAAGTGCCGACTTAAAAATATCCACGGCAACATGCGCGACCGCGCCCGTTGAATTTCTTTGATCAGCGCATCGCGAGCGTATCCGTTAACAGACAGACGGTTCCATTTTAAGGCGAATTTCTTCCCTAAGACAGTCCCCTAGCTAAAATCGCACTCGTATAATATCCGTAGATGAGATTTTAGAGCAACCAAGATTTTGGAGCAACCAACTAGCAAACTTAAGGGTCTCATATAATTATTTTGATGATCCAACAAAATTATTTTCTAGATCTATCTAAATTTTTAAGTATTTAATGTACATATAGAGAATAAACTACTTTACAGTTATTATAACTAAAACTGAATGATTATAAAAGTAATTTATTAATTCTTATAATCATTCAACTTTAGTTTTATAATTATAAAATGATTTACTTTAGTATTATAATAATAAAATAGTTTATTTAATTATATGTATATTATAATAATTACACATATAAAAATTGTAAAAATTATCACTTATACAGTTGCCACCATTATAAAAGATGGTTCTTTTTTTCCCTGAGTACAATTTAAGTTATTTTTAATAATTTCTACAGATTGCCTTTATTCCTACTCAACATGTCGTTAGTTTAACTAAAACAATAGAGTTAAATAACTTAACTCAAGAAAATATATTACATTTGATTCAAATTTAGCTATTTACTAAGTGCATACATTAATATGAACGTTGTTTGCTTTGAAACTATCTACAAAAATGATTTATATAATATATCTTGACATATATGAAAGTTAAAAATAACAAAATGTTATTTAACTCAAGAGATTAGGTGCCATTGCTCTTTTGATATCTAACAGAATATTTTCGGTACTTTCATTTAAAATACTAATTCATTTCTGACAGATATTACATGTATTACGATGAACGGGCTATTCGTTATTGAAATTTGCAGTAATGTTCGGAGTAATGAAAAATGTATATTTGTTGTTCCAAAGAAAAGAATAATAGGAATTCTAATTTTATTGTTACTTTGAAATTGTTATGTTCCTTTAATCAGGCAAATCGTGGTAAACCACTAATTCGCATTATATCGGATACGGATGCGACAATGCATGTTCCGAGCGGAAGCGGGAAAGATCCGGAAGTGTCGCCGAAGAGGCCGACACCAATTCTGACAATCACGATACCATCAAACGAGGAGGAAATCAGAAGTTTGTCTTCACCGGAATCGATATCTCCTCTTCCGTCGAGCGCACAGGATTCCGGTGGAAGCTCGCCGCAACGTCTCAGGATGCGGCAGGATATTTTGAGCCTGAAGGAATTCAAACGACAGGTTGGACGAATGATTTGCATAAAATTCTGATGTTTACAGTCCCATATTTTCATAATTACTGTTGTTTCTCCTTTTTCCAAACATACGCTGCTAAATTTGTAGTATTAAATTATACTTACATTCAGAGAAAAAGATAGTGGTAGTAACTATATAGGAGACCTCTATACAAGTTTAATATGTAGAATTAATGTACACATAGAAAATAAACTATTTTACAGTTATTTTAACTAAAACTGAATGATTATAATTTATTACTTCTTGTAATCATTCAACTTTAGTCTTATAATTATAAAATGATCTACTTTACTGTCACTCTTAAATATAGACTTAATCGTCGCGTCAAGTAAAAACTTCGTATACTTAACGTTCGCTCAAACTAAAACGGAATTTTGTCTTTCTATCTTTTACGCTGAGGGATGCATCGCTTGCGACATTTGGACAAAAGGCACCGTCTTCGTCCACGTAGAAAATAATGCTTCTTACGTCCACGTAGTAAATGACCGTTTCCTCCGAATTCCGCAGCGATGCTTTCTCTTGCCAAACGGTTGTCGCGGACGTCGTCGTGACACGTATAATGTGATGTTTGCTTCCAGTATTCGACGATCGAGGAAGCGGTAACGCCAGCGCCAAAGATACAACAGCAAGATTCGAAATGGAACAAGGTCAGACGTGCTTTTCTGACAAATGCCACTTTCAGCGTTCCTCCAAGTCCGATTAGAGTGGTCGCGGCGCAATCGTTCATGAACGATGGTGAGAATTTAGTGAAGCTTCCCAGAAAACGCGTCTTTAAACCAACATACATTCTGTGAATTCTGAGCTAACATTAATCTCTGTACTAATAACATTAGGAATTGTATTAATCGTAAAGAAGCTATCCGGCAAACACTAACCATTCAAGTAACACCAATTTATTGGCAAGACATTGATTAAGTATTGGCATGCATTGGAGATATATCGGGCCAATGTTATGCTAATAAATTGAGCTACTAGGATAATAGTAACGTTACATTAATATTATATTTCCTACTCAACAATATAAATGTAATACAACGCACGTAAAAGTTATAAATACATAACAATGTTATAATTTTTACTCAACAATGTAACTCTTACGTACAATATGTGCTGTATTACATTTATATTGTTGAGTGGAAAATTATAATATTAATGTAATATTACTACTATCTGGTAGCACAATTTATTGACACAACATTGATAAAACGAAAAGTTGTAACTTTGTTATAATTTTTTGTTATGTTACCGTTAGTTGATGTTTACTGGGTGTTAATGCAAAAAATTTAATTTGTAATACAATATATATTCATGAACTAAATCTTTTTCAAAAGCCTGAAATTTTCGGTCCCTACAATTTTAGAATCTCGTTTCAACGTCCAGTAGGTTTACGACTGATTCTCGTCAAGTCTTTTACACTTTTGTGCCATAAATCTTCATTTAAAAGAAACATTATGTGCGTGTATCCAATCACAAAGGCGCGCGAAGATAAACGGCTCTGTTACGCATTTATTTCTGAAGTTTGAAACAGAATTTTGAGGCTGACTTCTCCGAATTGTTCGCAATTTTAAGATTGCCTGATTAATTAAAAATTAATTATTAATTGATCGCAATTAGTTATTAATTATGGAAATGAAATTAATTATTAACTGATAATTGGGACCAATTAATTGAAAATTAATTATTTTGTTCCAGTCATCAATTCTAGAATTCACTTCTAGAATTTGTTTAACAATTATATTATATTATTTACCTATTTCTCAGTTCCATGTTTTTTGCGCTACTTGTTCGAACTCTTCAGCTTGACGATACATTTCTCCAGGTACTTCAATAAATCCATTGTTTTTTTATGGTTTATCTCTATCGCTTCCTGCGTCGTCATCTCATGTGCTCTCAGAACTGTCTCGCGAAACTTGGCGATCTCTTCGAACTTACGACGTGTTTCCTCCTTCATCCGACCGAGCATTTTCGTCGCTTCGTCCGACTGTTCCTTCGTGCATTTCGTGAGATCGAAAGGAAGATAATGTTTGCGACACACGGAGAGATTTCTCTCCGCGCTCTCAATGCAGATCGACACGTCACTTCGCAATTTCTTTAACATAGACGCTATACGCTTCTCGTTTGGACCGATCACTCGTTCCAGAGCGTCAAAAGATCGTTTTATCTCGTCATTGAGCAGCAACGTCTTCTGTCGCATCCAGCTGCCGTAAGAAACGTCTAATTTCATCAGTTCGTCCAGTTTTTCCGTCGTCTTCTTAAAGAGATTCTCTAATTGAGTCGCACAAACGGCTCTGTTGCTATCCAAACGATTCTTTATGTCGTTCGTAATTATTTGCGATTCATTCTCCACGAATTTTATCAGATCCTTAATATGAAGCTTTAGAGATTGTCGTGCCTTTAAATAATCGTCACTGGCTGTAATTGTTTTGCACTAAAATTTATTATGCTTTATGAAATTACATTAATAAATAATAATATTATTATACACGTTAGAGATTCTAAGATAATATTTTTAGAAAAGAGTTTCGTTTTTACAAAACAGTTTTGTTAAATAATCAAATATTTGAGTTATAACCTCTTAATTTTTTAATATTGAAAGAGAGAACAAATTTAAAGATCAGTTAGATTTTTTTAATAACACAAAATATTATTTTGGATAAATTATTGAAGGATTTATACAACAAATAAAATTTTCAAAATTTTCATTTAATCTATTTGCACATTTTTTGTTAAAAAATTTGAAAAAATGTTTAATTAACAATTAGATAATTTGCGATGTACATTAGGCTTTGATTTGGAAAATAACTTTTTACAGCAGACTTGTACGAACGACGAAGGACATTGTTCAAGCTTCTTTTGGTGTTGCTCGGAGATTAAACGAGTTTTATTTTCAGACCACTCGATAGACTTGCCGTTTTGTAATACTTTCTTACTGAAGTGAAAAACAGGCAAATTTCTCGCAACATTATTCAGAATTTGACAGCCCACTTGAAAATTTTTTGACAACATGCCAATTGCACATGTGTCGCATGTTGCTCTTGTCAAAACGAAACAAAAATAGTAACTGTTGTACCGGTTATGCGTACATGACAAACAAAAGACATAAGTCTGATTTAAAAAAATGGTAAAGTGTATTCAATGGAATTAATTAAGTAATTAAAAAAAATGATAAGTAATTTTCAAATTATTTTGTTGTAGCAAATAAATAATATGATAAAAATGTAGTGCGATGACAACATAACGATATTGTTGTTAAAGTTACAGATCAAACTGTACTCCAATTATTATTGCTATTAAACTCATTTCGCGAGAATAGTTTCAATATAATGTACGGATAGATGTTGCTGACTTTTTTTTAAAATCAATGTCTGTCATCAAGCTTCTATAAGCTCTTCCATCTCTCTAGCTTTAAACTCCGCTTGAGAAACACGATTAATCTACCTGAAAGAATCGCGAAGATTCTCTCTTAACTCTTCCGCATGTTTATTATGCGCTTCTCGTCGCTGCATAAAATGTCTTCGTTGTAAACGCAGATACGCGCCGAGCTCGCAGCCTTAGCGAAAGCGTCGAGGATCTCGGTAAAACCGTTGCAGGTATCAACAACAACGGCAACCACTATCGGGAAGCGCGCAGGGATTATCAGGCGTTGCGGGAGAAGTTCGGTGCCGAGTTTCACCGGAAGCTGATCGAGTGGGAGCGATTGAAGGGCCCGCAGAACATTCGCAATGGCCTGCCGTTGAACGAGGAGCGTCTCGCGCCCGAGTTTAGGAAAAAGCTGCAGGACTGGAAACGAGCGAAGAAAGGTCGTCGGTCCAGCGCGGCTATCGAGCAGCAACGCGTCAGCCGTCGACGATTGACCGACTGGCAGCTCTGGCGCTCTTCCTCGTCGAAACCTGAGCCCAGATGTTACGGCGTACGTTAATCTCGCGAACATTTGCGTGAAAAATAACAAGTGTTCTGAGAAAATAAAGGGCTGCCGAATTAAAGCTGTAATCTTGTAAAATTTAAGACGATTTATTCCCGAATATCGAAATCTTCATCCTTTAGGGTAACTCCGGTATATACACCGCACCTATCAAAAACTTAATTTATTAAGTATTATTTACTATGTTTAAAATAAACGAACTATATCAGTAAAAACTTTGTACTGTCTACTACTGTGAAAAAAATATTAGAAATCCGAAATATTTAGTTTTCGTATTAAAAAATAAACTTTTTGAAATCTTGCATTTTTGCTATATATAGATAATGGGTGGGATATATGGCAAAAATGCAAGGGTTTCAACAAACTAAACAAAGAATACGAAAGCAAAGCACTTGTATATTGCTATACAACACGCTTTACTATTCCTCTACACATATGTATCATGAAATAACCACTAGGTCTTTTACATGCCTTATAGTAATCATTTTATGTAGATCATAATTTATGATGATGCTACTTGTTACACACACAGTGACAAATCGATTCAACTCACAATAATTTCATTAATATTAACAG
>NW_017300191.1:330163-348460 GCF_001594075.2 Trachymyrmex cornetzi | reverse complement strand
AACAAACTAAACAAAGAATACGAAAGCAAAGCACTTGTATTTTGCTATACAACACGCTTTACTATTCCTCTACACGTATGTGTCATGAAATAACCACTAGGTCTTTTACATGCCTTACAGTAATCATTTTATGTAGATCATAATTTATGATGATGCTACTTGTTACACACACAGTGACAAATCGATTCAACTCACAATAATTTCATTAATATTAACAGTAAGAAGCTGAAATTATAACTCAAGTAGCTCGCTTTTATTTTTCCTCCTTTTTTTATTTTTCACTCCTATTTTTTCTGACTTCCGCGACGTAAATCCCAGCGCGGCGTATATACCGGAATTACCCTATATTGTGCCCGTATCAGATTGAGACTGAAATTGAGATTGAATTTATAATCAACCAAAAGAAAAAAAACCAATATATAAGGTGAATATGACCAAAAAACGAGCAAGTGTGGATGAAATAAAAAAATAATAGAATTTATTACAAATTATTGTTTATTTATTATTCACTTATATTTTAATTCTTATTTTGATTAATTTGTAATAAATTTTATTTTTTTATTACATGTACTTGCCCATTTCTTGACTTTCTTCATGGAAAGAATTTTCTCTTAGAATTTACCCTGAAAATATGGTAATTGTGGTACAATGCAATATTTTAAAGATTTCTACCATACACTTCAGTAAAATTAATTAAATTTATTTTATGTTTTATTGTAGTTTTATTAGTAAATAAGTGAGAATTACATAAAATTCTTCGAAATACAGCGTTGTCTCACGATTACCATATTTTTAGTTTTTTATTACATGTACTTGCCCATTTCTTGACTTTCTTCATGGAAAGAATTTTCTCTTAGAATTGTCTCACGATTACCATATTTTTAGGATAAAATCTAAGAAAAAATTCTCTTTTGTGTATTAAGAAAATCATCTTTCTACCAAATTCAATGAAAAATTAAATTTTACTTCACAAAAACTAAACTGTACTTTGATTAGTTAAATTCTATCTCAATCTCAATTTCTAGTCTGATAGACATTGTCATAGTCTTCTAATTAAGATAGAAGATGAGAAACTATTTTTAATCGAAAACTTTGCCCATCCAAAAGATCTCTTTCGTATTACAATTGACACGATCTACGTATCTTTTTTCTGATTTGCAACATTTCTGAACATTTTTTATTGTATTTGATTTCTGAACATTTTTCCGACATTTTTCGCACGATAGAAAAATCAGAACTCGATCGGCTCGCGCGGAAGCTGCGCGAGTATCGGCAGCGCGGGGAGCTTCGGCAGCGATGGGAAGCAATATCTTTGCGAGGATTTCATTAAAAGGATGGAAGCATGGAGGAGAATGAGCGAGGCCTCATGTCGAAGTGGCGAGAGACCGAAATCACCGACGACAAATCGTGTTGCGTCTGACATTGATGAAACGGAGTTTCTTGCTTTGGAAAAGCTGCTTCTGCTATTTGGGCAGAGGACCAAGAAGGAACTTCGAGAGAGCGATGCGAGACAACTGAATGATTGCTTTGATGGTGATTCGAGGTACGAAAGTTCGAACGATGTAAAGAACATCTGAAAGATATCACGTTTTTTAATTATTATGACATAACACAAATGTGCACTGTAATTAATGACATTAAATATAGCTTGCAGGAATAGTTTCAAATCAATTTACATATTCCTGGACAAACATCGCTATCTCTTTTTAAATCATTCTGTCCATATGTGAATAAAATAGATTTGCAATTGTTATTTAAAATTGTTTTTAAATTATATTGCTACGTTAATTTTTTATTTAAAAATGAATAGTCTCATAATAAAGGTTTGCATTATTTAAAATAGAAGAAATTATTATAAAATAAGATAAAAAACCCAACACTTATTTGGAAAATTAAGTCCTGGTGAAATGAAGCAGTTTTTACATATAATAATAGAATTAGTTAATCGCGCTTTACGAATTACTGAGCGTTTCCATTGATTCAAGATTCATGGCTGCGTCTCGAGGCGTAAACTGTGGTAACGAAGTGTTGATTCGCACGTCTGTCGGCTCTTACCGTTTCGAGGGTATATCTCGAGAATTTACGAGGAAACTGTACGACTGGGAGAAATACCGCGGAATATCTCCGAGATCTTCCACGTTTCGCCTTTTGGGGCCAGGCTATACACCATTCGCGCAAGATTCGAACGAAGTTGCATTGACAGAGCCAAGTACGATGAGTAAGATTAAGTAATTTTGAAAAACTTGATATTCTGACATAACAATTACTAAAATATTGTTATTCCGTAATTTTACAGGCAAGAATCATGCATTCCACTGGACTCTGAAGCGATCTAAATCCGACGGTAGTGTCTTCGAAGGCAGCCTTCGCGACGAATCGTTCACATTACGTCGCTCCGCGAGTCTTCAATCTCTTACTTCTGCAGGCAAGCTCGAAGATGACAATCGGATAGATGTTTTACCAGTCCCTAGTAAGTACACTATTCTACTCTAATGATCTGTCTTCAACGTCTTTTATGTTTTAACATTCTCAAATAATCTTCTGGGTAACTACTCAAGGAACACACCAAGTTAAGAGAAAGTCAAAATGATGATTTTTGGTGATAAAATTTGATAAAATAAAGTTATTTTGATTTTTTATTAATTCGCACGTCTGTTGCTGACTTTTATATTCCTTGAAAAGTTGACATTATTTGTTGTCATTTTAACGTGAAAATAAATAACATTAGTTTGCTACCTGCGCTTACATTAGTTAAATAATTTTCAAAAGCGTAGTTTCATATCTTTAATTAATTACAATATAGTTTACGCTTAATTTTATAAAATATTATATTTCAGTTTATTTACTTCTGATTTATCTAAACCATACCTATGCTGTTACATTTAATTGTCTATCAGTTATTAATAATTTATTGCATCCATTTGTCCCAGATAACTCACAGAGGATCAAAGATCCGGAGGATACAGCGGTAGAAGATTCCGAGCCAGAGGCGATGATTGTCGATATCGAGGATGTTATTGAAGAGACTGCCAGTCCTTTGGCAGGAGTACAACCTCATCAAACGCCAGTGTACTCCGTCGCAGCCAGCGAAACCACTAGCATCGCCGTTCCTCTTGGCACAGTCACATCGAGTCATGAACCTTCGCCAGTATTCTTGGTCAAGACCGAGGACGATGAAGACTGCGAACGATGGAACATCGCGAAGATTGGCCTGCAGGCTTGCTCGAGCGAGAACAGTCCGAGTCCAGAATACTTCCCGGTATCTGAAGACTGGTGCGAAAGAACCTCGTTGGATAATGACAAGTCGAACTGGGAGTCGAGCTGGTGCAAAGAAAGCAGGGAAGACGACGACTCCACGGGATGGACCGAGAAGACGCGACGCTCAATTCCAGATTCCGGCGATTCTGTAAAGTCTGACCGTTCAATTGGGTGGAATCGAGATATTTGGGATGAATCGGGTGATGAAGCAAATAGGTAAACTTTAAATCAATTTCTATAAGAAGTTATCATACGGAAAAAACGGTTTTGCTAAAGTATCTAAAAATTTAGTTAAAGTATCTAAATCTATTTTTCTAAATTCTTTGAAATGAAATCTCACTTTAAAGAGTAAAAATTGAACTAGGCTTAAAAACGATTAACTCAATTTTTTATCTTTAACAGTAAAATTTTACTTTTAGAGTGAGCTTTCACTCTAAAAGTTTTAGAGAATAAATACAGATTTGATAAGTTGACTATAACCGAAATAAGTAATAACTATAATCGAAATAACTATAATCGAAATAAGTATATATTTCATGGACACTCAAATTTTTATAACATTGCTTATGTTCGAATTTTCTACATAATTATTTTGATGGTTAAATAAAATTATTTTCAGATCTGTGTATTTGACTAAAATTTTAGATATTTTCAGCAAAATCGTTCTTTTCGTGCAAACTTTGACAATCGTATAAAAAATCGGTGCTGTGTTCTCAGAGATTCGATGATTCTTGAATCGCCTTCCACATCGATCTGCGAAAATAAAAGTGATACAAGAAAAGAAGATTTCCTCGGTAAAGTATTTCAGATGTATATTCATTTTTTTCAAGATAAAGTATTTAATTACTTCTTTTATTTTACGATATATTTTAAGTTTATCAACTTCCTATAAACCGTGTGTAGAATTAAATCAAAGATATATTATTTTCCCTATTTTCCGATATTCTATTTCAGAAAGTGACAACGCCGGATCTATTCACTTTAAAAGTCTCGAAATCTCATCGACGGCTTCGAATGCGGAAGAACTTATGGTACATTAAAAATTAAAATTCAATTTTATTTTAATCTTATTTTAATGTTTTTATTTCGCACGTTTATTTAACTTTACTCATTTTCGCGCAAAGCATGAATAAAAAAATTGCCTATTTACGAATAAAGTTGCTTATCACTCAAGATTTGCAAGACATTCCAGTCACTGCGTCGAAGCAAACTTTTTGGAAAAGTAAGTTTTATCATAACGCAATTGAAATTAGAGTCCTGTCGGTACAACCAGGACCCACCGCGTACGTGCAAGGGGATGGATGAGACGTGTAAGGAGAAGCCCGAGGATCTAGCAGACGAATCTTCGAAGGGGACGAACGATGCGAAGAATCTCCAAGATGACGAAGATGATGAGAAGACCAAACGGGGAGACATAATTCTCAGCGCAGAATTTTGCGCTTATCAATTAACAAAAACGGTACCATCTTCGGTTTGCTCCGATTCCAAGGAAACTTCATCAAAGTTATTGAATTTAAATTCAGGCAAGTCCATCTTCTTCTTTAATTCTTGCAATTCTTTGACTGATATCAAATTTTTTAGTTTGACTCTTTTAATTTTTTTTAGTTGATACTTTTAGCTAAAATTACAGCCAAGACATTCTTAACTTTGTATCTTTTTTCTTACAAGAATATAATGAAAATTCTCTTCTCGTAGATGATAACAAGGATACATCGGAATGCCGTGGCGTTGACAGCGAAAGCGAGGCTTCAGCACATTATGAGAGTTGCGGTTCACCCGAGTTGCAGACCGATTCGGATCAGCATTACGAAATTCTCACGTTTAAAACCGATATATGCGGCAATACGATGGATAATCGCTTGTACGAGCCAGTCGACTATCACGAAATTCACAGCTCCTCTTCTGACAGAAGCAACTGCATAAAAGATATTTGTTCATCATCGAGAGTACCAGAAACGAAAAAATCAAATCTCTTAGAAACTCCGAGAAGTCTCTTCATCGATTCGACCATTCAGACTATTCCTGTAACAGTCTCTAGGAACAATGAAACGCGCAATTTGGAAAGAATTCTGATCAACGAGGAGACCTTGAATAAAATAATTGTTCCTACGGCGTGCACGGAAAGTGGGACGAAATCTACAGAAAGAACTCGAAATCATTTCGGAAGCGCGAATCGTCGGAACGACATCGCGGCCGTCAATAATTACGCGTCTAAAAAAATGATTCGCGATCACCAAGTTGAGTGCGTCAAGAAGGATTCTTCTACCAGAAACGTCTTCGTGAAAACAAAGCGCATGATCTTCAGCCCGTTTCGTCGATCAGAAGATCGACCGTCTTCGAGAAAGCAGAGCGACAGCTCCGTCGATGGTCGGCTTCCACATTCGTCGAAATCCAAGAGCAAGTCGAGATCGGCGTCGCCGAAATTGGGCCGGCAAGACGCTCTACTGCGTGTATCATTATCGCTGCCGTGGCCGCTGCGCTCTACGTCGAAGGAGAGTGAGATTCGCTCCGAAACCGGGTCCAGAAGAAGCTCAGGAAGCAAGACGGAAAATGCAACAACGACCCAAGAAAAATATTTGCCGTATAAAGAGAATAATGTGGATAATAAGAGACTGAACGGAGAATCAAGTAACAAAGACCCACCATTCATTGATGAGGATCAAGAAGAAATTCATCAGTCAGACACAGAGTTTGCGACAATGAACGCATGCTCGATCGGAAATACTTTTGCACGAATTTCTGAGCAACTGGAGAAATCAAAAATAGCAATGCTCGAACGGGATCAAGATGCCTGCCGAATGCGGGGAGAGTTAAAATACAATCAGACACACGACAATAGCGAACGCGATAAAGTCAAGTGCAGTCAAGTGCAATTCGAAGGAAAACGCAACGGGGAAAGAAACCGTAGCCAGAAGCGAAAAGAGGAGTGGCAAGAAGAGGTGAAATTCGGCCGGAAACAGGACGAAGCGAAGCAGCAAGACGAGAATCACTCTAGATGCGACGCGGTACCGTCGGACTTGATGCACAAACTTAGGATACTTTCGGATGCCGCGGCGAAAAGAGAAGGACGAACGACGACAGCGGAATCCTCTGTGATCAGCAGTTTGGAATCACGTTCCTCCAGAATAAGACGAGCCAAGGAGAGCTTTCTGTCTCGGCGAGGCGGTCCTTTCTGTCGCTCCGTGATGGAACCGACGGATGCTGCCTCCAACCCTGAAGATCCTTGGAAACGGACGTCGACGACTCAGATATCGGCAAGAGAAATATCGAGGTCGAACGAGATCACAGTGACTGCTTCGAGTTCGCAAGAATCGAGATATGCGAGTAACCATACAGAAACGACGATGTTGACCGTAGAGAACGAAACCGTGTCTTTGGGCGAGGACAAGATCGACGTTCGAACGGATTCGCTGGTGAAATCAGCAAGTGCCGGAATGATCAACGTGGATCCCGACACGTTCGATCGGCTGGTCACGGTCGATCGCGGATGTGAGTCTCTGCCGAGGGCCATTGCGAAACGCCGCGACTCCTCGAGCCCGTTGGCGAAGATCGTCGGGAAGCTGAAGCTTTCGCGATTAATTCGTGCCCGGAACGTCGACGGCGGGAACATGAGCACGATCACGACGTTGTGTAGGCAGAGTCTGTTGATCGATATGCGAAACGATCCCAGAAATCGAAGTAACGAGCAAGGGATTGAGGATCCAGTCGAGGATGATACTGACGACGAATATTCGGATGAATCTTGTAAAACGATTCACGAATGAATTAATCTGTTCTTTAATCGAGATTATATATTTATGTAATATTCCAGGTGTCTATGATTTTTTTTTAAATATGGCTCTTAAGTTTGCTTCATCTTATAATAATGAAGAGATATTAATCTTCAGTAATAAAGCCTACAGCAGCCTATACAAGCGAATTAGGAAGACACGCGTAATTAAATGTTTCAAGAGAACTGTACTTGCTAATTAAATCGCATGCGCGTGCTTAAACGTCAATGGAAAAGATAATACTTTTAATTTTATGAAGAACGCTGTAATCGATGTTAATCATCTTGCAAAGTTAAAATGCAAATTTATAAATTCTTCTACCAATTGAATATTAATATTTAGATAATTTATTTATTAACAAGAACATTAATGATAATTACGCACTAATGATATTATAAGTTATAAGCGATTAAAAGAACAGAACTCGTGAATTAATAAGTAACAAAACAATTTTTATATTCATAACAGCTATTTATAACAAAATATTTGATTAAAATAAAGGATGAGCGTAAAACAAGATCGATGCAATTCACAGTATGGTCCAACTTTATAACACAGTATTTTTTATTAGTTGTTTGCTTATAATTTTTTTTCAATACCAATCAGTATGGATAAGATAGAAAAAAATGCATCAGTTATTGTGCGTATTAATTAATAATTATATACCTCGGTTTGAATTCTATTTAGTGCTTATTAATAATATAAGGTGAAAATCAAGTTCTTTCATCTATAGTCAAAATATCAAATGTTTAAAATAATTAAGGTCGTGCTATATAATAAAATAATCAGGTCCATAATGTTCAAATTACATATCCAATAATTATACAATAATTCACATACCGCAATAATTAACTGCGTTGGTTCATAAAGGTTTTCTTTCTACCTTTTACTTTACCTTTTGATTCGCAGAGCCGGAAACATAATTCATTTTAATCTTATCGTCAGCGTAACTAATTCTATAAACAAACACGCAAAATGTATCAGTCACTTGTATCAAATTTCATGCGAATCTTGTACGAATGGATTCATATTTTCGATAGAAAGATTTGCTATTCTATTCTAATTATTACACTGAAAGAAAAATGTATTAAATTGTAGTAAATAATTTGAATAATATTAATATAACATTTATTTACGGAAAATAAATATTTGCTAAATTAATAAAAAATAAAATAGTTAAATAACAAATTAAATGATTCTTATATCAAATAAATATAAATTTACATTCAGTGAATATTCAACTGGCATTATTCAAACGAATATTTATTAAAATTTAGTATATTTTTTTGCAGTGTGTATATTAAATTACGTAAAATTGTGTTTTTCTTAAATAATGCATAAACACCATGTCCCTCGTTTTTCGTCCCACAAGGAAGAGTAAACACAATGAGACGACGGTTACGATTCTGACCGGTGTTTGATTAAACGGGATTAATGTCCCCGGGGCGATCTCAAGTGGCGAGGAGAAAGCGAGGGGTGACGAGCGCGTGTCGTAAGCGCGTGCCTCCCCGAAGTCGCCATGGCTCGATTCTTCCTCACCCCTTCGTCGTCCCACGTGCGTGCCCTCTCGAGCCGACCCTTCCGCTGCTATGACGGAAGCCCTTTCCACGTGGAACTGGGAGAGGATCGAATCGTCGAACCGTCGCTCGATCGCATTAAGCGGATTTCATTCGGCCTCCAAAACGATCGTGCAAACAAACCGCTCGACTGGCGTCAGCGACTCAGTTTCAGTGCGCTTATTGTACAAAGCGTAACGACGACGGGACTGCCATGGGAAGGATGTTGATCTCCGACGAATCAACATCCCTTGGGATACCGGGGATGTAAACTCGCGTTTACGTTCTACTGCGTTTTAATTTTCTTCTTTACATACGTGTCTCGTGAACGAAACGTTCAACCTTTTTTTCGCAAGAAAGCAACGCAAGGAAACGTTTATTTGTGATGATACAAGTTTGTTTGAGTGATGCAATATTGTCAAAATGAAAATTAATCCATTTCTGTGATTAGTTCCAAAGTAGATAACAAATATTAACGTATGCATTTAGTAATTAATAAAATAAATTTTTAGTTAAATTATTTAACCTCAATGTTTTAATTAAACTAGTAACATGTTAATAGAAAATTAAAAAAATTATAAAGCGATTTCGATAATATCGAAAAGAATTACTAAAGGAAATATATTTTACTACATAAATATTTCTTTAAAAGTAGTAGAACGATATTTTGCCCATATCTTGTGTATCCATCGATACTTAAAGATAATCGAGGATCGAGGACATTAAAAAGATCAGGAGATATTGTATCTTTTAGGGTGGGGCTGAGTATGCCGGCTTGAAACGCGTTTGGGAAAAACGATCGCAGGTACAGGATCCTTCACCGATTTACAATTTGAGACGCGCGAACGCAGGATCATCGACGTAGGGCACAATGGGCGGTCGTGTTGCTCGTTGCCTTCTCCAGGATCGAGCTGTCCGTCTACCTGCGTCTATAATCCGGAAGCGTTCGCAGGAGCACGCACGAGCAGGCACGTTGTAAGAGATATTACATCGTGGGATCGCGCGATGCGATTTCGTACATCTCTCGTACGAAAAGGAGATCGCTCCGAATCCCCTTCCCTTTCTTCTTAGACAATACACGCGATCGACTTCCGTCGGACCACCCGGACGGGACTGTGCGACGATTTTAGAGCGTTCCTGTGATACCTATTGAAATGGATCAGGAATTACCTTCCGCATTTATTGACTAATTTTCTATTGCACCCATACATTTTGCTGCATTGCTAGAAAAGTGATAAAAATTAAAAATCAGGGGTTGCAGTGCTCAAATTTTGAAAACCCATGATATTATAATTGAAAGTATGGAAAGCAAGTATTTACTATTCTAATTGACACTAAAACAGTCGATGATATCCTGCTAAAACTACTGAAAGTTAGTAATTTTCTATTCTTATTTTCTCTCAATTAGTCAAAAATTATTTTGATATTATATATCCTTACTCTCTAAAACTTTTAAAGTGAATTTCTTAAAAATTGAAAATTAAGCTAACCTTTATCACGACTTGAGAGTGATTCCACTCCACAGAAAAATTTAGACAATAGAATTATTTGTATTATATTATATTCACATATTTTTGAGCCAAAATAACACCATCAGCGATATTAACATTAAAGCCTTGTTTCAATTCAGAATTTTAAAAGTGCTGTACTCAAAAGTTGCTTTGAGATAAGCTGCTTTTCTATCAACACAGCGATTTATGTAACGTTCGTGACTTCTTCTGCTCCTGCAATTGAGAGTCACTCCGTACATTGACTCATTTCTTCATTTCTGCCTTGCAAAATGGAATCGTTTTCCTCGTGAACGAGCTTGAGCGATCAATTCATCGAATGTATTATACAGCAGATCCGAGTTTGAACAAGCCGACAGAAGTCGCAGAAGGCACGTTGGTCGCAACTTGATCGCGCGAGCGAATGGCAGCGAAACGTTGTCGGCGAGGAGAGCAGCTGATTTATGTCCATCGTGGTCGGCACTCCGAGTAATTCCGCTGCGACGGGTGCACGAGTAAACGTATATGCTGTTTATCTTCGCCCACGTGGCCAGGCTCATTCTGTCACGTGGCTTGATATCCTTCAGTTCCAACGAGATTGATTAAAAGCGCGAAAATATTTAGATCAAACAACTGTTTGACTTTTCAAAATCGAACAATATTAGAGGGGTTGTTAGCTTTATTTTTAATAAAGTTTGTTGCTTGTTTAGAACATATTTAAAATTTATGAGATTCTTACGATTACTGTACTGAAAAAAATACTAAATCTTAATAAATATTTGTTTGAATAATTTTAAGTAAATATTTACTAAATGTATATTCATTTGACAACAAAAATCATTAATTTGATTTAACTATCATTTTGCTATTAAATAAATATTTATTTACTGCAAGTATTTACTTATATAATATTTAAAGAAATATGTATTAAGATTTAATAAATATTTTTCAGTGTATATTCTTTAGCTTTCTGAAAAAATATAAAAAGGTTTAGAGAGTCTCCTTTCTAAAGTCATCAATTAATAGATGCCAGCGTGGCTGAAAGAACAATCCCATCGACCAAATGGAACGAAACGCGCATTTCCGCCGCATATTTCGTCGCGATCCCTAATTCCAGTCACTTAGGTATCTCGTCCATAAATTACTATTCAGTCTGTCCGGCTGTACTCGCGAAGAACGGGACCGAGGAGCCAGGAGGATCGACACACAGGTGCTGTGTAGAGAGCGGCGCGGGGGCTGCCGAATGCGCGGTCTGCACCGACAAATTTCGACCGGCCGATCGTGGTTATCGTTCGATCCGGTCGCGAGATTGCGCTATCCCGACGCTTAATCCTCGTCGGTCGTCCCGATCCCGATACGATGTCTCGGTAGCCCGATCCCGATCCCAAGGACCGAGATATTTGGCTGCGTATTCGGTGCGCGCGTTAGACCGTCTCTCAAATAAAGCAATCGCCAAGATCAGACAACAACGCGGCGGCGTTTGTCCCTTTATCCGCCTACCCTTCTTTTACGCAACCCCTTCCCGTCCGATAGCGAAAGTAGCCACTAGGCTGCTGGCTGCAGTCGGGCTCTCCTTTGTCAGAAAACGAAGCCTGCTGACAGAGCGAAGGTGGTAGTCGACTCCGCAGAATTAATCGCCTCGGGGAATATTTACGTTCTCTCGTCCAAAAGGGCCCTATCCCATCGCCTGTCTCCACCTCGCTTTTTCTCCCACGACAGTCCCTGGATCCGGTATTTCCTCCTCCACCATCGTGGAGATCCTCGCGGTTAGATGCGACCGTGAATCGGCGCTTCGCGACGATCGCTTACGCTAGTCTGATCTTATCGCGGCGGAGACCGCAGCGGGGGTGAAAAAATGTTAAATGCCACGCGACGAAGCGTGAAACGAACGTAAAACGTATGCGAGAGTATAATTAGCTTCCTGAATATTTTAATTGTTTAATTAAGAGAAATAAATCTATTTTCGGTCAAAGCGAATCTTACTGCTTAAATATTTCAGAGCGAATTTATATTCTTTTTTGCAATAAATAAAATCTTAGATTTACATCAAATTATTAATATCCTTTTAAAACGCTTATTAACATAAAAAATTAATTAAATTACTTATCACACACAATTTAAGAAATTGATTAGATCTTAAAATCTTATATCAAATGTATTATTAATTTTAGTTTTCGCAGTTCAGAAATTATGAACTTTTTAAAATAATTCTTATACGTAACATTTTAATATTTGAATGTAATAATTTTCGTATGTATTCAACACAACAATTTCTGTTAAAGCGAAACTGTAACTAAGCTTGTTAGTTTAGTTGTAACAAATATGTGAGAAAATTTTTATTTTCGATGTAATAAAGCAATTGGCAAAACGCGCTTTTTCGGGAAAAAGGACGTTGCTGTTCAAGTTAGCACTTGGGATCTACTTTTCTCGCCGTTCCCATAGAAAAGGACGTTCAAGTGTGGCGGTTTGCACACGGAAGTTTGCTCTATCCCCCAAATAACGTTAAACGCGAAAGGACGGAGGCATTCTATTGTCACTGAAACTTTGGTCGGTTTATGATTTTCCAAGAGTGTTTATTTAGACGCCGCATCTCTTCTTTTATCAATATTTCCCAAAAAATTTCATATTTATCTAACTTTTGCGGTATCCAGAAGTTCACGTTTATATGTTTTCGTATGCGAAACTTAGAAGCGGAATTGAAGCGATCCTGCCTTGTTTAATTAACGTCCTTAATTGTTTAATTAATTTTTACAACATGGAAAAGTCACTATAGGGTAAGGTGGTACAATTTTAAACATATACTTCTGAATGAAATAAGATATGAATTCAATTTTCACACAAAGTTTAAGTTTAATTTTTTCCTGTTTGGTACTCTTTAGTATCCTCCACACAATTAGAGAGTTACCCTTAAACCTCAAAAATTAGTTGTACATGTTCAAAATTGTACCACCTTATTACCTTAGTGAAGCTGAAACACTGTTATATTTTGAGAATATAATGAAATAATGAATTATAACAAATCTTACTCAAGGAAAAGCTGTATATAAGAATTAAAAATAGATTCCCGTCCTATAAAGGTTTTAAAGAAGTGAATAATTAATTCGGGAGGTGTGTGTTCCAGAAAGTCCTAGCGCTCTTGCACGTTAATGCTAATAAGTACTTGCTTCGCGAAATTTGAAAGTTTCATCTGCTGAAAGAAAAATAGGCCGAGAATATGTAAGGTACACACCCTGGACGCGAGAGAAGGAGGAAAGGGAAGGAAGGAGTCATCGCCGAAGGAAGAAGTCTGCAGGTTCTCAAATTGCGATGAAACCGGGCACCGACGTGTCGCGCGGGTTTCATATAACGACCGGACCACCGATGGCGGTGCTGCCCATCTCTTTTACTTCTTCGACGGATACTCATTCATCCATCGACCCCGATGCGCTGCCTAATTCTTGCTCGAAGGAGTTGTATGCACATACGAAAAATGGATCGACACTGACAAATAATGATAACGAGTCTCGAAAACACAAACTTGAAGGTACGAGAAACATGGGAAGTTAGATAATTGAAATAATTTTGAACATTATGTGTGATATAACGCGGTCATAATTATTTAAAGATGAATAAGATAATACAGTATGTAATAAGACATGTAAAATTATATTGTAAAACAGTTATTGTAGAATAGTTTTATTTTGTAAAAATACATCGCTTTTTCAGTCTCGCAGGAAGTATAGCTATATGCTGTATTAAAAATAAATTATAATATGCACAATTCTCAGTGGATGATATAATACAACGCTTAAGATTAACTAATTTAACGGGCTATGATACAAAATTTACAGATATATTTACACGTATCGCTAATATTCTGTACGAGATCGTTATTATCGGTTATCACATTTTTCGGTATTATTCATGGAGGTTCTATGGATATGAAATAGTTACAAAGATGAATTTTAAAATTGTTGAAAGTATAAAACTTGTGGAAAAATATTATCAAATGTGATTTCAAAGCAATAGATACAAATTGACGAAATGATGACTCGTTCAATTTGTCAAATACGTATACAAACTTTTACGTGTACAAAACTTTTTTAATTTAAAGGCACATGTCTCAGATGCGATAATATTAGCCTATTAGAATTAATAATTGTCCAAATCTCTACACTAGATTTGTCAGAATCAACCTACTGGATTCTATCTTTCTGGTCAAATAGTTTTCATGCAGAGCTTATATTCTGTCATTTTATACGAAAAGGACGGTTTTGCTAAACATTTAAATAGACATAGATCCTAAAATAATTCTGTTAAACTATCAAAATTATTATGTAGGACGTTTAAACTGGTGGCTAAAATGTTAAAACTTTTTACAACATTATTTGAGTTGTCTACATAATTATTTAGATAATCCAAGAAAAAAAAACGTTTTTAATCATTTTTTAATCTGTATCTACCTAAATTTTTATACGTCAGTAAAATCTTCTTTCCATGTAGCTTCGATTGTTTTAACTTCGATCGTGGCTAAACAATGTCTAGAAAAAAACTCGCGAATCACTACTCTACAAAGAAGTACTCGCGGACTCTCGTTAGATCAGCTTTTTTTGCTTGGCGAACTTGACTTCCGGTATCGCGGCGAACGAACGCACTCCCTCTTTCTCTTCTTCTTCTTCCTTCTTGCGTCTCCCTCTTTTTTACTGCAGCAAGTCATAAAGTGCGGTGATGTAGGATTGAGCCATCTGCAGCGTCTCGTATTTCGATAACTGTCTATCGTTGCCCAGGGTCGGCAGGTAAGCGCGCAGCCTGTCAAACGCCTTGTTCAGATTCTGCATCCGCCTCCTCTCGCGCGCGTTCGCGGCCAGCCGGCGTTTCCTCACGATGGTCGAGTTGACGTACTTGCCCCTCCTGCGGGGATCGCGTCCGCCGGAAGTGACGTGCGCATTCTCCGGATGATCCGCGCCTCCGTCGCTGACCTCGTCCGCATCCTCCTCACTGTCGCCGTCCAACGTCCTGTCAGACAGGCCGCCGCTGCTGGAGTTGCTGATAATGCTGCCATGGCAGGACCGCGTTTTATCGGCGTCCAGGTTGATCACTTCCTCGGCGTTCTCGCGCTCGACGTCCAAATTGATCATCTCCTCGGCCACGAGGTGGTCCATCGCGTCCACGTGCAGTCGCTTGTTCCCAATGTTACTCAGCCCGATCATCGATCCTCTCTTTGTCGTCACGTTTCTCTTGTCCTTGATGGTCGAGCCCAGTAGCCGATATGTCGGCGCACTGTTAATCGTTTCCGGTTCTGAGGAGATCGACAACGTGGTAGCGGGACTGACGGATCGCAGACTGGCCGTTGGACTCGGGGTGTGCCAGCCGTCGCTGCAATTGCTGTTGTCATAGACAAGATTCTGCGGCACGGTGAGGGTGCTGACGGGTGGCAGGCCGACGGCGATCTTGCTCGTCGTCTTTGCATAATTCAGGTCCAGGTACGCGCAAGCAGGCACGAGCGGCTCGTCCTCGCGCGGCGGAAACATGTATCCGTAGCGGAACATCTCCTGCAGTTCCATAACAGGATCTGCGTGTCGTATCAATGCACACGATGACTCCACGTAGACAGTGAAGAATAAGTCCTTCTTTTCTCTCCGATTAAAAACAAAACCCTTTCACTGAAACTTCGCACTTCTTTCAACGGGATGGAGAACGAAGACACCGCCTCCTTTGTTTTTCCGCGGCCTTGGTCCTCTTAACTGGATCGCGATATCGAAGGGCACGGTGATACTGAAATCGACGACAGTCGGATTAGGATGAACCCGGATGACTTTCTCGCGCGTCGGTCGATTCTCGTCTAGTCGAGCCACGGGGTGGTTCTGAAGTCGGGTGGACCGGAGCCGGGATATTTATGCGTTCGCGGAGCGAGGCACCCTCGCGTAGCACGTGCCGGGCCACCAATCGTGGTCGAGCTCGGTTCCCCACTTTGCGATGGTACCGGGGCCCCGGAGCCGACTGGACTGGGATACGCGAGCGGGGGCCGCAACAGGTGGCCCGGCGCCTCCGTCGTACACGCACGATGTGTTCTCGCACATGGAGCCGCATAACCATTAAAGTCATAGCGCACAAAAAGATGTGAGCAGAGGAACTTGAGGAACGAACGAACGAATCGCGGTCAAGCATTCTCGAAAATGAATTGAGCTAGGTTGCAGTTGGATTGACTTGCTGAAGTTCTACTTCCTTCTTTTTTTTTTATCACACGGAATAGAATTTTCATTTGGAGATTTTTGCGATGTGCGCAAAAGGATACGATTAAGTGGAATTATGATGGCGATGATGAGTACCCTCTTTTGTAATAACTTGCTGTCTACTGCGCACTACCTGCTACCAAGACACTTCCTCTTTTTACGTTCTTGCGCCGTTTTACGTCAAACGCGATACCGGAAAATTGGTCTTAACATGTGCACAGGGGAGAATATGCACCTCGTGGTCCGATATAACAGACCCTCGTGGCAGGTGGAAAGTATTATATTAAGAATTGTGTGTGTGTAATTGGAACACCTTATTTTATATAACTATCCAACAATATATAATTTACCAGAATGTAAGAGATGTCGTAAAAATAAGTTTTGTCATTTTTTTTAAACGTCACGTACATTACATGCGAAAATAATCTCAAAGATTCATTGAATGAAAGCATTAAAAGTGAAAGATTTCTGAATATCGTATTGCACAAATCTCAGAGTCGAAAATATTATCTTCTTAAAAAAGCTTCATGTTTTTATCTTTATTAATTGTGGCAAAGTGCAAGTTTATATAAAATTAATTCATTATTACACTCGGAAAAAAGACATAGTATACAAGATAACTATACAAGTTTTTTTATACGAAGAATTAATGTACACATACATAGTTAAATAAGGCATTTTACAATTTTTGAAATTATTTACATTAATTCTACATGTAAAACTTGTACAGTTGTAACCTTTAGTTGCCATTTGCATGGTTAAAATAACTATAAATACATAGTTGTCCCTGAAAATGATAATGTTGTCCCTATAAATTATAGCTAAATTATGGTAATTGCAACCATTTTGTTCTCTCAGTGTATCAATTAATGTTGTATATTCCATGGGTGATACCTTATAGAGCTGATTCTTTGCACTGGTAATTTACTCTAAGAAACGATTGTATTATAAAAACATTTAGTCTTTAAATATGATGTAAAGAAAGATCAGTTTGAAACTTTCCAAAATGCATTAACTCCGTTCGAGTGCCATGTGAATCGAAAGATCGGTAGGCTCGGGTCACTCGCTTTCCCGAGATAAAAACGGGGATCGCGTCTGCACAAAAGGGTGCAAATACTTTAAGGGCGTTAGGTCCAGTTACATCTTTACTCGCTCAATTAGCGAAAACAGGTAGGATAAGGTTTGCGGCGACCGCGACACGGTGGTCCGTAGCAACCCGATCTCTGTCATTCCTCGTTCCGAGCGCGCAGCCGTCTTGGATTTCGGAGATCGTCTCACAGCCGCCCGAAAATTCTTCCTAAGTAGTCGGAACGATAATCCTCTACTTAAAAACCTTCCGTATCTTTTCGGTAAGAACACCCGTGCAAAATGCGAACGCGCGCGACTCCGCGGCACGACGCGCGATTTCGTCTCGAGTGTCCCGAGGTATGGCAAGGTTTCCTTAAAAAAATGCAAGAACTTGTGAGATAGAAAAAATAAACAGAAAAAACGTAAAAGAAAGACATTCTTGATTTCCGTGACTCAACAAAATTATTGGAAATCTTAGAAATATAGACAAGTTCGGGAAATTAGGAATATATATTGGTATTATTTTTTAGAAAATGTGGTTAATTTTAGAAATAATTTATAAATATAGAATCCGATTTTTTAGATACAATTAGAATTTTATATGTCTCTTTGCTTATATTAATATCTTATCAGTTTTCATAAACTTCGATTTTCGCGTTAAAATCTTCGAACTTGAAATTTTAGAGAAATTCTAATTTAAAAAATTTTAATTAGTAAAAATGAAATTCACATGACGAGTATTTGTATAATAAAAGTTTTATTATACAAACACTTGCCGGTTCAAATCATTAGTCCCACACGGAGAAAATTTTATATTAAGTTTTAATATAATTTTAATATAATTTTATAAGTTTTAATATAATTACACTTTACTATGTCTTGAATTTTCGTATGGACCTTCACAACATAATTCCGACTTAATTTTTACTATGGTAATACTAATTTT
>NW_017300191.1:84921-329551 GCF_001594075.2 Trachymyrmex cornetzi | reverse complement strand
TATATATATATATATATATGTATACCTCCACCTTTTACCTTTGTATCTACCTGCCCGTGACGTCGGAGTTGCGCGCACAACCCACTCATTCCGCTGCGTGTCTGGACTCCTTGACTTGCCAGAAACTCGCCGACGCAATCGAAACGGACCAGATAACGCATTTATCAAGAAACGACTTCCCTCAAGAACCGAAATTACACGGCTCATAATTTGATTTTCATGATTTGTACAAATGTAAATTGAGAATGCATTACTGTGCCACAAAGAATGCTTTACTGTAATTTAAAATAACTGCATATTTAAACAATTTTCTTTATATCACAATAATCTATAACAAAAATATATATTAAGAATGCTAAAATAAATGTAATAAATTATCAATAAAAATTATTTATGTATTGTTAAAGATACGAAAAGTGTGGAAAAATAGTCAGAGATAATTCGCTTAATAGATAAAGCGCTTTAAGAAACGAAGACATACCACTTTGATAACAAGTGTAAAATTAAGTAATGCGGTGCTTGAAATGAGGATTGCACGAGTCGTTGCAGACGCGGCGAAGAAGAAAGAAGCGAAGTAGAGGAACTGCGCGCGAGGCGGCCCTCCGCGGCGGTGCAGGGTGGATCCGCCATCGGGATACGCCCTGGGCGTGAGTCGAGTAATTAAATACAAAGTGAACTCATTTGTGGAGCTCGGTGGCAAATAACATGTTACCCGGCAACTAGCGGTAATTTATGAGAGCGCCGTATGACGGCGATCCCACCGCCGGCCCTCCACGAAGATTTCCTATCCCCCGTGTTTTGTGCGCGTCTATCCCTGTATTTCAACCAGGGCCAGTCCGATGAATATGCATTCACAGATAGAGACGTAAGCTTTCGCGGACTGGACGAAATGTTTTTGGGGCTGGAATTCTTATATTCGAAGGAACGCCGTTTATTCCACCCTCATCCTCAAAGACGATCGACTGACCTTTCCCTCTCTCTTTACCACGGCCACGTTTCATCAATAATTCATTGAATCCAGCGTGCTGATAGATATGTTCTCCATTAGATCGAGAAGCGAGCAATTAACCCAAAATCATTATTGCTACCTTCCGAGAACGGATTGCCGTCCTTCATAACTTGCAACTCACTCACTCGCCCATATCTTCCGAATTTAGGTATTCCTTAAAATTTCTAGGGCATGTTAAAAAGATAACTTGAGAGCACACATTGCATTCCACACACATTTTTGTCTGAAATTAGTCTCTATTAGTATTTATTCACTTTTTGTGTCTATCTATAAAATGCTGAAAAGTTATTGAAAATGGTAGCACTAATTTAAAAAAAAAATGTATTATAAAATCAACATTATTATTAATGATTATTTAAAAAATATGAATAACGCGTGGCACACGTTATTTAACAATTACCTTTACTATTTCTACAATAATTATCATATAATTGCATAAATTATAATTATATAAAAGATTTAAGTGTTTGAATCTCGGTTATTCTTTGCAACAATAAATTCTTTGCAATGTTTTAAAATACTTATTAACATTATTATTAAATTGATGATCAATATAAAAGGCTAATTCAGTTTTAATTTATGATTGCATTTCAAATTTCAACAAATCGGCGCACAGTACATAAAACTGAAAAGTATATTTGCAAATAAATTTGCAAATACTGTCAAGCACAAAGATCCGCTTTGACCGAAAATAGGAATCTTTTTCTTATTTGATTTATATAAAAATTCTCCTTGTTTTTGTGTACCACAAATATAATTCTTCAAATATATACAATATTAATAAAATAAAATTAAAATAAATTAATAAAAAAATTTTCAAATGAAGTAATAGCACAATATGAACATATAAATAATTTGTTTCCCGTATGCCTTCTTTATTTTAATTATTAGGTGAGCTACTGCTTCTGCTGATGCGTGGCCAGGGTGCTTCTTAGCTCTGCTCTCGTGTCTACACAGCCAGCCAGACAGGACGAACTCGTAGAGGCTTGTTAGGAGAGTGCGTGCCGCGCTGATTCCGGGAATACAATTACCGTATTATACGGTTCCGCTTTTCAGATTCCTCATTCTGTCCTTACGGGAGAGTGCTGCTGCCGCCGCCGTTTCATTTTGTTGTGTTGTTGCCCGGTGATTCCAAGCATGACGTGCGCTCCTCTATTCTCCCGAACGCGTGAAACATTTCTCAAACGAGGCCCCATCGCCGTAACGAAGGCT
Organism: Trachymyrmex cornetzi; assembly: GCF_001594075.2. Taxonomy (NCBI): domain Eukaryota; kingdom Metazoa; phylum Arthropoda; class Insecta; order Hymenoptera; family Formicidae; genus Trachymyrmex; species Trachymyrmex cornetzi. The sequence continues at coordinate 327,330 of NW_017300191.1, read as the reverse complement.
CGAAACGAGACGAGCGATCGGCCCGCGGTGATTTCTTCGTCTTGGAACGCCAATCGACGTTTCTAAGGAATGCAATATACCCTGCACGATCGCCTGTTGAATCGGATCCTCATTGACGTCTCCATAATTTCATTCAGCTACAGATCCTGCTTGTTATTTTAGAACACGGATATTTGGAGTCTCATTCTGCCCTTTGCAATAAGGATTTCCTATTCTTATTCTGTTATCATATAACAACTATAGCATCGTTTGCTCACGAATGCTCCGTCGGAATTTTCGTTTGCTCACCCTTAGTTCAAAAGTTATACGAAATTTAAATTTTGGGGGGCCAACTTCACGCTAGCCCCCCAACATTAAAAAATCGAATACTTTTTGGTTGCATTCGTTTGCTCATCGTTTGCTCACGAATGCTCCGTCGAAATTTTCGTTTGCTTTAGTTCAAAACTTATACGAAATTTAAATTATTAAAAATTTTTGTAATTTATAACGCGTTGTTTATAACGCGTTGTCTGTAAAGAAATAGAGCGACTATACGATCTTCGATAGTAGACGTGCGTTCGTCGAAGTCATAAAGCCAATTCCCGAGAGATCGGTATTCCATAGCTGACGACAGTTAGCGGCTAGCTTAACGCTTTCGGTGGTCAACCGCGACGTAGAAACGTAACGACGTCACCGCCACGGGGGTGGGTCCACTTCTCGTTTGCGACTTTGTGTCTTCCCTGAAATCTGAGGGTCAATTAACGATTACGTCGGGCGAAATGGCATATCGGGGTGCGCGCAAATAACTAGGCGGCGCGTCTCGGTCGCGGCGTGATCAGACGCATCAAAAACCACTGGGAAATCGGTCCCAGGGTAAAATGAAGTTATTGTCGATAATCGTTCGTCGTATCCGGAAGAACATGGATCCACTGTCCGAGGTCCTTCTCTCGCCGCTTTTTAGACCGCCCAATACGGAGACGTTAAGAAATGCGCGCTCTATCATTTCCGTAATTTCTAATAGTCTCGTTACGACATATAATACGTGTGATACGATTGTGGACTCCAATTTCCACAATCCCAAAAATTTGTCAGCTTGATAGGACCCAGATTAGAATTATTAGAGAAGATTTATTATATATTTTTTTTATTTCAAGTAATTTTTTTTTATCGTTGAAAAGTTATAAAAATTGTGCAAGTCATCTGTCTACTAGAATTTTTACAAATTAATAAAAAAGAAAGCTTTTTGTATATTATTAATTCATAATCCTGCATTGAAAAAAAATGTGTGATTAAATTAATTGGAATTCTGGTTGAAAAAGAACGAACCAAAAAGTTTCTAGTTAAATTTACTAGAATTCTAGTTGAGGTAACCGGAATTCTGATCGAGATAATCAGAATCTTCTGATTCGTTCATTTCCAACCAGAGATTTTTCTCAATGTAATAAAAAAATGATTAATTATAAGACGATTTGTAAGCAATTAATATTAAGCATAAATTACATTCCTCTCACATAAATGGTACATCAATGTTTATGATAAGAGTCATCTTCGCTAATGATCACATTAGATTAGATGATTAAAGGAAACTAATGTACGCCGACGAGGAGGAAGGACAACGGGAAAACAAAGGATGTAATAAAGGAAAATGGTATACCTTCCTACAAATGATATAGAAGCCGGGGTGAAAGGAGGGTCACTTGCAATCACCACCGACCATTCTTATGTTTTTTAACATTCATGAAACGTGCGCGCGCGCGCGCGTTGGCAACGTTAATCGGGCATAATATATGTATTGTAATATGGTAACGATCGGCGTCAGGCCGGCCCGCCGCAGGAAGGTAGTCGTAATTAACTTAAGCCTAATAGAGCGTTTAGTGGAGGCTGCTTTAGGGTAGGTCCGTCGCATTAGCATAAATCATAGAGGCAAATTCCCGGGCCGTAGGCGAGCGCTAGTTTATCATAGTTTAAAAATGAAGGGGTTACCTGACTGCTATACGTCGCTGATAATTACAACGGTGGGTAATCTCTCGGTTTTCCGTCGAATTTTCCACCGAGCGCGATCCAGTAAACACCAACTAATAGTAACGTAACGTCAATATGTATAACACATTCAATATTGCTGTTACGTACAATATGTGTTGTGTTATATTACATTTATATTAATGAATATGAAATTATAATCTAACATAAATGTTAGTTGGCATTTTATTAGGAAACGCGTCGGACACTTTTTAATGCGTAAAATATTGAAATTCAATATATCGATCACATTACAGATCTAAATGTAATGAATTTAAATAAAAAATATTAAAAAAATCTTTTTAATATTTACGTATTATTAAAATTAAGTGATGAGATTCATTTTATTTGAATATTATATTAAACTTGAAATTCAATATAAAACGTTGAATCTTTAAATTTTTGGGTAACTAGATTCTTTGTTACTTAAATCTTATCATAAATATTTCTTTTTCATTTCCAATCGCTTTAATACGATCGGATAGAATTAAACTTTTGAATTGCTTTGTATATTCGCCGGAATAAATTTTGGATCGTCGAACGCAAATGGTACTTGACGTAATAGAAATGTAATAGCGCGGTAATGAGGTGCGCCAAAAGTACCATACGGTCCATGCCTTCAGCGATTTCTGCGCATCGTAACAAGCGGAAAAAAAGAAAGAAGCGAAAAGCGTTATCCATCTTATGCGTGTGCGCAGCTTCGATTGTGAGAACGCGAAGGTCCAGGGCGGAGGTAGACAGGTCGTCGACAACAGGATGCGCCACTGCTTAATATTCAAATATAAAAATTGAATATATAGTTACCGTTGATTGTTCCGCGGAACCTGTATGCCAAGTTTAATGTTAGTCGACTTGTGTGGTCCCACACACAAAGATATGTTATAGTTCATCCTCGGATCAACTTTGCATCAAAGTTTCGCGGACGATGCAACGTACGGTATGTTTTATCGTCGGGTGCAATTACTTTGTCAGCCACGATATTAATATTGCGCAGGATATGAAAAAACTCGGAGATAACTATCTTTCTCAAGAGAAGAGAGAAAGATAGATCTGAATCTAATAATTTTAAAAGTCACTCTTTAACCTAAGTCAATTCTTATTTCAAAATTGTCTTAAATAATGTCTTAAGACTCTTATATGGCTTTGTAATTTTACAGAAAGAATAATTTTGTTAAACGATCTAAATTTCTGCTGGATGTTGATCTGAAAATAACTTTGTTAGATCATAAAATAACTTTATTAGAAACTTAAACTATATTGAGAAAGATTGTTGATTTAAAAAAATATTAGATAATTTAATTAAATGTGGTTATGGGTTGTTCAGCAAATATTTGTTAATTCAACAAATAACATGTTTTGAATTAGAAGATTTTGTTGATATGATTCACCTATATTTAAACTAAACACATAAACTGTGCTTGAACTAAAAATTCACTACGAATTAAACGCATTTAGTCAAGTTTAGAAATTCTTTTTCCAGTGTAGTTATTAAAATATCAAATTTTCTGCAGTATTGTTTATTATTTATTTAGTTTCTAATACAATTATTTAATAATATATAAAAAATAATATACATCTTAAGACAATTTTAAATATAAGAATCGACTATAAATACCGACGTTTGATTTTACGCGTGAAAGTTACGTATAATTTGTAATTTGTGTCAATATTTTGAAATAGCTTCTCCTAAAATTATTGCAGGTCCGATCAGATCTTTACGAAGAGGTCAGATCGATTACCGCAAATTAGATTCGATTGCGCAATGGGAAAATCGGCCGGGAAAAAACTCCGATCTAAATCGTTCACCTCTCGAGCCATTTCAAAGAAGGCGATAGCGGAGTCGGAAGGGTTTTCAACTTTTAGCTGCATTAACACCCAAGGGTCGCGCGCGATCCTGAAATCCCTACAGCAAACCATTCACATCAATTACAAGAGCCATAAAAATGCCCAGTTTTTGAGATTAACGTTGCCATATCGAACAAAACGCCCTGGTTTCCAAGCTTTGGGAAACTTTCAACCGATTCAATCGGAGCGCGATCCAGTTGTGGGCGGGATATCTTTCCCACGAGCTCGAGTTCTTTCTCGACGTCAGATGCAAACGTGTGCGTGTGTAAATCAAAATATACAAGAGCTAAACACATAAAAGAAATCGGTATCATATTAAAAGAAAATTTAATTATATTATCAGATTTAATTCTTTAATTTAATTATAATATTATATCTGTTATATATATATATAATTATTATCAAATACCGAAAGGAGATGATTAATTTCTCCGCATGTCACTCTGAGAAGCAATTGTTTTGAATATCGTGATGTATAATGTTCTCAGTCTTGAAAAGGTAATTTTACACGCGATCAGGAAAAGAAGGATAAAAAAAAGAAGGATATGATTATTCACCGATGATCGGTTATTCATCGATTCGCCTACCCTATCGAGAGGAGTTACCAATACTGCAACAATCTCGTTTGAGTGGAGACGACCCTTTTGTAGCGATGAGCAAGTTCGTGGCGCGATTTACACGTCTCTGCCAGGAGATCACGCCGTGCGCGTGAAAAATCACACGTAAATGTTTCTCTCGTCCGGTACAATGCCAATAACGTTCCTGATTAGCGTCAATGACGGGATAAATGGCTAAACGTTTTAACCTGTCGGTCGGCCGCGTCTCACAATAAATCCCAGCCGCAGGCGCGGTACCGATTTTTTCGACGAACTGACCAACGCATATTCCAGTCGCCATAGAAATGCTAACGTAGCTTAGAACTATCAAAAGGACCGCTCTTCTGCCACAATGATCTGGCATCGTTCGACGATGCTGCCATTGTATAAATCCCTCGCGTGCCATGCGACTTTTGCTCTCTCGCGCGCGAAGAACAAAAATTAGCAACGAGAAACTTGATTCCCGAAGAAATCCGGGCGCGCCGTTGTCGCCAGGCGAGAAGACGAAGGAAAGGATCAGTATATTCCACGATATATACGGTTCTCTATGTGTGAATCTACCAATCGTCTCGAAGGTCGTCGGCGAAGACACACTTATGCGAGCAGACGTAAAACGAAGAAGAAGATAAGGCGGTCAGGAAACTTTTTATTTTATAGGAGTTGTCGAAGGGAAAGTAAACTTTTTAATCGGCGCTTAATTTCTTTTATTGCTTCTTTATTACACGGAAAGAATGATTTTGCCAAAGTATCTAAGAATTTAGGTACATACGGAGGTGAAAATAATTTTGTTGAACCACCAAAATAATTATGTAGGAACCCTGGAAATGTATGCAGTTTTCCTAGACATCTATTCAGTTACTATCTAATTACTGTATTCTCATTAATTGTGCCAATACTGAGTAGGAAATGGACAAGAACTTATAGAGCTTTATTCTGTCCATTTCACGAGCAGTTGGCTTGCTTATTAATCAATTTAATATCCATTATTTGTTGTGTTTCTATGCAGTAAATGGATTCAAATTTTATGCAACTTTTGTATGCAGTAACTGCAAATAAAGCGTTACATCCTGATTGGGATCCTAAGTAGTTTTCCTTCTCAGTTACTAGACAGAGGTTGGTGTAACTGTTTAGTAACTGCTCAAAAAATGCATGAAATATTTCTACCAGAGAAACTCAAAAATTATGAGCATCTAGATCTCGGCTTTTAAGGAGGGATCGGATGAGCGGACAATAGGAAACGATAAAAAAAAGTTTTATGGCGAGTACAATGTAAATGAAGTAAGGGAACAATGCGGATGGGCAAACATGTTTCTGGACACGCTCGTTGGCGATTAATGTAAATTAGCGATTTCAACCTTAACACTTTTGGACTCGACGGCCCGGCCGTCTACGAGCGTGTGATGTGTAACACGTGTAACACGTGTGAGACAAACATAATCTCGTCTCGTAATTATGCCGACGCCGTAGTACCGTGACTGACTCCTAACAACGGCCAAGACGATTGTTCGAATCAAATTATCGCCCGGGGTCGGCACGCACGCCGCGAAAATCGATAATCAATAATCTTACCTATACGCCTCGAGATCGGATGCGTCTGCACGAAAATCGCCGCCGATTTCTGCACGAACCGCAAAGAGGAGCCGGGCTCTACCCCGTAGGTATGTATATATATGCGTTTGTTGCATTTCCATAATTGGAAAGCGATTGCCGTGCCGAAATTTAGCTAGATGCAAGGACGCGACGGACTAATATCGCTCCCTGCTGAAAGCATTAAGCATATTTAGCATATTTAGCATTTTAAAAATAAAATGAAGAACAACAAGAAATTGCGAAACGTATGCGCAGTTTAAAAAATATCGTTTCGTTATTAAATAAATTTTTCCCCCAGTGTTGCTATTTCTAATTTCTAAGCTGTGAAGTATAACATGATAATTTTCATTACATTTCACCTCAGAAAATATTAAAGGTATTTATCATTTTTGAAAAACGTTGCAAGCAAAAAGTGATTACACTAAATGTTATTCTATGATTTCAAAAGTCGTTATATTTGAAATGCCTCCGTCAGAAATTTTAGAAAGTAGAAAGCACATTTTTAAGAGCCAGTATAGATAAAATGCCAAATATAAAAAAGTCGTTAATTTAGAAATATGTGTCTCCTTTCGTGAAGAATACACGATATCCGACGATCAGGCAGGAGAGAATAAGAGAAACGGACCGGCATAACGAGAGTTTTGTGTCTTTAAGCACGAAGGAGCCTCACCTCGCGTGTTCGTTAAGCGTGACGATGCCGGCGGCGGTGGTGCGAACCGTGGCGGCGGTGGCGGCGATGGTGGTGGTGGCGACGGCAGTCAAGGGAACGATCGGAAGCAACTTAAGGGCGGGGAATCGGAATCGAGGACTAGCAGCACGCGCCAGCCACACGCCTCGAGTCCTCCTCTCCTTCGTCCTGGGCCCACGAAACACGTACACCTGGGACAGTTGGCAAGCGGGAGACAGGAGGCCCCGGGATCGTCTACTAGAACGAGTCTCTTCTCTTCGAGGAATCGACGAATCCGGTGTCGGCGGCGACGCGATACCAGACGATTACCGTCGTGTCGCTTGTTGCAGTCTCGAGATCATCGACGATCGGATATTGGCTCCTTTTGATTGGAATTGGGCTCTGCCCTTTAAATACTTCCGATTCTCGATCTGCGTCTTCATGGCGGACCGCGTCATCATTCTCTGCGTGACTCTTTCATTGTTCGCAATCGTATACTTATTATTTTCACTGAAGAGATAGTTATCAAATGTAGAGTGAAATAATTTCAATCAAATATTCGGTAATATAATTGAAAATTATTTTACTCTTCTAAATACTTACGTATTACCAAATATAATATAACCGTTTGAAAATAATTATTAAATATTTAGAAAAGTAAAATCATTTTTGGTTATTTCAGTCAAACATTTGATTGAAATTATTTTATTCAATATTTGGTAACTATTACCAGACTTTTTTCAATGTACTATGTTATATTAATATAGTTTTCCTACTGGAAATAATTTGTAGAATCGACGTGGATTGATGTCGATTTCTGGCTGGATAAAAATATGCCTACATTAAAATACTAACATTGGCATAGAAACAAAAGACCTAATATTTTGTATTGAAGAATGCAAGATCATAGATCTGTTTTTATTTCTGCACTAAAATTTTCTTTCTCGCTTTTGTCAAATATCAAACATATACCTATCTCACTTGGTTCAATTTTTCATTATCTAGTTATAATTAGACTTAACTTGATGTTTTATCCAATGGGCTTCATCTATGACGATGTCATGAGTGAAGCCTATTAGATGAAACTGCAAGTTAATTGGAAAATGAAAAACCAGACCTTTAAGTGTCAAAAAGTATACACTGGTTCAACCACAGAAAACAGACATAAAGTTTTTTTCAGAATACATTGATGTATATTGATTAATAAAAATTCCACCAGCTTGTTTTACGCGGTAACGATTGAGGGAGTCGAAGAACACGTCGACACGGTCAGAATAAATGATATAACATCTCATCCGTTCCACAAGTGCGTTGAGATAATCTCCTGAGAGCGGATCCATACGTCACGTGCGCGCGCGGCTGCGTCCGTACATATGTAAAAATGCCTAATAGCGGAAACGGAGACGCGCCAAAGTTTGGAGCTTACCTGATTTCTTTGGACAGTAGTTTGGCGGGCGCGGGTAGATTAAACCCTCGAAAGAGGGAAGCGGGTGCGGACGAGCCTGCTGCTCGCCGTATGCTCTCCATATGGCCCTGTCGTCCTCCCTCGACAGGGCCAACCCGTGCAGGATCGCGCGCGTCTCGTCCTCTCACCCCCTCTTTTATATATATACATATATATATATATATGTTGGCCTTTGCCTTAATTCTCACTACCCTCGGAGACGATGGGGCCCGGGACCCGCGATATATAGTATGCACCCGTGCTTTGAAGAAATCGTGCCGAATCATGACGCCGGAAATCATCTCGCGACGACAGTCGGTGCTGAGATGAACAGAAAGGGGATGCGCTTTCTTTATCTCGATACTCCCTTTTGTACACTGATTCGAAGTGAGGATGAAAATTTCACAGCTGACTGTTTTATATTTCTACATGGAAAGAACGATTTTACTGAAGTATCTAAAAATTTACCTACATACTGAATTCTGTTGGACCATCCAAATAATTATGCAGAACGCTCACAAGATGAGAATATTATTAGAGTTAAGACAATTTTGATGATAGAAGAAGAAATTGTTTCGTTTTAAATTTAGCTGATTAAGATAAACTAATGATATATTGATGAAGTTATATATCGTTTTTGATGAATTATTCTAGATTATTAAAATATTGAAACTTTTTGGAGCACTGCTCATCATACTTGAGCGTTCTATATAATTAGTTTGATGACCCAATAAAATTATTTTCAGATCTGTGTCTAGCTAAATTTTTAACTCTCACTTAGACCAGTGAGAAATGAAAATGAAATTGATGTCGAATCAACATCGAGTTAATGTCGATTCCATTATCATTTTTCACTGGGTAGTCCGTTCTTATTTTAAGATCGTCTTAAGTAATGTCTTGAGATGCTAATACGACCCTCTGATTGGTTTGTGACATCTTAAGATTGTACTTAAGATGGTCTGGAATATAAGAATCGATTATGAACACCGCCCTTAGAATACGAGAGTATGGCATACCCACAGTATTTAAAAACAATTTTTTATTTAATTCGTATTAAGAACTTGTTTAAGGTATTCATCGAAGTTAAATAATTTCAGCCCTCAGGATCGCGTCGAGTTTCTCTCATGAGGGTGAGAAAACGTCAACGTCCTGTTTCACGTCTCGCGAGGAACGTTACGACGATGGTTTCACCTTCAGCACGTCGGTCTCGCTGTATTATCTGAAATTGGACGGACGGACGGGTCGTGAGATTTATGAGAGCGGCCCAATTTAGGACGGAGGCCCCGAGATCCGCGCATGGGATAAACGCGCGAATTAACGATTTTATAAACCGGTAAAACCAACAAACGCCTTACGAGCGATCCGGAGGCGATGGCGCCGCCACCACCGCCGCTCCCCGATTCCTCCGGATGTGGGCGGCGACGCGACGGTTTTCGATAGCCCGACCGGACGTTTTATCGAGCCGTCTTCATGAGAACCCGTTCAAATTTCTGTAAAACTTGCATCGACATCACTTGAGAGCATCGTACTTGCGTTTCATTGGATTTAATATCTTTCTTTCATAAATTATCCCTCATGCAGATGCAAAAAATGAACGCTAAAGGTGATCGATCACGTAGAAATTTTGCCTAAGTGACAAATAATAAGCAAGACAGAAATAGCAAGACTCAAAAAATTGAATTAAATAATATTAATTATATAAAAATATAAGTTGTATAATATTTATAATAATATAATTTATATAAGTTATATAATTCAATAATTTGTTCAATGTCATATAATGATAACATTAGTCATTATATAATTAAATCTTTTATCTTCTTCAAGTAAGAAATTTGAAAAAATAAATTGATATAAGTCATTAATTTGTTCAATGGCTGTGTTTAGCAGAAAAAGTAGGTTTGCAACTGTTGTAAAATTCTTCAATGATTAGTTTATAACTTCCATTGAGGAACTAAGGGCAAAATATTAAAGAATTTTGCAACAGTTACAAAACTGCTTTCTCTGCTGAACGCAGCCATTGTGTCATTGCTATAACATTAATCATGCCATGATATTTTAACTTCTTCTTTTTATTATAATTAAAAGAAAAAAGAAGCTGCAAAAATAATCCAGATATCAAATCTCGCACACTCGCAGCTTTCCCAGGATCGGGGAAGGCTTTTCGGAAAGCAACGCGATAACTCCTGGTCGTTTTGCCGTCTTGTGTTTCTCGAGAGGCGACAAATAGCTCAAGATCTGGATCGCTATAGGTGTACCGAAGGACGAAAACAACGAGGTTCTTGAGCAGAATTTCTCGTTTGGAAGACAAATATTGGCTGATCCGATCTGCGATAAAGTCTGCGCGTTAAAATAGGTGCGAAGAGAGACCCCAGGATCCTTCCATCGAAGATCGTGTCGTCTCTACACCATTCTTCGATCTTTTCGTTTCCTTTCACTCCATTCCCGTATTGCTCTTCTCTCTCTCTCTCTCCCTCTCTCTCTCACTCTCTCACTCTCTATCTTCCAAGTTTTCGCCAGTATCGAAGAATACGATCAGATTACAATATTCCCTCGCAGTAACTTCAAAACTTAGAAGGGCGGAAAAAGAAATTTACAAGGCTAGCACTTTCTTCACTTCGGATATCTAGCGAGGTTTTCCCGATCTTCCCAAAATGCATAGTTAATGAGTGAACGAAGTTTGAAAATTCGAAGACGGCGGGTCCCCTTTTGCCATCATTAACAAATGCGTCCGACTGGTGGTCCGCGAAAAGAAAGGTTTCGGTGAAATACGATTAGTAGATATTACCTTACAGATTACGCGTCATTCTTTTCGAAACACACATTTAGATCAAACCGATTGTTAAAGCCGCACGATGCATTCGCATCTCATGAAGAACTTACTCTTTTTGTTTCTCGAATTATTTAAAAATATGTTTAATTATAATATTCGGAAAATTAAGAAGTACTATCGAGAACGTATTGCGTATATTTTAATAAAATTAAAAAATTATATTTAAAAAATTATAGATTCTCTCTCTCTCTCTTCTACATTATATTTTTAAATAATACAAAAGTTTTATATGTCTACAGATAGCGATTTAGATTAAAGAATAGAAATAGATATGTTTTTAAAAAATAATTTAGATAAAATTAGAAAATGTTCGTTTAAACTAAAATTATATTGTTAAATATAAATACTAAAATTATTAAACTATTCCATATACGAGTATATAGTATAACGTATTTTTATACAGAAAGTATAAATTTGCGATTCTTGTCTTTGTTTGCAGAGACTACACCCGTTACATCTTTAAAATATACTGACTAAGTATGTGAATTAAATCTATATGATTTTGAGACTCCTCAATGCAAATTTTCCGTCTTCCTCAAACATACGATGCGAACTTGAACTTTTACAAATTAGCTATTCATAGGAACTGAATTGCCATCGAAAATTTGTTTAGTAAGTTAACGAAATAAAGGCAATTCTTATCGTATCAACACTGCGAAGATCAGTTAAAGATAATGATAACGGTACGTCGCGTCGTTTTTACTTGACAATCAAGACGATGACGATGACGATGATCGGTGGTGCCACCGATTTTCCTATATGTAACAAACAACCGCTTACAGGTGTCGAACATTCTCGATGGGACATCGGACACCGCGGGATCGTGTCGTACCTCTCGTTCGGGCGTGTCACTTCGAATAGCCCGGGTGGTCCAGGCGGGCTTGTTTCGGGCTTTATCCGTACACGATCTTGGTTCGGCGACGATCGAAGGTTACTGACGCTGATTAAGCGGATTGCGTGGAAGCGGAGCGGACAACGGTGGTAAAATCGATCGTGTGTAACGCCGAGAAATTATACGCTCGTACGCTTCGGAACGCGCTCGTTGGTGCCGAAAAACGCGCGTTATCTTATTTGTCCGGAAGAAATCAACGATACAACACTGATTTCTTCCATAGATTGTCCGAACTTCGAAAAGCAGAAGAAATACATTCTATGAATATGTAGAACAAAAGACTGTTGTATATATTGAGAGAAAAAATATCTTTATACAAAAACACATAAGTTATTAGAATCCACTGAATAATTTTCTTGTCTTATTAAGTACAATTTTTTTGTATTAGGATATTTTTTCTGTATTATCATCATAATCAGGGCTGGGCATGTATTTGAAATACTTTTATTTGAAAAACATTAGTAAGACAATTATATTTTGTATTTTGTGTTTGTTCGGAGTACATGAAAATATTTTCTACTTTGTATTTTAAATATTAATAATCATTGATAATCAACCTTATTATTTGAATTACAAGATACAAAAAGCTTTCAATCTTTCGATTTTAAATACAAAATACGTAATACTTTTATGTGATCCGCTAAAATAAAAAATACAAAATACGCTTGTATTGCAAATAGTGTGTTTTAAATAAAAGTATTTCAAATACATGCCCAGCCCTGATTATAATGTATTATAAAACGCTTTATTGCATCCCCGGAGGATCCATGAAAGTACTTGGCTTTGGAGACATCAACGCCGGGCATGTCATGCCGCCCGGGATTCAGTGTTTTTCTCGCAACGATGCTACATCAAATTATTTTCAAAAGCTTATCTTTATTAAGAACATATCTTCCTAGCATCAATAAAAATAAATGATCAAGTAATCTATACAAATAGAAAAAGTTACAGATATGTATGCATCTGATTTTACATGGAAAGAACAGTTTTGCTATATCTAGAAATGATGTATAGATATGAAAATAGCTTTGTTGAACCATCAAAATAATTACGTAGAACACTTATGGTAAACATTGATAATAATGTAGCAAAAAGTTTTAACATTCTAGCAACAAATTTGAGCATCCAACATAATTCTTTTGATGATCCAAACAAAATTACTTTTTAAATCTGTATCTAGCTAAATTTTTAAATACTTTAGCAAAGTCGTTTTCTTTTTACGTGAACAAACGGTTTTCTATTCTAAATTTAATTGTTACGATCAAATCAAAATGATAAAAATATTTATCTCATCTTTAAAATTATTTTAATTCATAGTATTAAAATAAGAATCCCGGGCAAGTGCTGCTTGAAATCAATCTCAAATCATCCGCGATACTCGATTGCGTACTCACGTCATTCGCCAAAGCAGATACGATTAATTACGTATTTACGGCTAGGAGATAACGGTGAGGGAGCCCGTTAGCGTTAATAGTGGATATATATCTTCGAACGAGTGTCAGTTCGTTGTCTTGGCGGGAAGAACGAGCGGCAGCATCTGTGCCGGCTCTTTCTGGCGATCTGAACACGAACGACAGGTGCCTAAAGACTTTTATCGCGTTGCGGCCTCGCGCGTTATGGCTTCGTATGGCTTCGTCTGTCTCTGTATTCGTACTCTTTGCTCGACTCCTGCATACATGAGTCCCTCTCTTTATGGTCGTATTAAAAACAACTTCGTCTCTTTAGCAGATAGCCTGAGGGAAAAGCCCATCCTCGCGATGATCAACAGAAGCGTATCTTTTTTTAGGGAGCAGAAGATTCTGATAATGGAAAGTTCTTTGATGTATCTATTGTAAGGCCAGTGGAATTCTTATACATTCATATATATACATTTAAATCAAGCTAATAAATTTAAACGAAGCCAATAAAAAATTAATATTGAGATGAATCTAGTTATAATGATAAAATATAAATATGCTTTGATATATCAAGAGAAAAAAATGATTGCAATTATCATAATTACACTTTATAGTCACTTTCAGTGTCAATTATGTATTTTTAGAACTGTAAATATATAGGCATAACAATAACTACAAAATAGAACTCCTATACGGAAAAAACGGCTACGTTTGCCCATCGATACATTTTTTGGATATAAGAACTATAACACGATTGTGATAACCGTAAGATTTACATATCTTAACGGTTATGGCTGTAAAGATATGCCCCTCTTACGGTTGTCACAACCATATATATTGAGGGGCGAAAATTATCATTATTTCCGGTTGTAGCAACCGTAACATTTTTTCTGTGTAATCATAATTAGTTTTAGATTATATTTTTAGATTATAAAAAAATTTTTAAATGTTCTATAATATTCTATATCCTTGTTGCTTTCAAATTCACTCCCAAGTAAGAACACAGAAGTCATGATGTCATAAGAACATCATGATTTTATTTGTCACTTATAAGTTCATTTTTAAGTATCAAATGACGTCATAATGGCGTCCTATAATATCAGTATAACTTAATTATGTGTTCTGTCTCTGGAATCAAACGATTTGTCTGCTCCCGTTCAACGAAAGCTCATTGTGTCTGCATGAAAGAGATATTCTTTACAACCCGCACGACTCACAATGCAGTTACATCCGTTTCGCGGTTTCGCGTTGCAAAGCCGAGGCTTTCGTACGTGGTCACACGCACACGCATTGAACCATCAAGGCAGGATATATTGAGGAAGAGGCGGTTCGCTTATTACAGACGAACCCGGACTCTTCCTCTTTGCTCCAGCCACAAATCAAATAACAATTTACCTTGACCGATAGCCAGAACACCTCGGCGGAAATAAAAGAGCGGCTAAGGTGCAGCTTACGCGTAAATGACATACTAAGGTGTGTTTCGCGTACGTGAAACGCGCGCGAAGCTTTTACGAGACGCGCTTGCGAAACGTCTTTTACCGCCCCATGTGGGAACGTACATTTCTTTTTTTTGCAGAACAATCAGTTTGAGCGAAGACACGTAATATCGGTTAAAATTTGCGGGACAAATTAAAATTGAAAGTCAGAATGCGAAGTGATAAACATAAAAAATTGTGGTATAAAAAATTGTAATCAAAAATAAAGATCGAAACTTATACTCTTACTTTTATATTATTTATACAAAAAATTCACTATTATATGTGATCAGTGATTCTTATTTTAGCATGATTTCAATTTATGAGCCTAAATTTATTTTTATCGCTATAAAAAATTATCTTTTGCGACGTTTTTATATTAGCGGTCAAGGAAGAAGAGTTTTTCGTAACGACTTTTGTACCCTAAACTGGAATTAAATCGGTACCGCAAGTGTAGGTGATTTGAGACAGTGCAAGTAACTTGGGACAGCATGTATTTTTTTTAAATTTAATCTATCTGATCCAGATAGATCCACAACAAAAAGTATCTAAAATCGGGTCATAAGACGTTTTTTGCGTCTAAAAGACGACTTAAAGACGTCTTATGTCACAATTTAGGCTTTGTGTTGTTTGGAGAATCTTTAAAGAAAGTTTAAAATAATTTGAATTTTCTTTAATGACTCATAGATGGATTCCATGATAAAATTGAACAAAAATACATGTTGTCCCAAGTTACCTACATTTACGGTATTCTTTTATAAAACGTGTCTCACAAATGGTTCGCAATAATAATCGCGTTGGCAAACGATGATCGTTCATGAGAAGCAGTTTCTAGACACGGGGATCCAACGCACGTTGCTGAAAACTTACGTGATAAATAAGCCGAAATATCCTCTCGGCCTACGAAATCATCTTACCAGCCCTGACGATGTAAAAGCGCGCGCGAATTATATGCGGAACGAAGGGAGGAGGGATAAGCTGCGAGGGAGAAAATTATCCCGTCAAGATATAAGGCGAAACGACGCGTCTCACGCACCGACGTCCGCCCACACCTTGCAACTCGTTAAGGGGATCCCTCAAAGGGGACCCCGCGATAAGCGGGGGTGACCCTGTCAGCGTTTTACCACCTTTAGCATCTTTACATTGTAATCCGGTAATTGCCGACCGGGAGGAGGTTGTCATAACGTTAACCAGGTTGGATCCTAACGAGATCTCGTTTCTCACCTCATCGCGAAATAGCGAATGCCCCGAAAAAGCCGCGAGAGGAGCGAGTTGTCGTCCCCCTCGCCTGTCAGTCAGTCCCGCTCGCACCTCTTTTGTAGCAAAAAACGTAATCGTGCATCGCACCGGCTCGACGTTAATTGCCCGATTCTCGTTTCCTTATACAGTAACGGTCAGTTATCAGTCGGCCTTAACCAGAAATCTTGTTACGCTTATGAGATTCGTTATTTGTGTGTGTTTTCTAAGTTCGCTTATGTTTCCCAAATTTATTACATTTGACACATTCATCTTCTCTCGTTTCGGGTAAGACAAGACAAAAACCTAATCTACAATCTGCTTTTACAGAAAGAACATGTATCGTGTTTCAAAGAAATCTCTCCGGAAATTTTTGCTTATCACAAAAGTGACAAGAAGTATACTGAAAAGAATTCGTGTAATTTTACATGGAAATTACATGTTTTATATGACGGAAAATTATTATATAAAAATTATTTAAATATATGCACAAATTAAAATTAATAAAAAGAGCATTCAGCCACGCGCAAGATATTTTTTGCGAATATTATATATTTCAAACTCTTATATTACATTACAGAAAATAAGAATAATAGACGTTTCGGTCTGTATCAGACCATCTTCCCAATAAACATCGTTCTGTAACATTTACGTAATCATTACGGAACGATGTTCCACTGTTCTGTAAGAGTTACGTCATTTTCAGATCAAAATGTCAGCATATTTTAATTATATTTCGCGTAACAAAGTTGGTAAAAGAAAGGAACGTACACGTAACATTTATATATAAATAACGTAACATTATCACAGTTACGTAACATTTACGAAGTTTTCAGAGAATGAAAATTTATGTTATTCAAATGACGTAAATGTTATGTTAAGCCATTTGACGTCAATGATATACGTTTTTGGTTCGTTGTGCTGTTCTGTAACATTTACGCACACTATGCTATGTAAATGTTCCGAAATTGTGCACAGCCTGTTTACTGGGTTCAGTATACAATATATAAAGTTCGCAGTCATATGATTAAAAAAAAAAATTTTTTTTTGTTTATAAAACTCAATTGAATTGATTGCAAATCAATTATTATCTGTCAAATTATTAAGATAATAATTGATTTATAATCAATTAGTATCAGTTGAGTTTTATGAACAAAAAAAAATTTTTTTTTAATCATATGACTGCAAACTTTATATATTGTATACTGAAGATGGTTTGATATAGACCGAAACGTCTATTATTCTTATTTTCTGTAATATAAGAGTTTGAAATATATAATATTCACAAAAAATATCTTGCGCGTGGCTGAATGCTCTTTTTATGAATTTTAATTTGTGCGATTTGTGAACCACTATTAAATTAACAATTTTACTTAAATATGATTAGAAATTTACTGAAAATTGTAAATTTCCAATCATATTTAGGTAATTTTCTGGTCATAAACATGTAATTTTCATGTAAAATTACATGAATGTTTTTCAGTGTACGATTGTCGACAAAAAGGAAAAAAGGCAAGAAGTACAACAAAGAAGCAAGTCACAGGAAGCAAAGAGCACATTGTAAAACAGGCTTTAGGAGAGAGAAGAAGAGAGAGAATTCTGTTTCTCTTTATAATATATTATTCATCATCTTCAATTAATCATATTTTGCAGCAATGATCTTTCTATATATGTCCCGGAGAGCTTTCTTCAGAGTGCGATACACGTTTCTTTCTTCCCGTTTATATAGCGGATAAACGTATACATCATTTATCACAGAAGAATGGAGAACATGTTCACATTATAATGAAAATTGCTCGCAGCATCTGCGCGGGTAACGGTATGCGACGATATTACACGAGGATTACATCTCGAGTTTCTCGTTTCTCGCAGCTAATTACCGCGATAACGCTTTCGCGAGTGGCTCGTGGGATTAAAAGCAGGCCACGTGCCATTTATCGCGTAACGACAAGTAAGCGCGCAGGGGGCACACGCGCGCGAAACACGGCGCGGCACGTGTATTGCGGTAACGCAGCTGCGTATGGACCGCGCAGCATCGCGGTCCACTTCATTTTCTCGACCGACCGTTACCCTATTCATCCTATTATGATAAGTACTTAAGAAAGAGAAAGGACGCCGCGTGCGCGTCATATTATTTTAATCGCATGTATACACGCGGATCGTATCCTATGTGCTGCTTATTTTAGAACGAACTGTCTGCTAAAGTGAGCATTCTTTCTTCTTTCGCATATAATGGAGAAATTGGAACGCTCTGTATGTATCTAGGATACATAAGATTGATTAATCAAGCAAGTAAAAAAGGGTTACTGCTTGGTGGCTACAATAACATTTATACAGTAAGTGCAAAAAATATTCGATATAAAAGAAATTTTTGTAAAAAAGTCTTTTTTGTAGAAAATAAACATTTATTAGAAATTTTACAATTAGTATGTTTTGTCTTAAACACAAGAGTTTTATGTATTGTTGATCTTACAAGATAAATTTCTTGAATGTATTAACCCTTACCATACCATCTACAATTTGGTATCATCAAGGGTCACTTCAAATCTCTTCGTTTTTTCACCTCTTCAAAATAATAAAACAAATCTCTAAAAATTCACCAACATACTTTTAACTTTCTAGAATAAACATTGACTCTTTATTTTGGAAAATAATAAAATGTAGTATAATTTATAATTACCGAAAGACTCAAAGAAACTTGCACGAACAGGAATCGCTCGGTCACTAGTTACCCATATTAGTACAGTGAGAGTTAATATTTTTGTGCGTCCAAATAATACAATTTCCCTAATATATTTTACAGATTTTTTTAGGCAAAATAATTTTGAGAAATATAGTTTACTTTATTCTTCATTAATAAGTTGCTAATTAATGTTTACTTTCTAAAAACAAGGTTTTTGAAAATATCTTCCCTGTACTGTTTGTATTCACTGTATGCTGCGCTATTACTATTGGATTTCAAACGTAATTATGAACTGAAACTGAAATAATATCACAAATTAATCGATTTAATAATGATGCTAAGCATCTTAAAACACTGTGAAGAACTTATTGCGAAAAATATTACCTCTGTCAGAGTTTAAACTTGGAATCTCCCGACTGTCCAAAACGGTCGTCTTTTTTAATTCGACTACTAAGACATGTGACAATATTTATCGCGATAACTAGTATAGTTAATTAAAACGGTACGTATCAATGCATTCAGGAATAAAGATACATCTCACTAATGATCATACTTGACTCAGATAATGAACATACATATAAATATTACTCATTCTGCATAGTTGCAAAAAATGTTGACATTACTCTTCTTCTCACATGACCGTGTCTGCACGAGCTCAGTACATTCGATCGGACGCCGATCTGGCCCTAAATTTGCCGCTCGGGCCCCATCAATGTCCGAAAAACAAACAGCTCCTCCCCTTCGTTATTTTATGTACGCGCCCGAGCTCGATAATCAAATAACGTCGATTCGATCGAGCGCAGGATCCACATAATTAAAGAGTATACGTAATTACGGTCTTCTTTCAGGCCTGAGTGTATTAAGTTATTATTAGTTATTAGTTGCTTTATTAGATTAAGTAAGCATAGAGGCCTCGAGCGTAAAATAATAACTCATATATACAATAACTTTCCTCGCGAACATTCGTCTTCTCATCATAACAGAAACTCTGTTTTCAGAGAAAAGGCGGAGGCATTCCATGGCGAAAATAAAAATCGGAGCATAAGTTGAATGTAAGAGAACAGAAACGTAAATAAAGCTTCTACTCTCTAAAATCTTTGGAATAGAATCCAACACTAAAGAGTGAAATCTCACTCTTAAAAATTGATAATTGAATCAATTTTTTTCAACACTAGCTCAATTGTCACTCTTTAGAATTAGATTCCACTCTAAAGATTTTAGAGAGTAGGAGGTGAAAGTTGAAATAACAAAACATAAAAGAGACATTTACGTTTCATTGTTTAATTTTCGTTTTCTAGAAGCTCCATTTATGTTTCTATTACTCTCCCCTTCGACTCAGATGTTTATTCTCGCAGAGTCTTGCACAATACATAACACACAATGCATAAAAAAAATCAATGATGAATCAAAGTCCTTCATTTTCTTCCTTTCCATGAAATAAAAGACTCTGATTGGTTGATTTTCTTATGCTATATACATCATGCGTTATGCAAAGGTCTGTGCTCGGCCGATCTAAATTGATTTGGCAATTTTATATTGTCTCACAAAAGATATTTAAGCTTACCACAAAATAAAATACAAATTTTAGATCTTTTGTTGCCAACTATTCTCCGGTCGTACGCGTGCCCGATTTTTTCTGGTCGTGCGTTGACTCCCGCTTTATAAACTCCTCGTCGGATATCAAAGGGTCAATATTATTTCGCCCAAGCCCCACGGTTTCGCAAGACGACGCAGCCGGGCATAAAAAGATCCGGCGTCGGTAGCTCGCACGGAATTCAATCCGGAATCCTTGCGATGCCGTTCCCGCGCGCGGCGAGAGAAAGACGATTGTCGAATATCGACGGCGGGGGCCCCGAAAAAGGAAAAAAGGAAAATAAACGGTGCCTCCACGCCTTCCCGGCACGTCGACTGGACCAAAAGGGGGGAGGGCAGCGAGATCGAGACGAAGGGTGCCCGCGCGTTCGAATTGATCCGATCCGCGCGAGATCCATCCATCTCCGAAGCGAAACCGCGCGGTGGTTGATGCCTTCTCGATTGTTACGAATTGTCTCGTGAAGGAGGGCCGGCCCCTGCGTGTATAAAGATCGCCCTCCGCCCTCCTCCACCTTTCATCCCTCCCATTCTTTCCGAGCGTGCCGTGGCTCGCCGTGACTCGAAGCACAACACTCGAGCGTCACGACGAATGGAACGACCGACTGGAGTTCGATCGATTCTCCTTCGAGAATCTCTAGCGTGCCTATATATTTAGCATATCCCCCATAACTGACAGCATGTTATTTCACCAACAAATAATACGCAAGAACCATTGTGGATCCGGGGCAGGAGAGCACTCGAGCCCTGGAGAGCGCCCTTAAACGCTTTTAAATACGCGCGGGTTGCAGCGGACGACCGGGGTGACCGAGGGAGGAGAGAGGGGCGAAGGGCGACCGTGTGGAAGGGCTCGTGAGATAGGACGACTGGTGATCCCCGAGACCGCGAGACCACGGCCTTTGGCTACCTGCTAAATTACTACGACCGAATGCAACGAAGAGGGACGACGATCCACCGACGTAGGAATACCTCTCTCCTGAGCCACCAATTATCGCGCGTCGATGGGGTCCGGTCTTGTACGCGTGGCCCGCCGCCACGGTCGTGTCCTTCTCTTTCTCCTTGGAAAAAACGTCTCTATTGTATTTAACGGCAAATTATCTGGGAACCAGGGTTGATAAAAAACATGTTTTAAACAGTTTAAAATATGCTTAATTGATGTTTTTTATATGTTTCAAATATGTATTTTTTATAGTACTGTTTAAAGCATATTTGAAACATTAAAAACATATTTAAGAAGGAATACAATATGTTTTATTCTTAAAAAAAAAACATTAGTCTTTACCAACCCTGCTGGGAACACAATGTAAACGTCTGTTCTTATGTTAGATGTAAATCCCCGACGTGATAAAAACTCACTTGTCGCAGCCGTCGCTCAAGAAACGTAATGTAAGATGGTTTCTTAATTAAAACGTGATAGGAATTATTACATGCAATTAATTCTCTTTGTGAAAATCTGTCGATGCTTCATAAAACTTGTAACACTTGTCTAATTCAATAATGTTCGTTTCTGTCAATGTAGATTAACTTTAACTTTTGGTTTAATATACTCTTTATCCTTTTTTAATTTTTAGAACTGAAAAAAGGATAAAAGTAAGTTAAGATTAAAGTTAATCTACGTTGGTAGAAGCGGGTATAAGAAGCCAAAAACAAGTTCCTGATAAAAATAATATTTTATGAGAATCTAATTTTAAATCGATATTTGAATTAATAGTTTAAAGAAACATTATACAGGTCCACAAAAAAAAAGTACTCTGTGCTGGAGTGGAGACCCAGCTATTTTTATGTATTTTGAGTTGCTGAATACGAATCTGATATCAAAATAGGACTATCCAAGGAAAAATTTCAATCTAAAGCGAAAAAATGGGTCATTTTTTCTATTTTGATGTCAGATTCATATTCAGCGACTCAAAATACATAAGAATATTATAGCTGAGTCTCCACCCCAGCACAGAGTACTTTTTTTGTGGTTATTAATTAAAATATTTAAAATATAATTTCATGAGAATTTTATTCAAATCATAGTTGAGTTTATAGTCATAGCGTAAAGGAAAAACGTCGTACAAGATAAAAGTATGTTTACGAGCCAAGAGCGTAAAATTAATCATGCGCCATATAATAATAATCCTCAATCATCTCTGCGAGATCCGCAAGAATCCCGCAGAGAGTAGGTGATAAAAAATTTACTTTGTGTATTAAACGCGTTTATGCGGAGCAAGATTGCGCCTCGCAGATCAAAAGGGTTGCAAGCTATCGATAATAAGCGGCGACCGGTAAGTGTTTTGGTACGTGTCGCCCCGTCGAAACCCTCTTCGTCGACGTGCAGAGAGTTTACACGGCCGGTGCAATAAGACCTCAAACAATATAACGCTTTGATCGAGTCCATAATACTGGGAGTACCATTGTGACGCACTCCAGCAGCACAACGGATCGTTACAGCGTCCGCGTTTCTAGTACTCCAGGCTGGAAAGGGAAAGAGGAAGTAAGAGAGAAACAGAGAAGAGAGAGAGAGAGAGAGGAAGGGGGAAGGGGGAGAGGAAGACAGAGAGAAATTCGGGGCTCAGCCTCCGCGTTCACCCCCGCTTGCCTCCACCTCTTCTCTCTCCTCGTATCCTTCCCTTCGTCCATTTCTCCACTTCGAGATCCGTCGAGGTCCATCCTTCCTTCCTTCCTCCTTCTATGCTCTTCGGAGCCTCGTCCTTCTCTCCCTTCACGCCGGTTCCCACGATCTCCGACGCGAGGTAAAGCACCACCGACGCACACGTGCGCGCTCCTATAATCGTAATTATACGAGAGTAGAGAAAACAACGGGGCCGTGCGTTTATAGCCCGTGCACTCGCTTCTCATCACGGTGCACGTGAACGACCGCTTTCGCGTGTCAAACGATACTTAATCCGTCAATTGCAACGCGCTCGATCGCGATCGTATAGTCGTCGGGCTATTAGACTTTTGTACGAGAAAGAAAATTAGACAAATTTTCAATTTTCTCTCCGATGAAATTGGCGCGGAGTATTTCGAGTAGATTTTTATCAGTACTGACAATTTGATGTTCTATATCTGAATACAGTTTCTATTCTCCTATTATTTTTAACCCTGCATCAGCAACTAAGATTTTTAAGAAGGCATCGATATTTTGATTATGAATTTTGATAGATAAATTCAAATCTGTAAAAATAAGTACAATCAATACAATCCGACTTCTTTAATCGTAAAAACTCATAGTTAAAATTTTAACAAAGGTATACTAGAATTTTTCTAGATTTTTACATAATTCAGAACAATAAGAAATTTGCTCCGTTTTTCGAAGAGCATTATTGCTGACGGAAGAGTTAAAAGTCATGTTGCTGACGGAGGGATAAGAATGTATCTCTTAGCGCGGTTTGAGATCTACTTGTACGAGGGATTACAATACTTGGACTAATGTAATACATATGTTAGACAACAGCTGGATATAGATCGAGTTGGACATTTATATGAAACGTGTATTGATGTCCCGCCGCGAACGGCCACACTTCCGAAATGAATCACTCAGTGTGAGATGACGGCGGGATGCGTGCGCGCGTTTAATCGCAAGAAGCGACCGCGGTGGCACGAGTATAATTAATAACTAGGACGCGGTTGTAATAGACTGGTTTGAACCCCCGCGGCTCAAGACAAGACGAGACGAGACCGACAGGCGTAAGACTCTCCCTTTCGTGTCTCGTTCGTCCGATGAAGTTGTCGGCAGTTATTACCGAGCAGTACTTTGAAGATGCACGAGACTGGAGCGTTTAACTAGATAGACATCTTTAACTTTCATATTGTAGCTTATTAAAATTTCCTTGCTGAAGTTCTTCTTAAAAGCATCTACAATTATCATTTATTTCTATAAGTAAAAATATATATATGAAATATATTATTATATTACATATAATATATTTATATTATATTATAAAATATATTATGTATGATATATGTATATATAAAATAATAATGTATTATATAGATATTTCTGCAAATATTGAAACAAGAGTTCTATTATATTTATTTATATGTCATCCATATAACATAGATACATGAGAAATAAGTAAGATATTTTGAGAAAAATAAAGAAAAAGATCTTAAAATTTAGTCCATTTATATTTTTTATATGATTATAACTAAAAATAATATAATTTTATATACAGATTGGAGAAATGGCAGCTACTTTCTCTCATTGAAATAATTCTGCTACACGTGATACTTTCTACTAAATATAAATAAATAAATTTTTAATTATAATTATACCTATATAAAAATTGACTAGACTTAAATTTTAAGAACTCTCTTTCCCATAACATGTATTATACATCTCATTTATTTCCTATTTATATATATTACGGATTTGTATATATTACGGATGATATATAAAGTAAATATAATAGAGCTCTTATTTCAACACCTTGCAGAGAGATATCGTCTTCTTCACCTGTTCTACTATTCGTAAAAGAAGTCGCTCATCCTTTCCACTCATAATCCGCACAAGTAGAACGATACAACGCGCCTAAAGTATCACGTCACAATGAATAGGATTACTATTAGCGCCATTTAGCAAGCGTCACCTTTTGAGCACCTCGACCACGATGTGTTTTATGTAATCCGATACGTTTCTCTCTTTCTTTCTCTTTCACGGCTCCTTATATTTCTCGCTCGTTATATTTCACAAGATTAGAATTGTCAAAGCGCGCCTAATTCGCGCCGCTGAGTTTTTCGCTTCGCAGGCCCTTCGGTTGCCGAAGGTGCGAAAGAAAGAGAGCCTCGGATCAACCTTTCTCGCGTGTTCGATCGTGTTAACTGCGAACACGTGTAAGCCGATTATATGCGTACTAACGGTTGAGTGTATAATCGAAAGATGAAATAGAGAACTCCGCAGAACTTCCCGTCGAGTCACCGACACCCTCACGCCTTCACACATTAATCGTCAAAGCTAACAATTAAAGTCGCTCGCCGATCTAAACTTGGGTACTACACTGAAAAAAATGTCTGGTTGAAAATGGACGAATCAGAAATTTCTGGTTAAATTTATTAGAATTCTAGTTGAGATAACCGGAATTCTGGTTGATACTATATTTCTAGTAAAATCTACTAGAATTCTTATTTTTTTTTACCAGAATAATTATATTAATCAGAATTGTTTTTTAATAATTATCTCAACTAGAATTCTAATAGACATAATAAAAAAATTCTGATTCCTCCATTGTCCAGAATTACTATTCAATCCAACCGGACCATTTTTCTTAGTGTACTCTCTAAATTCTTAGAATAGGATCTCTAAAGAGTAAAAATTGTGCCAGTCTTATAAAATAATTACAAAAAGTATGGCACAATTTTTAGTCTTTAAGAGCGAGATTTCAGAGTGACAATTCGTTCTAAAAGTTTTAGAGAGTACAAGTGCATGTTTGCAAACCTTACTATTTAAATTCTACGCTACCTAAAATAATAGCATATGCAAACGAAGAGAATGCCAAGTTTTTTACACACACATCTGTTGCTACGATTCTAATAATATTAGTTCAATATTATTCCCGCGATAGAATAGAGTCGTCGATTAGGCGGGCGAAATGCATGCGAGAGATGACGTCTAGTCCGGTGATACCTAAATATTTGTTCTCCTGTCGTTACCATTGCCGCTCGCCTGAGAAAACCGGTGCCGAGTCACGTCCTCTCTAGAGGGATTAACACCTAGACGAATGACCCTCGAGAGAGAACGATTGCAGTAGCCGAAAGACTGAAAATTGCAATGGTCGGTAGAAACTGGGAGCAACAGCGACGATTAAGGCTTCCGAAGACCGAAATCATTGCTCCCTTCCTCTCTCTCTTTCTTGTCCGGACCTACGTCGAAGACGGAAAAATTCCGCTTAATTGACGCCCTGGGGAAAAAAATTGATTTTCGGAACTTTCGAGGGGCCGCCTCGGTTGAGAAAGGACTCGGAATCGTGGTGGCCCCGGAGGCCATTTCGGTGATTTGTAATGCGGCTCGAGAAAACCGCTGGTCTCGTTTGTGCGCGACTATCTGCCAAAGGGAAATAAATGAGGGGAAAATCTATCCAAGAGATCGTAATAAAGAAGGTCAGTATCTCAGTATCTGTTAGGAAAGTTACTAATTGAGGAATTGGGAATTTCGAGAATAAAACAACAAGTTTAGAATGTTTCTTCTAGAAAAAATACACTAAACGTCTTGTAACAGAATCTGGCTACATATGATTTTGTCAAAATCCTGTAAGGTATATGTATTTTCTCTCTCTGTATATATACCACCTAATTTATACTATCTCAATGTAACTTGTACTGTATCGCTCTATAACTTTAATTAAGATTATAGGGTAACTCTGATGAAAATAAAAATCGGAGCGTAAATCGGATGTAATGGGAGAGTAACAGAAGCGTGAACGAAACTTCTAAATGGCGAAAATTGGAACAATGAAATGTAAAAGCATTTACGCTTCTTTTACACTTTGATGTTTCAATTTTCGCTTCCTACAAAATTCGTTTATATATATATATATATATATATATATATATATATATATATGTATATATTATATATTCTTCTTTGTCGTAAAATTTTGTCAAAATCGTTCGTGACCAGATTCTCCAGAATGTATTGAAAATGGAATCTTCATGAATCTTTTCTCGATTGCCTCCAATAAGTTCAATAAGTTCAATACCGAATACAAGTATTGCCAAAAGAGGGCCCAAACAAAGTATAAAATTGTGACATAAGACGTTTTTAAGTCGTCTTTATATGCAAAAAACGTCTTATGACTGATTTTAAACACTTTTTGTTGTCTGGAGAGCATGCAGTTGTACGATAAAGAATTTTCCCATAAGCATGTTTCTTAAAATAAATACGGAACATTCTCAAAATGTCAATAATATAATCTACACGAAAGAATAGTTTTACTAAAATATCTAAAAATTTAACTAGATACAGATCTGAAAATAATTTTGTTGGACTGTCAAAATAATGTAGAACGCTTAAGCGTTAATGACAATGCTGTAAAAAGTTTTAACATCTTTATATGCAAAAAATCTTACGACTGATTTTAGACACTTTTTGTTGTCTGGAGAGCATGCAGTTGTACGATAAAGAATTTTCCCATAAGCATGTTTCTTAAAATAAATACGGAGCATTCTCAAAATGTCAATAATCTACACGAAAAGAATAGTTTCACTAAAATATCTAAAAATTTAGAGCATCTTATCTAGAGCATCTTATATATAATTACTTTGATGATATAAACAAAATTATTTTCAGATCTCTATTTAGCTAAATTTTTAGATACTTCAACAAAACCGATCTTTCCGTAGTGATTAAGTGTAGTGATTAAGGCTGAGGAAGCGTCCTTTGAAACGAGGGGGTGGTGCCCGTGATTGAATCGGAGTTTCAAACCAAAAGAATACAAGACAGTTACGAATGTTTTCGTTCGAAAAAATTGACGAGTTTCACACGGTATCGCGTCCAGGATTATACATGATAAATCTATTTATAAAAAAGAAATCCGATATTTTTAAAAATTAGAATCTTGTAAACTCGAGATCTCAGTTCTAGTGTGTATTATTTATTAAATTGATAAAATTATCAAAGTTTTTGAAAGTCTTTTGTGGGTTTGATACAAAGAAAATCCACCGTCAGTCATAATTTGAGAGATTCGTAAAAAATTATACGATTTAGTTTTACGGTTTCAGTGCTCCAGACTTTTTTTGGGGAGGTTCCTCTAAAAGTCTAAACTGACGTGATTTTCGTAAATCGTCGTCAGTGCCGGTCAATGCCGACAGATTAGCCGGCGCCGAAAAGAATAGACTTAAAGAAGAGCGAAACAATCGCGCACCCTATTTTGAGATTCGTGCATTGAAATCGACGTACAATGGACGTTTTTCAGCAGCCCGCGAGACAATGAGGAGGCCCGCGCGAATGAGAGAGACGAAGGTGAAAATGAAGGCTATAAATGTAACAATGCGGCACCCTCCTGCGCGACCGAGTGGCCATTTCGATCAAGAGCAAAGTTTTCTCGAGTCTGCGCTACCAATCGCTCGATCGATTTCCTCCGCTCGATCGAAACAGACAAGCATGTTACGCCGCGTCAAATTATATATTATCGATATATTTCATAATAAATCTTAGAAAAGAAAGTTTTACAAGAAGGATGTTCTGCGACTCCAGTGAGAGAAAAGTGTTTAGATAGTTGTTTTTATGCCAATATATTTTTTTTTTAGTTTATGGAACTAAGAACATACAGATCTAAAAATAATTTTGATGAACTTTCAAAATAATTTTCTGAAATTCAAACTGGTTGCTAGAATATATTAAAATTTGTTGCAGCATTGCTAATTATTTTTTAGTTTTTAATATAATTATTTTGATAATCTGACAAAATTATTTTCAGATCTGTACTCAGCAAAATTTTAGATCTTTCAACAAAATCTTTCCGTATAAAAATACAACAGTGTATTATTATTATTATTATTAACATTATAACAATAATATTAAAATTATAAAACTGCAGCTTCTATCCATAATTATTTTATCATGCAATCACACACAAATACCAAATACTTTCCAGACATAAAGTCGGGACATATGAAATCTTCTAGACGGTTCTTACAAAACTGTCTTTAAGGCGTTTTTTAAAGACATCTTTAAGTATAAACATACAGCAGACAATCTTGTTCTTTATGTAATCATGAATTTTATTAAATAATTTTTTGTCTTATATATATATATATAAAAATTTCAATTTTTACAGAGTTACAATCTAGACAGCACACAATATTTATAAAATCTTTATAAAATATTTATAAATATTTATAAGACTTGAAATATTTTGTAAATATCTTTTGTGATCTCAGATTGCACAGATCAAACATTTATTGTAAATATTATGAAATATTTATTGTAAATGTTGTAATAAGTGCAATGAAAGTACTTAATAAAATATGAGAATCCAAATAAAAAAAATGGTTACTATAAATATTTATTTATATTCATCATAAATATACAATATTTAATTCATATTTTAATACATTTCAAATAAAGATTTATATAAAATATATCTAAAATATTTATATAACATTTCAAAAAAATTAATAATAATAAATATTTATAAATATTCTGTGCTGTCTGGGAAAGCTATATCAAATAAGGCATCTTATGTTCCGATTTTGGACACTTTGTGTTGTTTTCTCTCAGTGCAATCTTTCCTTCCATGCCTGATCTTTTCTAAATAGAGATACACGGAAGAAGATAGACGAGACCTGGCTCGATAGTTCTCGATCGGAATTCATCGGAAGGAAGCGGGGTCGCCCGTTAAACTCGCCATTAGAGCAAACGGTGCGTGCGTACGTAACGTGCAAGGTAAATTACACGATGCACCTCTCGATCGGCCGCCCCACATTCTCTGACGCTCGCCCGGCGAATTTCGGCGCTCGCCCGGTCAGCCGGTTCCCAATGATTATCCACTTAAATCGTGAAGTCGCGAGCAATTATGTGGGGGTGCGAGGGTTAATTCGATAATTGCGTTATATTCCGTTCCGCGAGTAATTGCCACCTTTCCGCGAATGCAAATCCCTCCCCGCTGCGATACCACCAAAACTTACCATCGCTGGCTCAACTATACAGGACGATACCCCATTTAACCATTTTACCGTCTCGTCCGCTGAAGTCTCGTTGATTGCACGGCAATTAACGCAAAATCTGTCACTAATTTACTTTACCATGAATAATTATATTTTTATTCGCCAACTTTTAATTGATCTGGGGAATCGTCTTTCCTGAATGACTGCGACTTTTATCACTTCATTTGTTGATATAGCTTTGTAACTCTGTAAAAATTGAGATTTTAAAGATAAACAATTATTTGATAAAATTCATGATTAAATAAAAAACAAGATTATCTGCTGCTACTTAATTTACAAAAATCTCGGATCTTGATTTGATTACTCAGCTGATTCAATCTTCTGTATTATTGGTCACATTCAGAACTGTTTGGAGTTTTTATTGCGTTGATTGGATCATATTTTATATCTAGAGAAATAGTTCTATTTCTCGCGAAGATAATTTCCAAGAGAATGTAAACTAAACGTTCTGTTGAATGTAGCCACTTTTTTCCGTAACGTTACGTTACAATCCAATTATCCATACGATTTCGTATACTACTTCTCATCTGCGAATCATTAGGGAGTTTCTGCAATAACGTGGATCCAGATACGGTGAACGTCACGTTATCTCTTTCTTAATTAATTGTTAAGAAGAAGATAACTTAGCGCATATCTGAATAAACGGTATTGCAAAAACTGTCTAATATCTACAAATAGGAATTTCGCGCGCGTTAAATTGCGGCGCTCAGAGACTAGAGAGACGAGAACAAACGGAAGAGAAGAACGCGGGGTGCAAGAAGCAAAGGAAGACGAGGAAGAAGAAGAAGAAGAAAGGAGCGAATCGAATCGAGCGCGTTCGGCTGCAAGCGAAGGTTAAAAGAGGGGAGAAGCACGCGTCCGCCACGCTCCCCGTGCACACACCTGGGACCAGTTGGTCAGCGAGAGGAAGGCCCTTCTTCCATTGGCCCATAACCAAAATGTCCAATTATTAACAAATTATGATCGCGAAATTGGGGAGTCTTCCGGAAATACGGAAACGAGAGCTAGGCGAGGAGGATCGAGCGAGAGATCCGCGACCGTATCGCTAATATCATCTCGACAGGCTACCCCCAAATGATTCGTCTTCCTCTGAAGATTCGCCTTCGAGTTATTAAGATCCACGTAATATCTCGGGAAAGACTCTTTTAAGCAGCGCCTAATTGCTGGTAGACACGAGAATAAAATAGATATTATAGCTTCTAAAAAATATATAATACTTATAGACAGACGGAGAGATGATCTTAAATTCTGTTAAAAGATCTGTGCGCGTAGAAGTAAAAGGAGCACCGCTCTTTTTAGATTGATCCGATAACATTTAAGGGCAGTCGTACGATATCACGTCGGAAGGAGCGAAATTAGTGGAGCGAATTTCCTTCCCCGAAGATCAACCGTTCGTAGTTCCTCCCTCGCGATGGGGATTCGCCGCGTCTCTCCCGAGACCTTTCACGAGACTTTACAGGGCACCTGTCTCCCCATTGCGTCGCTCCCTCGTTGCATTTCGTTATGTAATCGCGTCGCACTTGATTCCCCCAAGTATACGTTTCCGTATTTGAATCGAGTATCGTCAATCCGTAATCGACATGATTGTCACGTGCGCCTGTAAAGCACCGTAAAGCCGTTTCTTCAGCAGTAGTATAAACGATCGCAGGACGGCACGGCGTCGCATAGGGATAAATAAAATGATGTTCGAAAATTGCTAGATCGTAATTTATAACCAATTGAGATATATTTTTTTTTATTAATTGTTAATAAATTTTAAAGAAAACTGTGGAGTTAGATTTTTAAAAAAGATCCCCTGATATGCAATACTATTAATAATTATTTTATTACTATTAACACTATTAATAATAATTATTATTATACATAATATAATATGGCTTAAATAATAAAAATAAAGGAAATTATATGTTAAGAAGAGCTACGAGCCAAAGAAGCTTTTTGGCTCGTAGCCCTTCTTAACATAATTTCCTTTATTATTATTATTATTATTAACAATATTATTAATAATTTAATACTATTAATAATTAAATTACACCTATTAATAATCTGGAATTAGTACAATATTAATGTAATATTAGTATTGCACATTTCAGAGTCATTTTTTTTAATCCAACTCCAGATTTTTTTAATTTATTAACTATTAATTAAAAAAAAATTTATCTCGATCCGTTAAAAATTACGGTCTGTAGCTATTTTTGAACAGTAAATTTATATTTGTCTTCACTGTGTGCTGGTTACGGTACCGGCAATACTAAGAGTGGCATCTGGTTTTGTGGTACACGGCTAACATATACAGTTAATTCGACCGTTCGAAAATTCTTTATAGCTGGAATATGATTACATGCATTTCACTCGAACTCAAAACAATCATGTTGCGTCTAATCGTCTTAAACGCGCATCCTCGCGGTAGGTCAATAGACACAGGCGCACACGAAGTCGTTGATTATCCCAGCATAGACAGCCTCTTTTGGTTTTCGAAGTTTTCTTTGTGTTTTCTTTCTCTTCCATAATACCGAGAGTATATCGAATATATGAAGTCAATCAGATATAATATACAAAAGAATGAAAAGTAAAGCGTTTCTATCCTGCTAAGATTAGTTCGAATTCGGATTGATTTGAATTCTTTAATTTCACGTAACTAAATTAATTAGCAAAGCAGTCAAAATGACTAGTTTGTAGTTTAAAAAAAATTGCTCAAATTTGTAATACTGCATTTTTTACTTCCAAGACTTTAGTTACAATATGTAAACGATTAAATTGATTAATTGATTAATGATTGAAATGATAATTTACTTTCTCTTTCCAATCCCTTTTTTTAAAGATATAAAAATAATATAATTAAAAAATAGAAATTAATTGTAAATAATTCTAATATTAATCCTTTGAGTGGTGTGATTTTTGATGCTCAGTGATTACTTTTCAGTGATGAATTTTTTTAAAAATAATGTTAATGCAAAATGATAATCATAATTATAAATTTATACGACAAACAATATTATACAGATAATAGACCTAAGCAAGATATAATATGGAATATATTAATATAATACATATATAAAACATTAGAAGTAAACATACAACTAATAGTACTAACTCTGAAATGGAGAACGTAAATATACCGTACCACTTAAAGGGCTAAGCTTCAATTTTGAAAGATTAGTAGGTAGAACGCAACTGTGAGAGAATTTGATAATTATTATTGTTATTGCCACAATTATATTGCACTTATTATCAACGATTACACTTTTAGTCAAGTTATTTGTAATATCAAAGGGCAATAAAAAATCATGTAAAGATCGTCGGCGGTGCCGAATATAACTACAAGGAAGAGAGATCGGCAGTGAGGCCAAAAATCCAACCAATAATTGGACTAACTTGGTCCAACTACACCGACAGGAAACTCTGGAGTAAATTGAAAACTTCCAATGACATTAAAGTCGCATTAGCAGGGACTAAGCAGGAAGCGGAACGACTTTTGACAGTCCATTTGTTTTCACGTGTGGATTACATGCCAAAAGGACCGACAGTGAAATTTCACGCGGTCTTTTAATCTCACTTTATGAGAAAATCCTGCCGATGTCACATATTTGTGTCATCATAAAAAATGATGGGTTCTATGCTGGAAGAACAACGAAACATGTAATAATCGCTTTTTAATAAAGAAGCGCATTATAAATTATAGGAACAAATATTTAAGATATAAAAATGGTATAAAAAATATTTTTCTTATAAAACAATATTAAAAGAATATTACTTTCAAAAATATTTAAAAATAAAAGAATCCGAATTAAGCTTCAAGGATTAAGTATAAAGAATAAACTCCTATTTTTCTTTGGATTATTCTCACACATCAGTTTTATAAAAGAATTAATAAAAATTGGATTGACCAAGCAAAATTAGGATTATTTACATAGAAAACAACGGTGAGATAAAAAGTAGCAGATAAAAAGGCTCTTATGTCATCGACCAGAAGCGGGATCCCGCTTGGAGTAAGATTGCTCTTCGATTAGACCCACGTTCTGCACATCGGTTTGATTAATCGCCGTCCTTCGGCCGGATACATTTTCGCGCATAAGGTTTTATGAAGATATTAACGAAGGGTCGTTTTCGGTAAGCGGCCATAGCAAGCCGTAAGCGGACGCACGCAAAAAGGAGCAGCAGGTCGGTGCTGGTTTTGGCGCTGCCTAAGACGCCTGAGCCGACCACCGATCGTACGACCGATAACCCGGTTAACCCCACCAGTCTGTTATTATAATATTTGCCGAGCCGAAATATAGTGATTGCTTATTTGCTCGGGCCCAATTACGTTCAAGCGCGCGCCGGCTAAGGGCCCGCGCTACGTGACGACGTGTAGGGGGATAGGTACGAGAAGAAGGTGCACTTAGTCCCGAACGAACCCGACCAACCACCCACCCCGTATCCTATCTACCTGCCTCAGCTAACGTCGGCGACGTTATAACGATTAGGTTCGCACGATCAGATACAGACGGGTGTAATGTCTATTATTGCTCGCGGAGAACGCGTTACGTCGAATGCTTCAGCGATATCGATAATTTTTCCATGAAAAATCACGCCTTTTCTTTCCTCGTTAACGAGCTCGAGCCTGAAGAAATGAAACGAATCGTAAAAAAACGTAAAGAGGAGCTGTGAAGTCTTACAAAATCTTGGCACCTTCGCAGAAAAATTATATATCCGTAGAATACAAACTAACAGTAATATTACATCAATATTATAATTTTCTACTTAACAATATGTAATATAATAATAACACTTGCAATAACAGTTACACTGTTGAGTAGGAAAATTATAACATTGATATAATATTACTGTTAATTTATATTCTGCGGGTAGTTAATTTGATTTTATTTTTATTTAAATACTGATATTCTATATATGCATGTATTTTCTTCATTGGCTGGTCAATATTACGATAAAAGAACGAATGGGTTAATAAGATATAAATTAATAATTGTTGCATAATAATTCGAAGACAAACTTATAATACCACAGTCGCTGTAAAAATGTTGTATTATAATACATGAAGACATATTCTCCTTACTTTCTGTATTAAAATATAAAAAGAAATAAGAATTTCTTGATTTATTTATGGTTTCCATAGTTTTAGCAGACCGTCCTCGCTGTAAGAACATAATAAATTTTGATGGGGATGATGCGCCAAGCCGATTACGTCCTTCTCGTGTATCTAAAAAGGCCGCGGCGCTGTTAATTGGAATAAACCAATATTATAATGAAACATGAAGGCATACTCACATTGAGCGTTCTCTCGAGCTTTCCCGACGACGTGGAAAAACAGTACAGTACGAGATCTTCACCAACACAATAGATAAACTCGCCTCGCGGACTCACCACTGTAGTTACAAAGTCACCTCCCTCTCGTTTACCGCTGGAGAACGATCTCACTATTTGCCCTTGCATATTCATAATTACTACTGTGTTAGACCGATTGCACACGACGAAGTGCTCCGGATTTCGAGGAAGGGTGTGTATACTGTTCACTGTGAGATCAGCGGCTCCCAATGATTTGTAAGTGCCTATGCATTCGGTGGTTTTCAAGCTCCAAATTTTCACGGTTCCATCCGACGATGCGCTACGAAATAAAGAATGACATTTATTTATCTTATTTAAAAAAAAAACAGATTTTTTTTTCTCGTTTATAATAATAATATACCTAATTATATTATGACCGTCCGAAGAAAAAACGACTTCGTTCACAAATGAAGAGTGACCACGGAATTCCTTGAGAGTCTTTCCAGACTTAAGACCGTGTACCCTACGAAATTTGTATGAGATTGTTAATAATATTCTATTTATTGTTAAAGTATATTTGAAATGTAATTCATTTATATTTATATTACCTTATACTAGTATCGAACGAGGCTGACAATATTTGACTGTTATCTCTACTAAACTGTAGGCAAGTCACGCCTTTCGAATGCGCCTTCTCGAATTTCCTCAAACACTGTCCACTCTGTACCCTCCAAACCTTAATTTTACCATCCTGACCACCGCCCGCCAACATTTCGCTGTCACGACTGAACGACATCGAAAGGACCGCTTGTTCCATCATCATAAAGTTGTCTTGCGCCTGATATTTCAAGTCTTTTCTAATTTTACCGGTCGTGAAGTTCCACACCTCGATAAAACCGTCCACTGAACCGGTAACCAAATATTGGCCATCGGGCGAGAAACGCGCGCACTCTACGTGTGATTTCTGGCCGAATTTGATTTGTTTAGACAATTGCGTTGGATATTTCTCGTCTTCTTGGTCACGAACCGCCGCTTTTCCTCGGAACAAGTCTATCGTGGTGCCAGGTGGTAGTAGACCCTGATGTTGCTGCCACTTCAACGCTTGTCCCAACAGAGCGAGCAATCTGCTGGATGGTACTACCGATACTTCACCAGCGAGAGCGGTGGCTATATATGCTCTTCGTTTTTCCTTCGTGCTTCCATCGGGATATGCCTCGCGCGGATCGAAATACGAACGTGCAAGTAAATTCTCTGCAAAATAATACATACATAATATTACAAGCAACATTAACAATAATTCTAAAATAAAAATTTTAAATGAGAGACGTTGTACCTAAATGAATGTATCTCTCAGGTTCTTGTTGTTTCATCATAATCATAGGATCAGTCTGTCTTAATAAGGAACGTGCTGCACCTAATTCTCGTAGTTCAATTAATTCTAAAACAACCTAAGAAAAAATAAAATCTGTGAGTTTTGCAAGAAAATATAATAATGCATTATACATAAAATAAAAGTTTGAAGGGCTACGAGCCAGAGATACAAAACGAAGAAAATATATTATAAAAAATTATAAATATGAAAATATAACAAAACAAACGTTCGACACCGATCAGGTCATTCTCAATGTAGACAAAAAATTTTTATAAATGTTAAATTATTACAAACGGAAACAATGTATAAATAATCTATCACTTAATACGTGTATATTATAATGTAAATACGTGTTAATTAATGAAATGTATTATAAATATTTGATTTAGACTTTGGAAAAAACCATGTGTTACAGATTTAAAACAATAGATTTGTTTTCAATTAAATTTTTTGTGCAATTCTTTCCTCTTTTTCTTTCAACATTGAAGAAAAAAAGAGAAAAGATGACCAATGCAAGCTAAAAAGAACAGGCACAATATTTACAAGATGTACTTAAGAAGGATATTGTATTATTTTTAATGTATAATTTTAATTTAAGATATCTACCTGTTCGTACAAGTCTATGAGTTTCTTGTCAGGTAATTTTAATGACTGTATAGCTTTCAGAACTGTGTCCCAATGGCCATTATTTATATCCGCAACAAATCCATCCACACTGTCTACAGTATTCAGCGACACACCTGTTTCCTCCTGTATACAAAAAATATTAGCAAGTATGCATAAAAAAGTATGTACTATCTCTATTTTTCTCAGAATTTTTATAAATTGAAACACTTTTCAGAAATAGAGTCTACATCTTTTCTAGAATTTTTCATAAACCTGAATTCTAAAATATTCTAAAATTTCTAATGATGAACTCAGTTATTCGTACTACATTGAATTAATTCATGTTAAAGTCTGCTATATAAAATATCTAAATACAATGGCATAATATAATCAACACTGACAACAAAATAATACACATATATTCTGTTAAATTATACGAAAAATTCTGACGAAACTTCACCAGGATAAAACATTGAGAAGAAATTACCTGTAAGGTTTGCAGCGTCTTGACAAGATTTGACTCTTTAAGATACTGCTGTATCAACCGGATTACACTGAAAAACAATCAAATACATTACACGATATACAATTCATATTTCCAACAATCTACTAGTCAGAATATCACCGTACTCACTCGGCAGACTCTATTTCGATCGACATTTCCACGTATCTTGCTATTCAGACACGTAGAACAACAAACTTCAAAGGTTATGTTCCTAAGCAACCTGCGGTGTCTGGTGACGCGGTTGACCGTGCATCCGCATCGTTCACGAATGCGGCGTGCAAACGAAAGTGATCGCAGTTGCCAGATCGTAATCGAGTATCGGAGATATTCGATAGTCCGTCGTCTGTTCTCCGAGGAAAACAATCCCTCCGCGCAAAGCCGCAACTCTCCGCACAGCAATACCTGCTAATACCTGCCGAGTGCCGGCCGCTCTCGTCAGATAGCGTTACGACGACTCCGTGCTCCAGATTCTCTTCTACCTAGTCCATCCTGGTCCGCAGCGTCAATACACACGGGCTACATAAATAAAAATGCGGCTATTTAAAATTGGCTCTTCGGCGATGTGAGAACCGCGACCTTTAATTGGGCCGTGAGTATCGCGGGACATCCGTTTCTTACCCCTCGCGCTCTTAATTCTCGAAAACTTAACTCTGCGAAAATCTACCCCAACGACTCGCAGTGCTCTCGTATACATCTGCCAGAAAGTGTGATGGCAAAGTAGCTTTTTTTTGTATTGTTTTTCTTATGTGTACCCGTTGTACCGTGTTCTTCCAAAAATCCTGTTACCTTAATTATTTAACACTTAAATTCAGAGACACGTTATGGAGCATCTCGAACGGCAACTGCATGTGTGTTGTGTGTAAAGCTATGTCCTTACTGGAGCAACAAGGGAGAAACTTTTGTTACCTGCTGCCTCCGAATGTTCCCGAATTTCAAGTATCTTCTTTCAATTGAATGCACGAAACAAACTGTAACTTTTCGCTAGCGATAGAAACATCAAGAAACTTTTGGCAATAACTGCCAATTTTTCGAGAAATAGAACATCAACAAAGTTTTTCGTTATTACTTCAATGTGGACTGTGTTTCAAAATGCACTGTCAGTGTTAAAAATCTATAGTGTACTTTTTAAATTCTTTGGAGTGGAATTTTACTCTAAAGAGTGAAAACTGAACCATATATTCTTTTTCAAAACTGGTTCACATTTTAATCCATTTTTAGCTATAATGTAGATTAATTTTAATTTTGGTTTAACTTACTTTTTATCTTCTATTTCTAGATTTAGAAAAAGATACAAAGTAAATGCATTCGAGATTCAAATTAATGTATATTGCTAGAAATTATCCTATGAGTGAGATTTCATTCTTCAGAGTGAGATTCATCTAAAAATTTTAGAGAATATGTATATAATATAAACTATATTTTCAGTGCTGACAGTGAATTTTAAAACACAGTCATAATTTACATTTAATGGATGCTCCACTCATTTTCAGATTCAAAGTGCAGATTTTTATATTTTCCAGATCAACGGCGACCTTCCTCTAATCATGAAAGTCAGTCTTCTGTTTGTTATTCTGCTTCCAACGTGGGCCAACGCAATTGCGTGTCCGCAGCATTGCTTGTGCAAACCTGTCGGTGCTCAAGCTGAATGGTTACGTCTTAAATGTAGCGATGGCTTAGAAGAAATTAAAGATGTAGATGTCAACAAGGTCAACGTGGAACTTATACAATTGTAAGACTGTTCTATATATATCTTATATGTTTTTTGGTTTCCGACAACAGTGCGATAATAGTCGAATTAATTACAGAGACTTGAGCAAAAATGTCATTTACGTTGTTGAAGTGGATGCATTTAAAAATTTGACAAATCTCAGACGCCTTGATTTATCGAAAAACAAGATTATTTCTGTAGGCGAGGGTTGCTTTAACGGCTTGGCAAACTTGGAACGATTGTAAGAACTCGTACATAAATAAAAACTCATCTGTAAATTTACTTTATGCCTGCTTTTATTTATAGATTAACTTTACTTTTGATTCGGTTTAGTCTTCATCTTTTTCTAGTTTTAATAATGAAAAAAAGATGAAGAATATGTTGAACCGAGAGTAAAATTATTCTATATATATTGATGGAAATGGGCACCTCTTCTATATATAATTCTATAATCTTATAAAACTCGTAATTTCAGGGATTTGAGTCAGAACCAGATATCAATAATAGATAGCTATGCATTCAAGAAATTACCGAATCTCAAAAGGCTGTAAGTTTAGAATGAATTAATACATTTGAACACAGTTTTCTTATAGAGGTATTTCTTTCTTATGCATTTTTTTGCTTTGTTGCTCTAGCGATTTGTCTGGAAATAAAATTACTGCTCTGGCGCCGTCCTTATTTCATGATTTGTTGGCCTTAGAGCGTTTGTAAGTTAAAGCGAAATTTATTTACGCTAGCAAATATTAATTTTAATAGCTTTCTATGTGTATATATTATTATATAGAGAGAAATATATTTTATAACATACAAATACATGTATCTATATATTTTAGGAAATTAAATGGAAACAGTTTAACTACTTTAAAAGAAGGCACATTTCACGGGCTTAACACGTTAAAACAGCTGTGAGTAATACAAATTTCTACTTATTTTTCAATTAATGTATCTATATAAAATTTATAACGTTTATATGTATTTCAGAGATTTGTCTAACAATCCTTGGAAATGTGATTGCGACCTATATTGGTTTAGTAATTGGATCTACAATTCTTCAATTAAATTGAAGTAACGTATATTGCGCATCTCTGATTAATTATGATTGCTTACATTGAAGTTCTTCACGTTTAATTTAATATTTTAGTCTAACGCCAAAATGCTCGTCGCCAGCGTTTGCCAAAGGGCAATTGTTGAAGAAATTAAAATTCTGGGACGAGCTTCAGTGTCAGTGGATGTCGCCGGCAATCGAAATTCGTCCAATTCAAAACCAAGTAGTTTTCGCTGGAGATTCGATTACCTTAAAGTGCAGAGCACCCAGCGTTACTGTAGACAAAAGTGCCAGATTGAATTGGTTGTGGTATCCTAATGCGTCGGCCGAAATCGTGGACTTGAATTCTTATAGAGATCCGCGAAATTTACCTAATATTAAGGTTGATAACAGGTATCTGCCAGATAGCGGTATTGTGGACAGGTAATATAAAGTTTCTCAAATTGCCCTAAAAAATATTATGTATTTAACTCATAACTGAAATATATGAATCCTGATGATCTTTGGATTTTTCCTAATTTTTAAATAGTATAATGATTTTTGGGATAATTTTGTTTTATTCATATAGGCTAATTATTGTACTATATTTATGCTAAGTTTAAGTGTTACAATTTTTTATACGGATTGAAAATTTTAAAATTTCTAAAATTAATA
The DNA here is from genome assembly GCF_001594075.2 of Trachymyrmex cornetzi. NCBI lineage: Eukaryota > Metazoa > Arthropoda > Insecta > Hymenoptera > Formicidae > Trachymyrmex > Trachymyrmex cornetzi. The sequence goes on along the minus strand of NW_017300191.1, from coordinate 286,275 downwards.
ACAAAAAACTTTAGTAAGTTTCAAGGATCCATATGTTTCTTTAGCGTCACAAAAATATATATTTCTATTATGTATAATTAATAATTATTATATAACAATTAAAAATAGAAATAGAATAGAAATTAGAATAGAATAGAGAAATTATTATAATTATTAAATAATTATAAGATAGAGTAAAAATTATTATGTATCCTTTGCGCTGTTTCTTAGTGCTCTTAGTATTGTCCCGATCAAAGAGGTACATAACGGACAATGGAATTGTTTATTGGTTTCTGTAAACGGCAACAAGTCGAAAGCAGTCAGTGTCATCGTAATATCCGAGCATACGCGTTATTGTCCTCTAGCAGGTAATTAATTGAACCTTGTAGCACTAAAGAATCGTTAATCATGTACTCTCCTTTTAGTAACGAAAAACAACAAGGGCATTTATACGTGGCCTAAAACAATAGTGGGATGGAAAGCGGAATTGCCGTGTGAAGTCGATCGTCTCTCAGGCTTGATGCAAGCGCCTTTGAAAGCTTTTTATCACTGTAACACAAGCGGTCAGTGGGAGCGTCTAAATACGGAATCATGTCCATACATATCTCATACAACGAAAATCTTAGAGCAATTTTCGAAAGTTAATCTGTCCTTAACGAAAAACAGTCTGCTGGAGACAGCCAAGAGATTTAAAAATTACACGGGAAACGGCTCGGTGAAGTTAACAGATCCGATTGAAATCCATTTCATCGTGCGGACTATAGAGAATTATTTGAATTTCTTAATAGACGAAAAGGAACTTGGAATCATGTTAGTCGACATCGTCAGTTCAATGATGAAATTGCCGAAAGAGATGTTAAAGAGAGCGGAAATAAATTTCAAAGCCTGCTCGAGACTGATCAAAGCGATTGAACGTATTACAGAATTTACACCGTCCGTACAATCGCATAAAAAATACATGGCACTCGAGGAGTTTCGAGTTAAGCGCGACAGTTTTGGCGGATTAACATGTACATGGTACACAAATATCGTTGCGAATGCCGATTCAGACGTGAGATTTCTGCACTGCACAACAATTAACAGGACGACGCCGATCAATACAAAGGACAAGGCAATAGAAGCTTCCATTCAATTACCTGCCTCTTTGTTGCAACACTCGCAAGACAGTGTAATAGCTCAACAACTTATGATATATATGTATAGCGACAGTAGGTTCTTTCCTAAGACGATTGCAAATGATAGCATGGATATATCAACGTGTATTGTCGGCAGTAAATTAAGTGAGTCGAAAACCGTAGCATGTAAAATTTAAGTTACACTTCTTTAATCCTTCGAAGCTGACGTCAAAATCTGTAAGAGTTACTGATGCTGAGTCTGTGAGTTCCATTTAATTTATGTTGACTAAAAGACACTAATTAATTTCAAGCAACCAAGATAACATAATTTTAATAAAAAGAATGAATACTAAATTCATTTTGATAATAATTCAAATTTGTAGACATAACATAAAAAATATAATTAAGTGGATTCAATAGACTCATGTTAGCTCCGAAAGGATATAGTTGAATGGCTCCAATAGATCCATTGTTAGTTCCGAAGGATTAAATAAGTTGCGTAATTTTTTGCAGTTGGTACATCGGTACGAAATCTGTCCGAACCGGTTTACATTATGCTGAAGGCGCCGTTGTATCATTATAACGGGAAAAGGCCGAGACCAGTGGTATGGGACGAAACATTGAACGACGTAGGAGGATGGACCAGTGATGGATGCCATTTAATTAATCTATTAAGTAATAGTCTGATAGTTTTTCATTGCAACAGATTGGGATATTATGGACTTTTGCAGGATATTTCGTATTTTGATATGGATGGAAATAGGTACGAGACCTTTCTATACGTATATTTTTTAAAGTTTTCTTTTTGATTATGATTCTATCATTATTGTATGTGACTTTTTCAGTTTACACGGAGCGAAATTCAGGTACTCACATCCGGCGATATACATCGGAAGCTTCGTGACGATAACTTGCTTGATGGTCACGTCCGTGACGTACATTATTTCTTACACGTCTGTCACGATGCCTAAAAAAGCGAAACATTCCATTATCAACACTTGGTTCGCCATGGCACTATTGTCATTTCTATACAGCATCGGCATCCAGCAAACAGAGCACATCGAGATTTGTCAGGGTGTCGGTCTTACTTTACATTATTTGTCGTTGTGTTGCCTGCTGTGGATGGCAGTATCTGCCAGGTAAATATATTGTCTATGTTCTGCAGAAAAAGCGGTTTTGTACTGTAAAATTTTGTAAAATATAAAATTCTTTAATATGATTGATTTTGCTCTTATCTTACTGGATTTAAATGTATAAATCAATCATATATGAAAGAATTTTATAATAGTTTCAAAGCTGCTTGTTTTGCTGAACGCAGCCATCATACATGCCCCTCAAAAAAAAAAAAATATTCATCGAGATCCTTCTGTTTCAGTAATATGCACAAAAAACTGACGAAACCAGGCCTCAATGTGATACCCGACGATGAGCTTCCGGATCAACCCCTACCTAAACCCTTGTTAGGACTCTACTTGGTCGGATGGGGTGTAGCTTTGATAATTTGCGGAATATCTGGCGCAATCAATCTACGTGAATACGCCGGTTATTCTCATTGCTTCCTCACGTCCGGACCGGCGCTTGCTGCGCTTTTTATACCATCCGGAATTTTAATCGCGTACCTGCTAATCTTCCTCTTGCTCATCAGACGTGCGATTCAGAACGTCGATATGAACACGCAATTGTCTGAGGGTACTCAGGCAACGGAGAACATGGATTTGGAATTATTGGAGCCGAACGCGAATCCTTCCGGAGACAGGAATAGCATGCGCAGCACGCAGACGGTGTCCTCCGATATTGAGGATCCGGAACACTCGCAATTTACGCAGTGGAAGGGCCAAGTCATAATGTTGGTGTTGTATTTGATATCCTGGAGTAGTGCAGCCGCGGTTACGCTTAAGCCGTTTGACTCCATGCCGTTCGAGGAGACCGTGTTCGCCGTGATGTACGCCATCACCACGAGTTCTTTGGGTGTTTTCGTGCTGTTCTTCTACGGAATCGCTCGTAACGATGTTCGGAGTCAGTGGCTAAAGATGCGATGCTGGCTGGAAAAGCGGAAGAACCGTTGTTGCCGCACCAGGAGCGTGTGCGACGCGAATTCTGTGATTCCGACGCAGCCTCTCGTGCAGAATTTTGTCCCGCCGTTGTCGAACTCGCAAGCCACCCAAGCGATATCCGACACGAACTCCGTCGCTTCGTCGAGGAATACCAATCAGTCGCAACAGCTCTACAACAGCTCTAAGCTCGCAGACTTGGCGGCCAATCGAGAAAACATGTCTGCCGTTTCCGTGAACACAAAAGCGGCGAATCTGATAGTAATGCATCGTCATCAGTATCACTCTAACAATTCCGTCACCACCTATACCGAACCATCGTCGGCTTGCGTCGAGATGTTCTATAATCCTCATCAGAGCGGCGTCGCTAGGAAGTTCTTCAAGAAACAACGTAGACACGCAACCGCGAAGAAGAATAATCTCGGTCCGAGGAAGCAAGGCGATGGCGGAGCTACCAGTGACGGCGGCAGTTGCGTTTCCATACCTCGGCCTACCGCAAAGATCAACAATAGTCTAGAACGCAGCATCCTAAGCAGCAGCGCTAAAGTCAACAATACCAATATACACGTCGAGCTAAACCCCATAAACGATATAAAAAACGTCAATATATTGTCGGATAGTGGCGGCAGCATCTCCGAGGAAAGAATCCCGATGCGCTTCGTTATCGGTCAGGAGAACTTGATGCATAGCATCAAGAAGATCAATAATAGCGCGCAACAGGATAACCCGCACGTTAATATCATGATGTCCAATACGAGAGAAACGCCGCAACCGAGGAGAATGGCACAAGACTCGGACGCGGACGTTTCGAAGACGGACGAAGAGTGGCACTTACGAAACGTCTCCCAGCAATGTAGTTTGGAGTATAGCTCCGAGATGGATACCGTCACGCAAATGACTAGCGAACGGAGCGATCACAATCTGTCGGAGATCTACGAGAACGTGGAAATAGCACAGCAGGAGCGTTTCTCGAGGAAAAGGTGTCCTAGTGTGAATGAGATGGAGATCGGCGCTGAGGAACGCATATCAAGAGATGTGGGACGGTTGTATCTCTCCAACAGTATGTATTGTTTACCGTTGGAGTACGAAAAACCGCTGATAAACAATTACTGTAATTCGTTGAACGATCTCACGTCCCTAACGAGCGCAAAGTACCATGACTACTCGAAACCGTCGTTCATAGATATACAAAGTACAACCAGCTCGAATCTATGCGGGCAACAAGTTCCTGAGTCCCAAGAATCGTTTGATCGTTCGGAACGTTCACTCTTTGAGATAAACAGCTTGACTAGTGATAATCCATGTACGTTAACACCGCACGCGGAAACCCCCTACGCCTGTTCCCTATCGAATGTCTATTATATCTCCGACAAAAGTTTGGAGGAAAACAATTCTCGTGAGAAATCGCAGTTGCCAGACGTGGATCACAATGTATTTAATGCACCCGAGTCGAAAGGTTTTCTGTTGGAGAAGAACTTTAGTTCTCTCGCTGATATTCCGTCAATTAGTAGGTCTAGTTCGCGTGATATTAATAATCTTAATTTAATCGATGAAATGAACGCATTTGCGAAACCTGCGGGTGATATACAACAATTTGAGGCTGACGAGATTTATTTAGATGAGTCAGTGAACCATTTGCCAGTCAAGAAAGAAACCAGCGTTTAATATATAATTATATACTGTACAATTTATACATAAACTATATATATAATATATGTATTATCTCATATGCATATATAATTATATATCGTATAATTTATGTATAAATTATATATATATAATTTATATATATATATATGTATAATAACAGATCACTATTCATTCGCTGCTACACAACGACGTATTTATTTTTATGCATAATTTCATAGACTGCGCAATATTGAAACTAGCATTTTACAATTTGTAAACGAAATTACTAGAATCATGTTCAAGACGCCTCATATATTAAATACTCATGTCTTCTTCCTATATATGTCGCGTTTAGAGATTTTGTATATAATGAAAATTATTCGCCTACTAATAATCATGCCTACAAATAGTCTTCAATCAGCTTGATAGTTCGTTTTAATTAAATATTATATGACTAAGCAAAAACTGTAAAGCTTTGAAATGACTTCGATCAGTTGAAGAAGTTAAATTCAACAGATTTAAATAATCTTCACAATACTATCTTCGAGTATTTGTACGTATATATATAACTATATAAGCATATATATAACTATATAAGATAAAATCCATTGATTTATACATATATCGACAAAAGGAGAATAATACTTTAACACAACAAAATACAATTACAATCAGAAAACTTCTAAAAATATTTTTCGGTTAGTCAAGACACGTCAAGCCGACATGTTGATTCCAGTGAGATTTTCTTTTTGAAAAGGTCTTTGGATATCCATCCATAGATCTTATATATTATATAGATCATAAGATCTATGATGGATATCGGCTTTCAAGTGTCAAAAACTTAGTATTGACTTTTCAATACTAAATTTAGCTAACTCAATTTCGCTACATTATTTATTCATCATATCCTGAATAAATACTCTTTTATATATATATATATATGTATCCAATATATATACATGTATAGATATATATCACATGGAGATATGATTGTAAAATCATTTTGGCTGTGAAATATTTCCCCTTAATTTCATCGAGAAATTTACTTGATAATTATCACATTTCAATTTTATAATATCGTAATATTATCGTTTATGTAATTTTATACATATTTATACATTATAAATATCTTCCCCGCATTTACATGATCTCTAAAATTAATATGATATCGTGCTTTATTTTAACAAGATGATATTTGCTTTTAAGTATGATTACTTAATACGAATTAAGAGATAAGAATGGAATTTCTGTAAATCGAAGACTGAATATTAAATTTATGAAATTTTGAATATAATTACTACCAACTTTCGACTTTATAAATATATTTACATGTAGGGTAAGTCGGGGGAATATGCCCACTCGTTGTGTCTAACAATGATACCGATTAGCAGCACTTGCGTTAATGACAGAATTATGTACAATTGTATGCTTAACGTGTTGCATAAGTATCAAGAATTTCCTCACAATAGTATTGTTTTTATGAGGTAAATATGACGGCATGGTTTACGAAAATGTGCTTCTTATAACTTTTATAGTGCTTTATGTAAGTTATTATTTAAACATTACAATATTTAGCTGGATTAGCTTGTTAATCTATTAGAATAGGTTAAAATGAAAATATTCAGTACATCATTGATTTATTTCCTTAACAGTCGTACTGTACAGGCTCATCATAAGATGAAATGACGTCTTGGGGCACATGCCATTACTTTTGTTGAAGTAAAATGCCAGTAGTCATTTTCTCTAATATATAGGTATATATACATATATATATATTATATACATTATACATTGAATATATTGTATTTTTTTATGTGGCATATTACCCATTTTTCAGCACTTTCGTATTTCTTTATTTTTAATAACAAAAAATGAATATATTCGATTCAAATTATACACAAATCATAGATAAAGGATGAAAGAAAAAGATCAGTATGTAAAGTTATTTTAAATTGAACAAATAATTACTCAAAAATCTAATTTCACTTAAGTGTGGCGTATTCCCCCGACTTACCTTATCTTAACAAAAAACCTCGTTTTTGGCAATAATGCCTGGTATATTGTAAATAATGGTCATTTAAGTTTTTAGAATTAATGTAGTTCGTATTAAGTGCGTTAAAATAGCTTGAGAGATTTTATATACTACATTCTTTTATCTCATTATTATTTTTACTTTTATATTGATTTGTTCGAAAAATATATATTTCAATGTATGTACGATTGTACACAAGACCGGTTACTAATTAATACATGTATATTGTACAAAATTGTGTCCATTTTTATTTACATAATTCGATAATACTTGGCACTTCAAAGATCACATTCTTTTCGTCTCCTATTAAACACATGATCAACAAAGTAAGTTTTTATACATCTGTAAAAATTAACTCTCAAAATATTAATCTATATTGTTCCATCATTTCAGATCCCGCTTATGTACTAAGATTATGTTATAATATTACCTTTACATAATTTTTTTTAATCGCGCGAAAGTCACTTCGAGAAATTAAAACCTATACTTGCACATTGTCCGAATTTGCTTCGTCCAACCAATCTTTCGGATTTTTCAGTACTTCTAAAAGTTGCAACTCCTTCGAACCGGCTTTAGGTTCATGCATGTATTCCCATTTGGCGTTCAGTGGCAGAGACATGAGTATACTCTCGTATCGCGCACCAGGTGTGTACAGGCCAAATTTAGTGCCGCGATCGTAGATCAAATTAAATTCGACGTACCTACCCCGTCGCAATAATTGCCATTGCCTTTCGTGATATCCGTAACCATCATTTTTATGTTTCTTTACTAAAGGAATGTACGACGGAATGACTGCCTCAGCACAAGAAGTGACGAACTGAAACGCCTCGTTCTGACTTGGAGTATCAAGGTCATCGAAAAATATTCCGCCCACGCCGCGCCGTTCCCCTCGGTGCACAATGTTGAAGTAATTGTCGCACCATTCCTTGAACTTCAGGTAGTAGGAAGGATCGTGCTTGTCGCAGGCGGTTTTTAGCGCTTTATGAAAGTGTTTGACATCTTCCTCGTTCAAGTAATACGGGGTGAGATCTGTACCGCCTCCGAACCACCATTGAGTTGTACCATCTGAATTCTCCACTTCGAAGTAACGATAGTTGAAGTGAATCGTAGGAATCATGGGATTGCGAGGATGAATAACAGCGCTGACACCGGCTGCGAAGAACGGCACCGAGTCTTCCATCTTCTTGCCGCGTGCCCTCATTTGTTGGACAGCATTCGGTGGTAGCATGCCAGTTACGACGGAAACGTTAACACCAGCTTTCTCGAATACTTGTCCGTCTTGCAGGACGCAAGTAATACCACCACCACCTTCTTTTCTGGTCCAGCGATCCACTTTGAAGGAATTGCCGTTCTCCAGTTTTTCAAGAACTCTGCAGAAGTCTGCCTGAGTCTTCATCACCAGCAGTTCCATTTTTGTTTTCATATCGTTCGGGTTTTTCTGCAATTGTTCGATGGCTGTGATAGGCTCTGCCATAAAAGTTTTCTTATAAATTTGCAAATCATTTTGCGCTGCCTGAACTACATCACTGTATATGCTGTACGTCGCCAGTCCCGTAATGATTCCTGTCCCAAAATTCTGTAGGTTTTTCGAGTTTATCGAAAATTTGCTCCATGTAGACCATGTAGTGTGATGATAAACGTTAATAGAACGTAGGACTCTTCGTACTATATAACGTGTAGCCATGATTTCTTTGAAATTATTCTTTCTAGAACAAAATTTAAAGTCTTATTTTCTAGTCAGTGTTACAGAGTAGTCTTGCGGTGTTATAATCGGGAAGTGTTTTCCGATTAGATATCAAATCCATTAGATTAGATTACCAAGTGCTTTATATTTTTATAACTAATAAAGTATAAAGAGTATTCTTTCTTTGCGTATTTTACACGATTACTATAATCTTATTATCCGTAGTACTCAGCACCTATTTCATAAACGCGATGGTTTTCGCTACCAAATTATAAATATAAAAATAAACAAGATTATAAAATAAAAACACTAAACTTCACTTGTATAAAGAGAAAATAATATATATACCTTGAAAAGTTTATTGCATAGATGTTTATTGAAATCTTGTAAACAAATTCTCTGAAAATTCTAAGATTTTCCAGATACTTTTGCTCAAAATTTCAGGTAAGAGATTAGAGAATTTTTTAATGCATTTTTGTAAAATAAATTGAAGTGCAAATTAGCAGAAAATAGATTTCATGAAATAATATTGTCACTTTCTACAAATAGAGCCACAATATCTATAGAAAGAATAGTATAGAGAAGGCTTACAAGAAAATAGTATCAGCTACTCTATTTTGCTGAGTATTATTTTCTACTGTTACCGTGACTTTCTTTCTATAAAAATTCACGAAAGAATGTACATGAATGTGAGTGGATGTATATCTGCATTTATTGTCAAAATTGCATTATCTCAGGTATACTACGCAAGAACATTTCAGAAATGAATACATAGTCTTCTGACAGTCATGAATTAGTTTGAAAATATTTAGGAACACAAAGTCTGTCTTTTCTTTTACAAAATATGATCATCATATTTATAACTGTTTATTCACTGACTAGATGTTTTCAAACTTTAGAACGTTCTTAATCTGACTGTACCATTATTTTCTCGATTGCGCAAGCACATGATTTATACGCATTATACTTTGCCATGTTCTCTCATCTTTCACCATTTACTCTGTTTTCTTTGAATCCACAGCTTAACGCTTACTTCGAATCTCTTGCTGCAATCTGAATCCTCTAGTTCCTAGGTATTATCTTGGTAGTCTAAATTATCCTTGTGTCCACGCTAGATTCTAGAAATTGATCTGAAACCTCAGATGGAGAAAGAATCGATTAATTATATTGTTGATGAATTGTTCAAGTATAATCTGTTCATTTCTTCTCTATCCAAGATCTCAGCTTGATTTTTAGCATCATGAATACAACTCCACTTCTTAGACAGCTAATTCCAGAAACTTCAACATGGAAGAAGAAGAGAATACGTGACAAAGCATAAAGCGTGTATGTGTGTGTATATATATATATATATATATATATATTCTTAAACTAGCTATATATATAGCTGGTTTAAGAATGTCCTAGAATCAGTCAAATAAAATTATTATAACTTTACCGAGTTAAATATTACTGTCGAAATCTTTATTCCAAACACTATCGCTTATCATTTTAATCCATGACATTGACTAAAAATTTGTAAAAGATAAAAAATACTATATAATAAACACTTTCAAAATATATATTGATACTTTCCAGCAAGAAACATAGATGTAACACAGCAATTATTTCATCTTTGTTTAATATTTTAAAAAACAAGAATATAATATGTTCACTGTCCTTTGTGTCTCCTGCTGGAAAACGTCTATATTATAGCCCTCTTAAGCCAAATTTATAGTGTTTTTATCTTCCAATAATTTTAAGACACTCACGGTAAGGTTTATGAATCAGCTGTTGATGGAACGAGAGCGGTCAGGTTAGTTTCTCTCTGCCGTCGTTTCGTTAAGTCCCTTTTCCAATGCCGCATATATTATACAAAAAACCTAATGTCGTTTTCATTTCATACACAAGTGAGCGTAATGACTAATGATTATTATCATAATATATTTAATACCTAACAATATAAAATAAAACTTAGTGGAGTTGTACTGCTATATTAATATTTTGATTTAAACTTTACTAATTCACTATAGAGAGAACTTTAAGTAATAAGTATATTTCTATACTTGTGCGTTACGCGGTGTTTAAATGATTCACAATTTATTAAATTGCTTATTATTTTATAAGTTTGATTTTTCTTTCATATCATTTTTTCGATAGCTCATTTTTAAGATGAATCTCCTTCTTGTTAGTCAAAATTAACAGTACCTAACATACATTAACAGTATAATACATACATTAAAATTTGTCAGAATAGTAAAAACTTAGCATATGGTCGGTCGATGAAAAATAAGAATATACTTCGCAATGTCAAACCATCTAACCGTTGATATCAATAATTAAAAAGAATCTTCGTCCTATGTTATGTTTTTTACTAATTCTCCCCTACAGTACAAAAGTTGCGTTTTGACTAATTCTCCCCTACAGTACAAAAGTTGCAGCAACAATGCTGCAGCATTGCAACAATATTGCACGTTGCAGCAATATTGCAGCGTTATTGCAGCAGTATTGCTGCAAATTCTGTGCTGTATGGGAGCTGTAAACGTTGATAATGATCCGATATATTAGAAATTATTTTTTGAAATTATATTTTACATTTGTATTTGTGGCGCTAAAATTCGTAAATACAAATGCCGGAACACGCGGCGGTAATAGCGTCATCAGAGGTGCATTCCAAAACTGAACTATATCAACTCCGAGTATTTTTTATCCTTGTTGAACATTCAGTGAACACAAGAATAAAATAATATGATTGGTTTATATATTTAGATCCAATGAGAAACTAAGGGCAAGACCAATCATATTAAAGAAGTTTACAGTTGCAAAACTGCTTTCTCTGCTGAACGCAACTAATGGGCTCATTCAGCGGACTCAACAGTTAAGTGAGCGCTCCCTGTTATTGGTGTATTCTTCTAAATCTAAAATTCTGATTGGATGAGCTAAAAGAATACAACAATAACAGCGAGCACTCACTCAACTGTTGAGGTCTGTTTTTTATTGCTGCACTCTGAACCAGTGCAATAAGTTAAAGTGAAACAAACGTATATTTGTTTCACTTCAACTTATTGCACTGTGTGTACTAGTTCAGAAAATGCGGCAATAAAAAACAGACCTTTGAGTCCGCTGAATGCGCCCAATGATACTTAAGTTGACAAAAGTCGAGTTTTGGAACGCACCCCAGTGAGTGATCCTTCTAGATCCTTCTTTTCCCGCCTTTTCTGCCACATGCGTGTCGCCTGTCGGACGTGCGTTCGTGTGGTACCGAAGCGTCGTAGTCGCAGGCTCTCAGTGCTGGAGGGGCGCTTTCTATTTTTATTTTGATTACATCTTTTATTTTACTCGCTCGGTTCGAGGTGCATTGCATTTACGATTTATTCAATTCCGAAGATCTCAATGGCTCAGTATCAGCCTTCATAAAGCTGCAGGGCCAATTTACTAGAAGAAGAAGAAAGAAGGTGTGCAGGCATGTGAGCCACGAGATTGAGCATAGTGAATCTAAGGTAATCCTCTATTTTTCCTCACTTATATTTGGAAAAAAATATAAAATAAAGAATACAACATTAATGTTGTATTTATTTAGAATTATATTTTTCCGACTATTGGCAGATTTATCGTACAATTAATTAATTTTAAAATTAGAGGTTACGTTCATGAAGTCGCACCTAATATCTTTATTATTCGAAAGATGAACATTGGCATAAGAATAAAAACATTAAGTTTTTGTTTAAATGCTGTTGCATTTCACAATGTAATTTTTAACTCGCCGGCACGATAATGCATGCATAATGCGCACGGTGTATCATTTTATCCAATTGTTATTCATATTTTAATAATTAATCTTTTTTTCAGTTGTCTAATCAAGTTGACTCAAGCATATGACTGTGTAGAACCAACGTGTACACCACTGACATATGAGAGAAGTCACCACGCTCGGTTATGAGCAAATAGGACTGAGAAGAGAATCAAATTGAGCCATTTGTTAAATAGCCACGGTAGTGTCGTCCTAATTATCTGTAACTTTGGAAAGGATCCTTTTTTAGTATTGCAAGGTAAGACAAATTTTCCATTATCTTTATATTTATTCAATACATTGCATTGGATAGTAATATTTTATTTATATAAAATGCACTTTTGATAACATAAATTCCGATAAAAAATTGTTCATGCATGAATATGTATAAACATACATAAATATTCATAAACATGTATAATCATATACGAAATATGTCCATACCAGGTGTACAAGGATGAAATGCGGATTCGAGACAACAAATGGTGCACCAATGCAGTGTGTAGTATAAAGATTTGACGTATATGCCATTTTGTTGTGCCATCAACAAGTGTTAAACGTGCATAAGTGATAAATTGAAAAAGTGTTTGTATAGTATTGTTTTGCTGTGTTCAATATGTCGAAACTTGTACCAGATAAAGAGCATTCGCGGACAGCATTAATTTTTTGTTTTCATTTGAAGAAAAGTGCTGCTGAATCATACCGATTACTTCAAGAAGCTTATGGTGAATATGCTCCATCGCAAGATACGTGTGAACGATGGTTTCGGCGTTTCAAAAGTGGTGATTTCGATGTTGTAGACAAGGAACACGGAAAACCGCCAAAAAGGTTTGAAGATGTAGAATTGCAAGCATTGTTGGACGAAGACGATTCACAAACACGAAAACAACTCGCAGAGCAATTGAGCGTTAGTCAACAAGCTGTTTCCAAACGCCTACGAGAGATGGGAAAGATTCAGAAGGACGGCAGATGGATACCACATGAGTTGAACGAGAGGCAGATGGAGAGGCGCAAAAACACATGTGAAATTTTGCTCGAACGATACAAAAGAAAGTCGTTTTTGCATCGTATCGTTACTGGGGCTAAAAAGTGGATATATTTTGAGAATTTCAAGCGCAAAAAATCATCGGTAGACCCAGGCGCACCATCCGCAAGACCGAATCGCTTTGGCAGGACGATGCTCTGTGTTTGGTGGGACCAGAAGGGTGTGGTCTATTATGAGCTGTTAAAGCCTGCTGAAACGGTTGATATCAAACGCTACGAACAACAATTGATCGATTTGAACCGTTCGCTACTCGGAAAACGACCAGAATATCAAAAAAGGCAACACAAGATCATTTTTCTCCATGACAATGTTCCATCACATACGGCAAAACCGGTTCGCGACATGTTGGGAGCAATCAGCTGGGAAGTGCTAGCCCATGCGGCTTACTCACCAGACTTGGCCCCTTCCGATTACCACTTGTTTGCATCGATGGATCACGCACTTGCTGAGGAATGCTTTGGTTCGTACGAAGATGTGAAAAAATGGCTCGATGAATGGTTTGCGACAAAAGGGGAAGATTTTTACTGGCGTGGTATCCACGAATTACCTGAAAGATGGGAAAAATGTGTAACTAGCAATGGAGCATACTTTGAATAAACCACTTTTTATCAATTATCCGAATTTAACGTGTTTTTTTTGGGTGGCACCCAGTTGGACACAGCTCAATTGGACACGAGCCACTCACAGCGCTTGAGACTACAAAGCTCCTAAGCACCGGTCGCTGTGATTGGTGGTGTCCAATCGAGCCGTGGTCAATCGGGATCACCCCTTTTTTTGGGAAAAAAATCCGCATTTCATACTTGTACACCTGGTATATGTTTATACATCCTTGTCTTTTGTAAAACTATTTTTTAGTGTAATAGAAATAATAGTAATCTGAAAATATTAAAAATAATTAAAAATGTAATTTTTATACTGTTTTAAAAAAAAAATCAAGTTAGAAGAAACATAAAAAAGTTACTTATGTATAATTATATCTAAAGTTATGCATAATTGCGTATGAGTAACTTTTTTCTAAACTTTTTTTTCTGAAACGTACAATGCGAAAATTATCCCTTTAATTTTTAATGTTTTCTCATTACTGTTATTATTTCTGTTACACTGAAAAGTAATTTTACAAAAGAAAAAGAGATGCATGAACATGTATGGACCCGAGTGGCACCCAGTTGGACACGATCCACTCACAGCGCTTGAGACAACAAAGCTCCTAGGCACCTGGTCGCTGTGATTGGTGGTGTCCAATCGAGCCGTGATCAATCGGGTTCACCCCGTATTGAGAAGCATGTAAAACTCATAGCACGGAAAGTGCCACAAAATATGGCACAACCGGAGCAGAAACAAATTATAGATGTATTTCAAGATCTGCTGGCGTATTGTCAGATATATTTCACGGTAAATAGTTTCTGCGAAAGTGAAACTTTTCTAGCATTGTGATCAGTTCCGGAATTGGTTGCTACATAATAAAATCTAACTAGAGTTATACGAATAACGTGTGCGTATTCATTAAATGACTGATTTTTCTTATTTTTTTTTCAGAGTAAATCTATATTACTATGTTTTATAAAATTTCAATACAATAGTAATATGTCGTATACTGGATAAAATAATTTAAAATAATTATATTTTTTATTATATAAATATTGATATTTATTGTAGGAATATTTTAGAAATATTGTTTTTGATAAATTTTTTGTTTACATATCGTTTTATCTTTATTTTATCTTTATAGAATTATAGAATGTAAAAAAAATAGAAATAAAGTATTTAATAAAATTTTTCAATTTCACAATGTTTGTAGATATTTTCTAAGATCTTATTCTCTTTTCGTAGACTTGATTTTGATAAACTTTAAATAGAAAATTTGAAAATTTTAATTTTTAAATAAGAAAATTGAAAATTGTAAAATTTATTATGAGAAAATTACCTTTATTCTTTTATATTTATTTTCAGACTTTTTGAAAAGACGTTTGATATACAATAATCACTTTTATAGCTAACTATTTGCCATGATGTTTAAAATATCACCCTTTCGAACATTTTGTTTCAATCTTTCCTATTTCAAAACAATTTTATGCGATGCTGCATATAGGAAATAACTTCCACCATTACATACTGTTATTATATAATCGGTGAATCGCTTACGTTTACGAGATTGCCAACTTCGTTTTATACTTTATACACGTACATACATAATAAGCGCATAACATTGCATGTATTTTAATAACTTTCCAAACTAGTATTTCAGCAAAAGATGTCATCACGAGCGTTTAAATATTTATTTCTATAATCATTGTTTATACTTAATAGTTACAAAATTTTATTAATTTTTTTCTTATCACTAATCCCGTGAAAAAATATGTTATATACAATTGTATATAATTACATATACATATTTATATATAATTGTATGTATATGAAATTATATACAATTATACATAATTATATATAAAATATGTCCATTTATATGTAAATATATATAATTTTATATAATTTTATTTAATTATACAAAAATATTTTTTCCCGGGATGTTTTCAGAATCATTTTTAGATACTTATAAAACTCAGCTAAAAAATATGTTAAATAACAAGTCTGCATTTTTTAAATATTAAGTTGCTATTAAGATTGTTTTTTTTTTCGAAATCATGGATTTTATAAATCGCGTTATCAATTTTATCGCCAGTAGCTATATGCAGAGGTTTAAAACTCTGATGGAACTAATGGAGTTCATGATTTACACCTACACTAATCACTAGCTACACTCGCGTCACAATACCAGGAACTGAAAGAATTCTGAGAGATCATTCCAGCATCGAAATCTCCAGCACACTACCGCCAATATATCCATTTTCAAATCGAGTACTACGTAGCTACTTCCACTTCCGACACTGTCGATAAAATCATAGAGAAAACGTTGAAGGATGTGATGCGAGTCAGACTACAGGTACTTCACAAATTGTGAAGAATATCGAATTTGCATATAGATAATACGTAAACATAAAAATGTATGTGTAAATATATAAATATATATATATATAAATATAAATATCAATGTTAATCAATTATATTGTAGGCAATAGAAAAAAAATTATGTAACGTAACTATACATATAGATTTAAAAAACTTCTCGAAATTAAAGTTTAATAGGAACTTTAGTATGATAAGTATCTCAGCTTAAGAGGCATTGAGCAATATTCATTGCGAGCAAGTCATTGCAACAACACTTGCGTGATAGCGATGTTTTTGCAAACATTGTTTTATCCATATAATTACAAACTATTAAATTATAGAAATTTGTATTATACTAAAATTCTTGGTTCAAGTTTTTCTAATTCCAAAATATTATTGTAAAGGAAATAATTAGGTAGAGAGTAGATCAATACATTTAATTAAATAATGATACTCAATTGAGTAAATAAAATATACTATTCGATTCTATGCTGTACATTTCCTAGCGCTTATATTTGTATCTTATGGTATTCTCATCGTAATATGTGTTATATTGTCTCCATTTTTCTGTAGCCATAACCTGTTTTGAAATACCATCTGGTAACAAGCCTAAAAAAATAAGCGAGACAATTATTTCCAGAAATGTAATTCTTTAACTCTACATTACTCGCGTACTTTTTTGACGTAATTACTATAATTACTCGCGTAAGATGTCCCTGACATCCCAACATTATATCTCAATTTCATTATTCTTTTGATGATTTATGATGAAATATAGATTGATAATATTCTAAATGCTTTAGATAGACTAGAACTTTATTACACTTTAGTATATCTAAGTGCTTTAGATAAAGATAATACAAAAATTTTTGCATTATAAAACAATTTGTGCCAAGTATATATATAAACATACGTATATTTAGCAATTTTATAAAATCGAAATGTCTTTGATATCTCATGAATAATGAAGGATTAATAATAGGTTTATTCTTTTCAGTTGAATTTTTTGCACAGTTTATCTTTTTTCTCTCCAAGTTGAAGAGAAAAAGAAAAAAGTGAGATAAACACTGCAAAAACTCAGCTAAAAAAGATAAGCTTTAAACATTCTTCAATGAATTAAGGTTAACATATATTAATATATATTAACGGACCTGCTCGTTTAGCCATAGTCACCAAAACAGTAACTCTATTCTGTTGCACTTTACACAGACCAGTTACTCTACGTGGCAGCATGGTTCCATTTCTTCGTAAAAACTGATTTAGAATAAGAACATCCTGCAAAACATAGAAAACCTCAGATTTGATGAATAATATAAATTATTCATATAATATACAGAATGGCACATAACATGTTGTACTATTTATATACCAAAGCCTGAAAATTTAATTACCAAAGCTTGAAAGCAAGATAATTAAATTTTAAATTAGATACAATGCAAGATAATTAAAATATATGACATTTCATAGAGGTCATCCTATAAAATACTTTTGTCCATTTCTCTATCAATGCAATTTAAGTGTTTGACTAAAAAGATAAATAAATTAAACCAAGATTAAGTCAATCTACATTAGTAGAAACAGGCATTTATATCCATTTCTGCCAATATAGTTTAACTTTAATTTCGATTTAAGTTACTCTTTATCCTTTTCTAATTTTTAGAACTATAAAACGATAAAAAGTAAGTTAAACCAAGATAAAATATTAATTTACATTGGTAGAAATGGGCAACAGTGTTAATAAAACTTACAGTATGTTTAACGTCAAGCCCCGTAGCGCAAAGGGGACACGCATTGGACTCCGATTTTAATAATAAATGCTCATTCTTCTGTGGTACATTTATAGCTTCAATAGTTAAGACATTATCTTCTTTCTTCTTAATTACTACAAGAAATTAAATGTAAGTTCAAGCTATTGAGACAAGGTTATGTATAGGTTAGTACAGGTAGTATAATTTCGCAACAAAGATCGCAATAAAATTATGTGCTCCGCTCTGTTAAGTGGTGTTTAATAGTAAACTCACTCCGTTTTATATGTGTGATTGCGGATAGTGATATGCTTCTATTAGATTCCGAGAAAATCAGACTTTTCCCAAATTGGTTTACAGACCGAAACAGAGTTGCCATCTTCGGCCCAGTGATTCTCGATGTTTTGTTCATACGTTCATAGTATTTGTAGCGATAGCTGTCGGTAACGAAAAACTTAAACAGATTTGTACCTTCCCGAAAATATTAATTTCATGGAAAATTTACAGTTCATTTTGTACATATAGAGAATTTCATAAAATTCTTGCAGGCTTTTTTTACATGTTAAATTTATATTTTTTATCTTAATTTAAAAAATTTCATACCATTATTATCGACTGGACAAATTTGAAAATTTTTAACAATTTTAATATTAATTTTCGTATTTTTATATAATACCTTTGTATCAATAATAAATATTTTATAACTTTAATATTTTAATATTTTATTAAATTTATTAAACATTGAACTATATATAAGATTCGTTTTTTTTTGTATCTGCGCTGCATTACATCTTTTGCACTTAGAACGAGATAGACGAGGAAAATTGAACAGAAATATGGAAAAGACGAAAAAATTCAACTATAAAGAACAAACTTCATTGCATATACGCAAAGTTGTGTAATTGCTTTACCGCATGAAGTTGCACCCATATGTGTTTTTTCTAAATAAACCCGGAAGCTTTGACGTCTTCTCTTTAATATTAAAATCAGAGAGAGAAAAAGAAAGTAATTTCCTGTAAAAAAAAAAAAACTTTCAAAATCCGACAATCATAATATACGAATATCTAGAGATACACGAAACGTTCGATCACCAGAAGCCAACTTCAAGCGAGACTAACGCCGCCGAGACGTCACGCGCGCAGCTAGTCACACTTCACTTCGTTCCCGTCGCGCCCCCCGCGTCCCGGCCGTCCCGCCGTCATCGTCGTCGCCGTCGCCGCGCGGCCGTAGCGCTCTCGCGGCAGTCGCGGTCGTCTGCGATGAGTTTAGTTTTGAAAACAAAGGGCCGCCCGCCGTATACCGTGGTGCGTCGTCACACGGCTTGCGCTTAAAGAAAAGCGGAAGCGCCTCCGCGAGTGCGGCGCAAGACGGACGAGGATTAAAACGCCGTGCGTTGTAGGACAAGTCGTGCGCTACGATTTCAACGGTCCTTCCGTCCCTCATTCGTTTCAGCTGTTTATTCGTACGTCCGTCCGTCACTCTCATTCTCTCCTGTGTGCTTCTACTTGTAAAGATATTAAATATCTATAAAGATATTTATCCTGTTTTTATCTCTTCTCTCTCTCTTTCTCTCTCTCTCTCCCTCCCGGCCGTCCCCGAAACTCCCCGTGACACTCTCCCTTCGTGTCATCGTTGGAAACGTGATCAACACAAAAAAATGGACGCACTTCGGGAGCAGGTGATGATCAATCAGTTTGTGTTGGCCGCGGGCTGTGCCAGGGAGCAGGCGAAGCAATTGCTGCAAGCGGCACATTGGCAGTTTGAGGTGAGGAAAAAATTACAAGATGAACCCATTTGGATTGAGAATGGAACGAAGGGCGGGAGGGAGGGCGGGGAAATGAGTCCCGAGAACATGTCCCTCCCTCCCCGCTCTGTGACGTGTATGTATATCGCATACGCACGTATTGTGCACGTAAGTACGCGAGACGGTGAATCCTCGCCTCGGACACTGCTACGTAAACAAAGCGACGAAAATGGCCGCCGTCGCCGCCGCTTTAACGCCGCGTGATCCCCGCGACGACGTTTCGTCCGCGACGAGGAACGCGCCGATCCGCGAATCGACGCTCGTTCCTCGTCGGGGCCGTCGACGAAGGCGCGAGGCCACGCCGCTGTCTCGTCCGCTTCATTCATAAAAATCGCGCGAGCCGATATGCCTGCTAACGCGACACAACGCTCGGCAACACGCGGCCCGATGTGGGATCGCAGGAATAACAAGAAAAACGTAAACCCGCATGCCGTAGATTCGGCCTTTATTATTGCATCAGGTAATGCCCGCTTTCTACCGCTATGGATTAACTTTAATCTTGGTTTAACTTACTTTTCGTCTCTTTTTAGTATTCTAAGAATTAGAAGAGAGGATGAAGAGTAAATTAAATTAAATCTGCATTGGTAGAGGTGTGCCAGTCTCCACCAATGTGAGATTAACTTTAATCTTGGTTTCACTTACTATTTGTCTTTTCCTAGCTCTAAGAATTAGAATAATTCTTTCAATAATTCATAGAATTAGAAAAAGATAAACAGTAAAAGTTAAAGTTAATATTACATTGGTGGAAGTGGGCCTAAGGCTGTACTAGAACTTGGAAGGTTCCTCTGTTCTTGGTCTCTTGATTTATCTTTCCTCTTGTTTTTCTTCATACTGGAGAGAAAAGGAGAAAGGATGAACTCTGCAAGAAGTTGAGCTAAAAAAACAGACCTTTCCTAGCTCTCATTAAATTGCAAAGTGAAGTCTGAGACATAATTAAAAAGTCTATGCAATATAGGAACAGGAAATAACAGATTCAATCTATTTAGAATTATATTCTGGTTTACATGTTTCCTGATAGATTGTAATTTACTATTCCCTGTTGCCTGTGCTTTTCAATTGTGCCTGAGGCTTCACTTTCAGTATAGAACATGTAGATGAGTTCATTTATTAAAAAAACAGACGTGTCTTTTGTTAGCCCCGCGCTCGTCGTAAATGTGCAACATCGTGGAACAGCGGCCGTAAATAATAGGATCTGCAGAAGCGGGTCTTGTCTTGCCGATGCTGACGAGAGCGTTGCGGCACTCCGCACGTTGTATCGCTTTCATTTCACTTTCGCATCCGGCTTGCGCACAGTTGTTGTACAACCTGCGTTTGTTTTCATTTTGCAGATCTATGTGACAATCGTCGTCGTTGCGCAACAGGATTTTGTCGCCGCTATTGATTCATCAACAATCCTTTCTACGTGTAGGGTGTCGTATCGATTGTAGCGCTATATTATGCCGTAGATAGATCATAAATTGTTGTGAAATTATTGTGCAATATTATTGCTCTAGAGTCGCACATCCCGAGAGCGATTACGGCACTCTCTTCGGATTACGTCATTTTTCGCGCACGACATACGCTAGATCTTATCCCAATTGACGGACGTAGGACGATGGGAGAGGGATCGATAATTGCTATTTGCGGCAAGTCACGTGGTATACCGGTGTTTACACTCGTCTTCTGCAATCCTGTCGAGCTGACGTTACACAATCCTGTGCGTTAAAAGCAGGAACTGGAACCGACCATAAATTTTCGGCGAATTCAGGGGCCCGATGCCCGGCGGGCACGCAAGCGTGACTCATCTACGTAATTTTCCGCAGGCGATGGAATCACATCGTCGTTGACATAAAATCCTATTTCTCCATATGTGTCTGTACAGATAAAAGGTTTCTTTAAATCAAATAAATTTATACATTGGAATAGTCCAATCAAACGGATGTTTAAATTAGGAATGTGATTACTTTCATTAAAACTAAATTTTTTTTGGCTAAACAAAATATGTTTATATATATAGAAACAGGAAAATTTGTGTTAAAAACACGTTTCACGTGTTCCAAAAAGACTACTTAAATTTTTGTTTTTATTTAATTTAATACAAGAAAGATATTGAAAAGTAAAATTAATGTTATATGGTAATTAAAAAGTAACATAAATGTTATATAAAAAATAAAATGTTACATAGTAGTTAAAAAGTAACATAAATGTTATATAAAAAAATTAAAACAAAAAATGTAAACACTGACACAATTTGTAAGCAAGCTATACAAGCATATTTTTAAAGTAAAATTAATATATGTAAAATTATTACGTATTTTATTCATTCATCTCAGAATGTTTTTTAAAACGTAAATTATATAAGATAAGAATGGATATAATGTATAAATTCCCAGATTAGAATGAATGAAATATGTTAATTTAACATATAAATGTTAAATTTATTGAAACATGTTAATTTAACGTTATAAATGTTAATTTTAACGAAGAAATATGTTGTTTACAAATTGTGTCAATGTTACGTTTTTTATGTTGATTTTTTACATAATATCTGTACAACATCCAATATTCATTTTGTGTTAAATTAACATTTAAGTTGGTAATTCACATAAAATTTAAGTGAATTGTTAGAGATACGTAAAATGTGTTAAATTTAATATAAATTTTCCGACTATGTATGTATGTAATATTCTTTTTCCTTAGCAATAAATTCGGCAGAAAAAGTTTGATTGTTTATCGCTGAAAAGGAAATCTTTCACTAATTTCGATTTATGATAAGATTACTAAAAATAGACTTGAATTCTTGTTACATATGCTTTCACACGTATTTAGGAATTGAAACAATTCTTCAAAACTAATTCAATATATCTAATTTCGATGGAATGTTATCAAAACCGTGCAGTGTATAAAAAATGTTTTAAACGAAAGGTAGTGCAGCATTTTATCTACTTTGTAACTAGATATTTTATATTTAGATTTTTTAAAAATGTCATATTTTGTCGATCTCATCTTCATTTTCAGGTAATTAAATAATATATTTATTAGGATAAAAAAATGAAAAAGTCTTTTATTACAAAATCAATTATATAATAAAAATGTTTATATATTACTGAGAAAGAGAGAATGAATATATGAGAAATTTTTTAGAAGAATAGATATACTATAATTAATCGCTTGCATTATTTACTTGTCAGAGTAAATAATGCAAGCGATTTCAGGATAAACCATGTAATCCTTATGCGCTTGCATCACGTAATTCATTTTTAAACACACGTCGATAGAGTAAAAAAAGGAAGGAGCAAAAGAGAAAGAGAACGAAAAGGAGGAAGAAAGATTATATTGCGACACGCGCTAGCGTGCTAATGCATCATCGTGATTAGAGTTAGCTCGAGGAATCTTTCTGTGTCTTTGACCACAACGTAAACAATGCGGCAATGTGTATTTATATACGCCTCGTCTCGTCTCGTCTCGTCTCGCCTTGGCACATACATCAACTCAGTGCAGCGCAATATACACGGTGTCTCGTTATTGTATCGCATTCAATCTGAATCGTTGAAAGGAAAGATTAGCTTGTCAGAAGTCTGTCGTTTTCTAATTTTGTAAAATTGCTATCGTGAAATGTCAGTGAGTTTTATTAGCTTTATTGAGTCTGAGCATTAAAGTACACGGAAAGGACGATTTTGCTGAAGTATCTAAAAATTTAACTAGATACAAATTGAAAGTAACTTTAGATCAAAATAATTAGGTAGAATCTCAACCATGATGAATAATACCGCAAAAAGTTTTAACATTTTAAATTATTCTACGTAATTATTTTGATAGTCTAACAAAATTATTTTCAGATCTGTATTAGCTAAATTTTTATATACACTTTTTTGTGTTAATTTAGCATAAGATGAATATGTTAGAAAGTAGCATAAATATTATATTAAAAAATTAACATTTATATATATGCTAATTTAATATATTTTTACAATATATTAAATTAACATGCTTTAATAAATTTAATATTTATATGTGAAATTAATACATTTTATTTATTTATCTGAGAATTTACATTTTAAAATATTATTTTATGTAAGTTTTGTTCATTCGAATATCAATTTAACACAAAATGTTAGACTAACACAATCACATTATATTAACACTTGGACATATTAAAAATTCAACACAAAATTGTAACATGGATTTGAGTGAACTGTTTGTAACACAAAATATTTATTGCACATTATACTTTTTACTGTGTATTTCAGCATAACCACCTTTTCCATGGACTGGAAAAATATTTGTTTTCTTGTTTTTATAATAATGTTGTGGTATAAACTTGTTAGCAATTATATTGATTTCAGTCTATGCAACGACAGGCGCAAAACGGTCGCAAGGTATAGATAGTATAGATAATAACGCGAATGTTACAGCGAATTCTCTCTGCTCGAGAACTTTCTCCGTTCGAATGGTGCGGAGTGTTAAAGCGGGATCATGCAATCCGAAGTCGTGGTCGAATTTCGTATTTACTTCTTATTAAGCTTTTTATAGCTTCGCCTCCTTATTTAAATAAATAAATCAACTAGATAAAGAAAAGAAAAATGGATATCTATATGAATTATAATTATTTTAATATAATGTTAAAAAAGCTGCTTATGCATACTAAAAAAAAATTATATTAACTGACAACTTTCGAACAAATATCAGACATTCAAATAAATATTAAACGCAAATTATATCATTATCATTGGGGTAGTGAATTTTATATAATCGCGATGTAATTACGCCAATAATCGTAGTCGTTAATTAAATATTTATTGCGTAATTATGCAACTGGTTGAATTAACGTCGTATTCTCTGAAACAAGTTAATTTCTAATTTCATTTATTCAAAATGAAATAAAACTTTTTTTTTTCCAATTTGCTTTATTCCAAATCTCTTTCTCGTTAAATTTTGCAAATAAATACGTCAAACTAATTGTTCTTTTTTTCGCTGTCTTTTTTTCTCGGTATTTCCCTGAAGAGAGTATTTTTGTTTTGTATTAATGAGACTGTTAACAAATACTGAAAAAAACCAGATGGAAACACACACATACGGCTACCTTTGCACGTTTATTCCTTTCGCTGCAACGCTGTTCTGACCGAAATATGAAACGCGTTCCTTGCCGCGCTGACCTATTACATTCTTATGCTAATATCCTCAATGTATCCGAGAGTATCGAGTATCCCCGGCACTTTAATTAAACGCCGGTGGTTGAATGTCATGGTATATTGCGTAACGCGTTTGCCTTGTAATAAGCGTTAAACTCATTGCGCGCGCCGTTTCGAGCAGTGCTGCCGTAATAAAATTACATTTATATAATTGTGTTTAATTATTATTCGGTCATTATATTATCGCAAGTTATAAAATAGTTGCCTAGGTGTCGAGAAGCGGCGCAGTTGTTTATAAATAATTATATACATTAATAACTGCTGATAATTCGCGAACCGTTAAAACTACCATCGTGTTACAACGGTTATCAGCAATTATCGGATATCTTTATCGGTAGCTCCTGGGAAGTGCAAACGTATGGATATCCGACGTACAGGGATCGGATATCGATACTATAAAGCATCGGACGATACTGACGAAGTTGCTTGCAAGATGACCGAAAGATTGCGACGGATACTTTAATGACATCTGGCAGAGTTATTCAGTCCGATTACGTCGTCTTCTTGCTGTTCCTAATCATAGAGACGCGATCCCTTGCACTCGATTAAGATTCATGCGCCTAGAGACGCAAAAGCAGTGTATTGAAACTGTATTTCAACATATTTTACTATCCCAACAATAAAAGATTGAAAATAAGAAAAAGAAAAAACTGTCTTTAACAATTAAGTTTCATTGTAAATGGATAAATGATCTGTTTCGTTATTTTATTATAAACCTTAAAAATAAAAGAGACATGTCTGTGATATCTATTTCTTTTCAGTACTTTGGATATCTATTGTTTGAAACAAATTTTTAATTTTTTTCACGATCGTATGAGCATAAAAATAGAATTAAAAGCCCAGATAATAATCGAATTAATTTTAAAATTACGTCTAAAAATACTATAATTTTGCTCGAAAATTTAAGCGAGAAGTATTTGAGAAATCAGGGATTTTCTTCTTAAGTTTAAATAGACGTTCTAATATTAGTATTAGAAGCAATAATGCGTAAATTTTTTTATGTATTATTTTCACGCAATATTTAATGAAGCGTGTTTTTCTAACGATCGTGCTTTCTCTCTTGCAGACCGCTCTCAGTATTTTCTTCCAAGAGGCGGCGATACCCTCCTGCGCGCAAGGAGCCGGCACCCACTTCGGCCAAGTAAGTCTTTTGCATCATTCACTTCTAACGCGACCGACGAGAAAAGCATGTAAAAGGGAGCCACGTAAATCTGTGCATTCCGCGCAATCAATGAGTATTTCTGTATCGGCTGCATTCTCAGTTTCTCGTTTCATACATTAAGATATGTAGACAAATTTTGCGCTGAAGCTTGGTAGAAGCCTTGTGGTAGAATCGACTTTATAATATGAAATCAAGCAACGCGCAGAAAAATATGATATCGTGTGTCTCGTGTTATGCAAACATAAGCATAGTTGACATCACGCTTATAATATATTTATATGTTTATTTTTTGTGATGTGTTTTGTGTCAGTTTAAAGAGAGATAACATTAATCGCGCGTATATAGTACAACATTATTGCTATATCAATATTAGTATTGTATTTATGAGCGTAAATGTCAATTATTTCTTATATACATAATGAACCTACATTGAATATTTGTACCATATGTTTCTCGAATTTTCATATATATTTATATAATATTGGCTATAATTATATATTATTACATTTTCATGATTCACATTATATTATATCGATAAAAAACATTTATACAATACAAGAACAATTAAAATTCATCGACATAATATTCTGTAACATAAAGTACTACTCATTTGGATCTGAGAGACTCGGGAAACTCTTTGATTTTGTATTATATAATTCGTTATATCCAGTGAATGCGTCAACGTGGCCGGCATTGTAACTTCTTTACATATATAACACTGTTGACCTCGAAACTACAAATACCTAAGAATACTAAAGATCTGAAATTTTTATCGAGTCTTTGATTCTCTTTTTATTGATATTTTAAATTAATATCATTAAATTAAATTATAAATTAATTCCAACAACGTCTAAAATCCACTCCGAGGCTCTCCAATGTAGATTAACTTAATCTTGGTTTAACTTACTTTTTATCTTTTTCTACTTCTAAGTATTAAAAAGAGATAAAGAGTAAACTGAAATTGAAGTTTATTTACATTAATAAAAATGGTCATGAACCATTCAAAAATTCTACGAAGTGTTTCAGAGGTCAGTTATTTATTCAAAAATTATTCTACATATGATATATTATATATAGCATCAAGAAATGTTCGTGTTCGATGAAAGTTACTCTGTTTTTACACTCTCCGGTTTTTGGGATTTGATTATAGCGAATAGACTTATATTACAATCCCAGCGACCGCGTTTCCTCTTTGGCCTGCGTAATGTGATATAACAGAGTCGCGTTAAAGTGTCGAATCCAGTCAGCGAGTCGCGTAGGCCGATGGCTGGTGTGTTTCCCGTCTTATTGATTATTCAAAAGTAGGTTCAGCGAGCGCAAGAGATCACCATGCGGGGAACGATGCGGACCCCGGAATAATACAGCCAGGCGACCAATTCACGAATCTTCTCGTTCTCATCCTTCTCGTCGCGTCGCGTTAATGTGCAGACACACAGGCAGGAAAATCGATTCCAGCGCGTGTCTGACCTTCACGAGGTTGACTATCATCCCTTCCGCGACCATTTACGCTGCTCTTTGATTAATTGCCCGTTCTCGCGAGCTTCTTTATCCCTTGTAATTTTGTAGTTGTGCAAAACGATCGTGCAGATATGACGAACTCAGTTTGTTCTATTTCTATCGCCGGCCTTTTTTTCCGCAACCGAAAAGACACGGCTTATGATACCCTTGGTCTAGATAGATAGACTCCGATACGTTGCTTGACTTTAGACGTATAATCCGATAGATATATTATAATTTATTCCGGTAACCCGATCAGATTTGCGTCAACTGCCATTTACTCTTTACTTTTCTGCAAAATCCAATACCCTACATACAGCGTTTGTTAATGTACACAGAATAGTACGTAGATACTGTACGCAAATAATAATTATTTGTTTCAAGTGTTTTTCAAAAATTCATATATCCTCAAATCTATCACAAGCATCAAATTTATTTAAAATAAATTCTGAATTCTAGTAAGTTTAATACTTCATTCCAGAACTATTAAATTGAAACGAATTCCGTTTGCTTATTATATAAAGTCGCTTCTTTGAGTTCAACTTGAATCGCTTTTCCTGATTGAAGACTGATTTAGAATAATTTCAACTTGTGTCGTTTTTCTTGCGGAACTGTGATATAATGTTTGTTTTATAGAAATCCAAATATAAATAACTCTTCGTGATTTTTAAGGTATAAATAATTAGACGCGATCGATTAAATTAACTGGAATAAAAGTTTTAGACGATTACACATTTAAAAATAAATATCTGGCTGGCAGGTCTGAGAGATTCAATTTATAGTTGTAGAGTTGACGCAATAATGCAATAACAATGAGAGTAATGGTGCAATAATGTTCTATCTGGAAATTGCTTAAACGGTCATAATTGACAGATCAGTAAATTCAGTCAAGTAAGCAGTCGCGTTAAGAAAACCGGTTGCGAAGGCCGGTAAATGTCAAGACCAGCTTTTTCAATTAGCTCTGATATCTAACGAAAGCGAAGGTGATGCTCTAAAGACAAAAGACTAAAGAGAACTATTGGCCACTAGCAGTAGTAAGCGTTACTATTCTCGGTCGGCGACGGCACATTCCGATCAGTCATGTGCCAAATCTCGTCCACAGGGCTAGATGTGTACCACATTGCTTCTCTTTCATTTCACGCATCTGTCCCACAATCGGTCACGTTATCTTCGTTTGCTGTAATTTACATGTTGTTTTATCTATTCAAGGACAAAAGTATTCTACCTAGTTATGTGTAGCATATGCTGCGCATGTTATTTTAGAGATGTTTTATGGCTGTACAATATCAGCTAAAAGTATCAATCAGCCAAAATAAGCTGATATTAATCAATATTATTCAAAAAATTTTGATATTTTAATTCACTGATATTATTACATAAATATTGAGATTTAATCATAAAAGTTTGCGAGATAATTTATATATTTTATTCTGACAAAAAAAAATATGAAATATTTTATAGATAATTTAATTAGAATATTTAATTTTAGATAATTTTATTTAAATATTTTTATGCACCGAACAATAAAATGAATTAGTTGACAGAAAAAAAAAATAATATATTGTGTTTATAAGTAATAATTCATTATATTTGCTTTAAAATTATTTTTTAAATTAGTTTAAATCTAGTGAATTAAAGTTAAAATTTAAAAGGCCTTATAAATATATAAACGTTTACGTAAATAATTTTAAATGCGAAAAGTGCGAATGTTTTTTTTTAATATGATAAAAAATATCAAATTTATTAAAAAACAATCTTTTAATCTTCTTGTCAAATAATCATTAGATTGTACAAAAAAGTTGTAGTATTTTCTTAGTGAAAAGTAAAAGTATTTAATTTAGAGATTATAAGTATAAACAAAACGAAAAGAGTAGCTCACACTTCTAAATAATTCTTGTGGTATTTTAGTGTTTAAATTTAAGTATAATTGAGGTTAATGAAATGCTCAATCACTCAACTGAGATAATCTTATCGAGAGCAATTATATAGTTCATTCATGAAATACATTGAAAATACAAAAGCAGCAAGGTTCACTTTGTCAGAGAACATCGTCAATGGCGGTTATTTAATAGCTGCTTATCGATGGCGAATTATCGCAGCTAGTCGTTGCTATGCTAATACACATGTCCCTGTATTGTTTGGTCACCGTATCTGTGTACATACCTGACCGTCGTCACAGAAGCCGAAGGTTCAACAACCTTATTAGCTAATGGTCTTGCATGTCTGATTTCTTGTTAATCTCTTCCAATGGAAAATACACGTGTCTGCTGGACAATTTTTATTTTTTTATCAGTTTTAAGTAAACGTTCTACGCTTTTGAGATATTATTTTAATTATAAAAATTAGCGAAACTCTATAGAAACTATTATTTTAACAGAAAAAACTGTTTATTTTAACAGAAAAAACTTGCTATTTTTTTAAAAAATTTAAACAATCGGAAATTCTTAAGAAATTTTTATGCAAATAATCTTTTCGAAGATTTTATTTTTATTTTGTGAATATTAAATATATAAAAATGCTAATTAAAGACATATTTTTTCACATAAATCTTATTTGAGATTTTAGATTTTTATGCAAAGGTTTTATAAACAAAGACATTTAGTTTTTCTTTATTTCCTATAAAATAAGAAGAAATATCCGGTGTTATTAAAAGATTAAAGACTTTTTATCATTGACGATTTCAAACATTTCTAAAAAGAGACAACCTATACAGCAGAGAAGCTTGCAGCTATATTATTACAACTTTTACATTGTTACTGGAATATTGTTTCAATGTTTTTGCAAAGTTGCTGGAATGATCTATGCTATATGGGCAACTGTTTTTGAATTTTCAGATAACACCATGCAACACGCCAGCCACTCCGCCGAATTTCCCGGACGCGTTGCTGGCGTTTTCCAAAATGTCTGCAGGTGAAAAAACTCCATCGGGTAAGTTATTAATTATGGCAATTATAACCTTATGCTAATAATTAAAAACGCCATATAAACTGTCTTGTAAACCTATTTTAAACGTGAACTGTAATTGCGTAAAAATTCAGTACAGAATTCGTTTTATAATTTATACGTGCATGCCATTTATTTTAGTGTTAGTTTATTTATATGTATTCCAACATATGTATATTTACCACGTGTAATTCAATTTTTCAAATGTTTTTCATTTTACACGCTGCATAAAATTATAGATAAAAATATTATGATATAGTTAGTTCAACAAAGCTTTATCCTGGCTTTTTATCAGTTAAACCAATTACGTAACGTGGCATTTTTTGTTTATTGTGATAATACCTCTTCCGAAAATGTCATCGGTAAAATGCGAGGATAAATATATCGCTTGTTTGCTACAACAACATTATTAAAAAATTGTTATTTTAATTGCTTCCAGAAAAAAAACAGAAACAAAACATTTTAAGATATTTTTACTCCTTTATAATCAATTATTACATAAATACATTTTAAAAATAACATTACGACATTTTAATGATTCAAAACATTGAAACTCTTTCTGGAAAACTTTGTTTTTTTTTTTTTCAATTGTGTCATTATTACGTAAATAAGCGATATGAGCGATATTAATGTTTATGTAATTAAAAAAGCGTCATATCAGTCTTCATGCGATCGTAAAGTATTTTACGGTAGTCAAGGGTCGTTTTATTAAACGTGCTGCAGGTATGTCTCCGAGCCAGAATGGATTTCAGGCGAATTCGACACCGATGGCGGGCATTGTGCAGCATCATACCGCCGGTGGCCGATGTAGCGCATCCGGCAACACGACACAGCAACAGACGCAACCTCAACAAACGCAATTCGGCCTGGGCGAGCCACAAAGATAAAAATGACTGTGCTAATTGGCGATGCGCAAGCACGAAACGTCACGTAGATACGCCCGATAACGTTTCCGGAGAACAAAATATTGCGCTCTAAGCATGAAACGAAAAAAGAGAGAGGGAAGTGAAAAACGTTTATACGGAAAAGAGGAAACTCTGGTTTTCTGAGAAAATGCATCCTTCCCGGAAGAGAATGAGGGACATTCTCGAACATCGCAGCGAACTATACGGAAGATATCTTCTGCAGATCAGAACTGGAATTATTGAATCGTTACGTTATTCACGCACAATAAGCGAAGCGTGCATTGTGTTACGTGCGAATGCGCGAATAAGTCTGAGTGTTAATTTCCCCGACGATGCCCGAGAGAATGTGACACGTATTTCGATGACTAGATTTCCTTCTCGGCTTCCTCGAGAGATCTAGCGTAGAACGGTACGTTGAGTATAGTCCTCTATATCTATATATATATATAGCGGCACAAAAAACGCGAGAGAGGGAGAAGGGACGAAAATCATATCACAGAGCCTTCTTTTTTTTTTTCTGACACGTCGGGACCACCTCATAGGTCCAAAACGGTCGAGGACATCGACAACTTGGAATAGTCGCACTATGAGAACGGCCCCTTCACTCCAATCTGACTTCCTTGTCTCCTTAGACGCTGTAGACACGCGACTGTTTCTCAAATTCACTGTACATCACCGTTAGACTAGACGATGAATTTCCACTATCACTTCCACACCACAGTACAAAAGAGTTGCGAGGTACAGTTTCCTCGGTTACTTGAAAACTTACTCTTTATCGCACATTTTCGCGGAAGATATGACGGAAGATTGTACGTATCTTTAATGTAGATGGACCGACATCGCTACTGCACGATGACTCGGCAAACATTTATTTAACCGTGGAACTCGAGTGTTTTATTACGATTCTTTCGCTGTTCTCTTAAAATAGTGATGCTTGCGGTACGCGTTATTTGGGTGACGCGTCCCGTTTCCATATACATAAGCGATATTTCGATGGTATAAATATACGAGGCTAAGTATAATAAACAAAGTTCTAACGTGTAAAAATTTGTAAAAAGAGTATCTCGAGTTATGTAACGTTCGTTTTACATAATAAATAACTATGTAAAAAGTAAGTAAAATAAAAAAAGGAAGAGATATCGCGAGTGATAAAAGTATAATAGTCCGAAGGATTGATTCAGGAATTAATGTAACCCGGTGAACACGAGCAGTGAGGAATTCTTGATTCGATTATTTCGGCTATTCGCGAATGTACTAGAGATTATTGCCTGGGTTTACGCAGCACTTCACGATGTTCACAAAAGAATGCTCTTGTATGGCAGCTGGCAATACAATTCTGATATCATAGTATATCAATATCCGAATATATGGAACTCTGTATCTTTCATTATATTTCTCGTAACATACATGGACGATTATTCGTATTATAGATACATACTTGTTTTCATTAAGATTCTATTTATTCGATGTAGCAGCAAATTTAGTTCTTTACAGCTTTTTAGAAGCTTGTTTCTAGTTTGAGGCTTCCGTTCCTTCACTGCAACCTTATTGAATTAGAACATCCGAAGTGAGAAACCATACACATCTTTTTCTTATGCTATACATTCAAATGAATTAGTTTCGTTTATTGGATATTGTAAATTGATAAAATATATCAAAAATTTCTTATTATTTTGCATTAATGTCTTTTAAATGTAGTATTAATGTCTTTTTAAACGAAAATGGACATTATAACACTTTATTTTAAAAGTGCAGTTAATTATTTTTTATTAACTCTGAAAAGATTCTTTAATATATTTTATCGATCGATATCAAACATGTAGAAAAAACTAATCTCTTTCAATGTACAATTTAAAAAAAATATTCGCATTTCTTGCTACTGATGTTGTAATATGGTTGTAGTGTGGAAATAGGATCTTTAACCTTCAACTAACAGAGAATTCTTTATTCTTTGTCTCTCGATATATCTGACAACAAAATGTCTTTACGGATGCAATACAATGTATTCGATCTTTTTATTTATAGTCATAATAGTAGCCTCGATCATAATACAAATTTATAGTCCAAGCTTAATTTGATAATTTAACTTTCATGCAATAGTATCCAGGCGTCGTATAACTTTGTTAATGGATTTATGTAAATAATAGCAGATATTTAGTCGTAAGAAAAAAAGGTACTTTGTGAAGTACGAGATATTTTTCTCAATAAGGTACACGCTTTAATATCTTCCTTAGTTTGTGTACTGTCTAGGCTGTATGATGGTATAAAACTATCGACGAAGAATGAGAATGTTTTACTATGTTGAAATTATGATTATTGTTTATTTGACTATTACAAAGAGACAGATAATGGTCATGTACATAATTTTGAAAAATTAAATAAAATATTGATAATTATGTGGTTTTTCTTCTCTTCTATCTTATTGTTAATCTTGCGGTTTAGTTTCATTGGTATCTTTGTACTTTAGAAGCTTTTATAATTATAAAATGACTACTATATACATTTGCTTAATGCATACGATGTAGGATATATACATGTATACGTAATCTCTTACGGGCAGCCACTAATTTTCGTACGAGAAGTATTAATTTATATGTAACACACCAATTAATAAGTTACTTAAAAACAACTGGTAACTATCGATATCACTTTCTATCGATATTTTTCGATGTTATCGCGGTATAAAATATATAAATACACGACGAAAATACGACACGTTCGTATTTTTGCCAACGCGCATAAGAAATTTACATCGATTGTGTAATTATCGCGTGTAAAATTGTTGCATTCGTATTTAAAATTTCTGAAAATTATTATGGTTTATTGTGGTGGTATCTCAACACTTTTACCTAAACCTGACCATCTATCTGGTACTGGCAGAAAGTAGCGATGCATCGCAGCTATAAATCTGTCGCGGTATTCCTGTGGCGATATTATAGTCGGCAATTTACCTTGACCACCCAATATACCGGATTTTTTCACCATTGTCTCCAGTTTTTTATCCCATGTGAATGTTCTTATGTAATCTGTATAAATTGCGAAAGATAACAAGTATAAAATCGTCAGTCAACAAAAAGGCGATAATATAGTCATTCTCACCTATTATACCGAGCACGAGTTCGTCGGAGCTCGGTTCCAAGCCTACTAATAACGAATAATCCATTACGGAATTGTCAGCTAAGAACTTTGTGTCCTGCTCGATGGCCCGATTTAATACTGCTTTGGAATGCGATCGAATATACAGAGGAGAGTCACAGCTCACTGAAATGCGAATCTTAATTAATTTTACGAACTTATATGGAAAGAATGGTTTTACTAAAATATCTAAAAATTTAGCTAGATACAGATCTGCAGATAATTTTATGACGTCCAAACAAAATTATTTTCAGATTTGATAAAAAACTGATGGCTAGAATATATAACTTTTGTAGCATTATCATCAATATTAAGCGTTCCACATAATTATTTTGATATCCAATAAAATTATTTTCAGATCTATATCTAGCTAAATTTTTAGTTACTTGAGGAAAATGATTCTTTCTCATATATTTGTAGGTAAAAGTTGAAAAGAGTACATACTGTTCAACAAATTCTCGTCCAACAAAACCAGTTCACCCTCGTGGCATGTATCATCAGGATTCGCCAGTCGATTCCGCACAGATCCCTTCAAATCGAATTTATCAGTAATGATTCGATTATAAAAGAGATTCTCCATTACTAACACACTAGTACGAAGCGCCGCATTGGTTGTGTTGTTTTTAAACGACACTCTGTATACACCAACTATCTTGCCTAGCAACGTCGGTTGCTTGGTTTGCTGACACCTTTCCATGTAGGCGAAATAATTGGGTGCGAAGTCGAGGAAGATTTGCATATCGAGCCGAGACATCTCTTTTATGATGAATCTATCATCTGCAAAAGAAAATATGTTTAGTGTGCTATAATCGAAATGATTAAAAA
Source organism: Trachymyrmex cornetzi (assembly GCF_001594075.2). NCBI lineage: Eukaryota > Metazoa > Arthropoda > Insecta > Hymenoptera > Formicidae > Trachymyrmex > Trachymyrmex cornetzi. The sequence continues at coordinate 250,838 of NW_017300191.1, read as the reverse complement.
TTAAAGATCGTCAAAGATTCGTGCAGAACGTTTATTTTTTGTATTTTATACAGTGAATATACGTAATTAAACGTGTTTATCTTCAATATCATTTTGACGTTAAAGATTAACTATGATTGGATAAAACTTATCACACTGTCCCTTTTTTTCACCTTAGGATTAATAAATGATATATTAAATAATCAAAGCATACAACATACCTCTGCTCTTACAGAAGGCACTGCCGCTCTTTCCGCCTCTGGCTGCCCACTGCACGGTTCGACTTAGACTCCTCGTGAAGCCGTCCTCGCCACAGGGTAGAACGTTCTCTCTCAGCGCAGCAAACTGCGCGGCAAAGTATATCCTGCAGAAGAAATTGGTTGTGGCATCGTTAAATTGTACTTCGATGTAATTCTGCTGCTTGGTTGCTTTCTTGTCGTCGTCAACGTCAGGACCGACTACGCTACCGCCGCTCGTTTCTGCGTTTGACATATTCTTGTCGGATTCAATGGGACTGTTGGCTGAGTTGGGACTATTGCCTCGAAAGAAGGACAGCACAGATGGCCGCTTGAATTCGTTTGATTGCGCCAGGTCGAAGGAGCTGTCCTTACCTTCGGGAAATTTGCGTTTGCTCAACGGACTAGGGTTCGATTCTGGTCCCTTCGTTGAACGTAAGAGCTCCTGCAACGCATGCTTGTAGTCATGTGAGTCCAAAGCATACGCAATTATAGACGAAAGCTCGGATTCATAGACTACTATGGGTACCACGGACCTGCAAAAAAAGTGAACTATTTTATATGTATATAAAATATGCATAATTATTATACGTAATTATTTCATATGTATATATAATATATAAATATATCTGCAACTGTAAAAATTAAATTTTCTTAACGACAATACTGTCACAATCGACTTAATCAAGTAAAAATTAAGCAGAGTAAATCTTTTGTAATTAAAAAAAATGTCATCTTTTATTTTATGAAACGTTCACTTAATGAACACTTAACTTTCGAAAATATTTTCTGAAAATTTTCTGATTTCCCAGATATTTTCATTTAAATTTCTGTGCAAAATAATAGTATTTTTAGATATCATTTTTAGAGTTGAAAGGAATTTTCATCTGAGAATTTCTATTTTCTTCTACTCTGACAATCTTATTTTACCATTTCTGTTGTAGTTTAAAATTTTGATTCGAAATTGGATTGGAATTTGTCATTACTACACTATAAATACTACAAGATTTCGAAATTACGAATCAACATACCCAAGAGGCAACAGGTAATGCTCCAAAGACCCCAAAGGGTTCGAAATTGTATGGTTCACAGAAACAGACGGCAGCAATTGCGACAGAATCGTCTTCTTCTTCTTCTTTTTATCGTGCATCTCATCAGAAGACAGCGGTAGAACGTCGGAATGTGATCTCTGATGCATTTTCGGTGAGCCTTGAACAGTGACAACGTCTTCGGGATTATTAGTGGATTCTGCTGGCTCGTTGTCAGAATTCTCGATCACTTCGGATGCTTGGAAGTCACTTTGTGCCGCTGCGATCGCGTCGACAGCATTGTAATCGGCCGACATAGGGCTCAAGTCTTCGACTTGCGACTCCGATGCGGTGTCTTCAGTTATATATCCGTCGGTTTCGACTATACTATTACTGCCGACTGTCATGGATCGTTCGGTGAATCGACGTGGCCGTTCGTCCTTCTTTTTGGCTGATATCTCCGACAATTTGCTATTCCACGTGAACACAGCCTCCGCAATGAGCCGTTTAAGTATTACAATGCCATCCTCGATCCTGAACATCAGCCCTTGCACCTGTTTCTCGGAAGTTTTACCTTCTAGCTTCTTATTCTCTAGTGTTGGTGACGTTAGCTTCAATTGAATCTCTTCGATCTTGTTCTTAAAGTATTGCTGATCCTTAGCTAGTTGCTGTTTGGCGAGGTTCAAGCCTTCCAGGTCCGTCTGCAGACTCGTCAGTTTTTCTCGTATCGCTGAGAAAACTTCATCGCCTTTCAACGTCACGATTTTCATCTCTTCAATCACATTGGCGTGCTGCTTCGGATCATAGGTGATGTTAATCAACGGCGGTGGCAGCGAGATCTCCCACTGCGAGATCTTGGTAAATTTGAAAACGGCCAACATATTCCTACGTGTGAAATACTGGTAATGATCGTGATGCAAGGAATGCTGACACGCGTCCATACCGCGTTTCGTGTAGACACCACCGTAGAAGCGTAGCTCAAGATATTTGGCAAACGACAAGCACCAAGTATCGCCCGACATCGGTACCACCGGTGACACGCTCTTACACTTGATGCACTTGCTCCACATCAAGATCTGATCGGTGTCTTCCTGCACGAACGGCTCGCAGCTCATCTCGCTGAGGGTAATGTGAACGCAGCCGCCGTCGTGCGCGAAACGCCTAACATGCTGAGCAATTTGTGCGCGGCAATTCTGTGCTGGACATTTATATTCTGTCGTCAGGCAATAACGCTCCAGGAAGCGGCCGAGCGCGATGTCGTTCTGGCCGTACATAGTCATGTTTACGACCCAGGGATTCACGCAGAACGCCGGGGTGTCGTTGCCGGTGTGCGAGAAACTGCAAAACAGCACGGACAAGCGTTGGTGGCTGTTGGGATCCAAACAATCCGGCCAGGAAGGCACCTGCTGGTCGTTGCTCTCGAACGACGCTGGCGATTGCTGCATCCTATCCAGCAGTACGTTATGCGTCGGATAAAGTCTGTTACCGCACGCACGGAAGTTTGCCAGAAGACTCTGCACCTCGCGATTATCAACGTCCGTGGTAAGACGAGCCTGGACGAATGGATGCTGCGATTTCAGCTTGATGTTTACACCCTCACGATTGTCGATCTGCTCGCTCACAGTCACGCTGTTCGTCCTGATCTCCTTGATTTTGTCTAAAAATTGTTCCGAATAATAGATCTCTCGCGGAAAAAAGCTCCTCAGTACGCAATTCCTTCCGAGTTCGGTCTCCAAATAGGGTATTGAAAATTTTAAATACGGTGATACGCTCAATACGGTGTCCTGGAGCGCTTTCTTGAATTTGTTGAACAGTGGAAAATCGGCGACGCTCAAACGTTGACCGCTCGGACTCGTACGAATAAACACATCTTCGTCATCCTCGTTTAAATATTGATGCAATGGATCGCTCCGATCGCTTATAGACTCCCCGTAGATACGTTTCTCTTCCGAGGATATCTTGTCTTTCAACTTCGCCTTGTCGACGAGATCGTCGGTTTTTTGCTCAGTAGACGTCTCCTTGCTCGTGAACAATTCCGCGGAGTTATTACATACTTCCGTGATATCAGAATCAAAACCCGTATCTACCAACAAATTTTTGGATTTATCGTCATTATGTGGAATCGTACCGTTTTCGCAAGACACTGGCACGGTATCCTTTGAATCGTGCAGAGATGGTTTTAATTTCTTTTTAAACAATTTTAAGGTGTCATAAGGATCGGAATCTTCCGATAACATCGATGAAACTTCTCTTAAAGAATTTGTACTTAGAATATTTTCGGAGTCATTTTCATTCTTAGGCGTATTTGAATTATTTGTCTGGATATTCTGTATTTTTTTATCACTGTCAGGAACATTTTCGTGATTTTGATTTATCTTCGACAGTTTCTTCATTTCGATCGCGTGTGTCTGTTCATCGATAACGCAGCTTTCGAGTTTCTCGGTCTTCTCATCACTCGAGAAATCCTGCTGAGAGGTTTCATCCAGAAACGAATTGTCCTTAGGTGACGGTGGTTTGGCGAATTCATCCATGAGAAATGACTTTTCAAGACGCCACGAGTAAGCCGCGAAGATCATCATTGATGTGACATTTTTCACCTTCTTTAATTCGAGCTGTGATCCGCCTCGCAATACAATTGTCGCACCCAAATGCGGATTTGCACAGCCTTCGAAATACATCAGTGTCTTGACACCTCCTGTGTGAGAGAGAGAGAGAGAGAGAGAGAGAGAGAGAGAGAGAGAAGGAGAGAATATTAAAGTTTCATAAAATGTTATAAAATATATATTTTAGGTATCGCTCCTTTGTTTTAAAAGTGAAACAGCTCAATTGAACTTTCAGTTTGTGTTACATTTAAAATAAGGAAGCGATATTATAATTTATACTTACTTCGCTCATCTGGAAAATTTCTTAAATAAAATTTCTTGCACGTGCCAAGCATATATCTTGCGCTTATGTGCGCGTCTATAGTGTTTACAATACTAGCACCCGTGCATCGCGCGACTCTTTTTAGCACACTAAGCTTTACATTTAGCACTAATGTCACGCCGCATTCCCTTAATCTATCCTGAGCTAATCTGGCTACGGATCGATGTATTAATACTACATCCGGACCCAGAGCGGTGATTCTCGCCACTGTGTGCCCGAGATACTCATTTTCCTAAGAATTTGTTCAAGAAATTAAAATATTATAAAGTTATTTTTAATAATAATACAAGTATCATACACACAGGATTGATCGAGTGAAGATAATAAAAGATTGCAATGTACCTGCATCATTACAGGCTCTAAGCTTATCAGCTTGCCTTCTACACGCTGATACATTAGTCCGCATTGTAACAATAAGATTTTCGGATGAGCGATCATGGCATTCATACCGCGATGAGCAATATTCTTACTACAAATTATGCCAGACACGATCTCGCAGTCATCTCTGCTATCACCGAGGCATTTCTTGAACTGTACATATTGTCGAATATCTAGATTATCTGCGTCATGATTCAGATCCGGCCTAACATGATCGATTATCTGGTGCGCGATAGACAAAATCGTATTCGACCACGTTTGCGACAAACCTTCCTTGCTAAGAAGTTGCTTAATAAAAGAATCTTCATGCGCTTTGTACGCAGATCTATGAGCAAATATGTCGTTTATTTTTCTACTTTACTACTATTGTCACTACTAAATATTGAAAAAAGACTTACGTTAAACATTCGTACGCGCTTAATTCGCCAAAGACCGTCCTCAGATTAGTCGCTCTGTGCCAACCGTTTTTCTCCTTAAACTCGTGTACTTGAAGCGTATCACTTAAAAGATCGTCACATATTTTGAGATTGCAATCGTGCGATTTAAGATTAATTTCCTTCTGTTCGATTATTCCATCGCTACTGTCGACGGAAATCGCGGTTAAATCTTCCGAGGTTGGTCTCTTTAATGTGACGGTGGATGCTTCTAGATTTAAATCCAGATAAAAGCTCGAGCTGGACGACGGCAAACGACCGAAGGTTTGCGAGTGCGAGCTCATCGGCCTAGTCTCGCTCTCAGAATCTGTAAGTAATCGAGGATCGTTGAGCAATTATTCATCTCATTGTTGATAATGTTAATTTATCGTATTACCCGTAGCCGAATCGTGTTGAGGAATAGTTTTTACCCAGGCTGGCTCTTGCGCATCGCAAGTCGTCCGCTTTTCCGTTAACAAGTCTATATTTTGTAAGGAAGATAACGATACCGGTCTAAATACGGTCGCCGAATCGCTGAATACGTAATCAGCGACAACTGATTCGATGAAACCCGCTTCTAGTAATGCTTGGCCTATCGCAGTCGCCTGCACACTAAAAAAAGCGCAAGTCACAATCTTAATTTGAATTAGCACGATTAGAACAATTAACAATCTGGTACTATTCAGATATGTACCGGGTTGCCGCTTTATTCTGAGCTATCATCCAATTCACCAATTCGTTCGCCAGAAAACAATTGTGATAACTTTTCAGTCGAATTCTATGCGTTTGCAACTGAATGGCTTGACTGGAGCGAAATAATTCCTCCCAGATCATCCTTAAAGAAGCTGAATTTTGTAATACAAGAGAACGTTCCTGTGAAGTTAAATAGCTACCGCTTGACCTACAATAACAAATAAACTCAAGTGTATAAGAAACAAATATATAATTACATAGATAAGATACACGTATACTTTAAAAATATAAGTGTGGATTTATCAAATATAGGTGCGGTTTATATCAATACAGTGAGAATTATATAAATACTGCATGGGGTATTTTAGTTTAAATTCTCATGTATATTTTTTAGTGTAGATTAATTAACATACCGTCCAGTTGCATAATTCTCTTCCATGTATCCCACACTTGGCTTTCGACATATCGACGTTTCGTCGCCCATTGTTTCATTAGCATGTTTTCGTGCTAATAACGGTGAATCATTTCCATACTTTACTTGAAGATCCTCCTGCAGAGCCTTCAAATCCGCCGATAAATCACTCCTCATATCCGATGATTGCAAGTACGAAAGAACTACTTTACAGCAATATGTACAAACTCTAAGATCTCCTGAAAAATATAAAAAGATACAAATAACATAGAGAATACGCACGCATACGTATTTATAAAAATGTACAAGATAACTGCATCCAATATAACCTAATATTTGTTGGTGTAGTTATATATAAAGTTTGTTTTTTATTCCTACATGACTATAATTTCCTTCTCGCTTTCATCAAATTTCAAATATGTATCTATATTTCACATTAAGTACAGAAAGTATATACTAGTTTAACTATAAAAAAAGAAATCTATAGGTATTTAATTTTTATTGCACTTATATAAATAATAAAAATGTCTCATTTTCAATTAATGTTAAAAAATATTTCTGATTTTGAGTATAACCATCAATTTTCAATGTTGAACTCAAAGTAAAAATCGTAAGGCATTATAGCTATTGAGTAACGTAGCTATTAAGTAACTTATTTGTAATACGTTAACTTATTTGTAATACCAGTGCATCCCATAATTTTCCCTGGTATTTGATCGGAGCAACACTTGGAACAGAAGATTTGTCCGCACACGCGACAGTGGTGTCTTCGTCGAAACGTCGTAAATCTTTCGCCACACTCGTAACACTGTTTACTCACACTATCTGGCATCCAATAGCTTCTTAATTGAGAATCCTTATATGAACGTAAATTCTGTGTTACAAATAATTATAATAAAAACTCCCATATAAAGAAATAAAGTAAAACGTATTCGTTCATCATAAAAAATACCTTTGAAACTTACGTTACTTTTTAATGCTACAATATTACTGATGCGTTTCAGAACGTTTGGTAGGCTACGGCCTTCATTAGTATCCAATGGGAAATTTATTATACTAGTACTATCATCATCTGGGGTTTGTTCGGTGCTCTCCGACTGCTTCCAGGATTCTGAATCGGAAGAGCTGCGCTCGTCGTTGTTAGAAGACACCGTGGAATCGTTAGCATTATCTAAATGTAAATCACAATAATTAGAAATTATTCACTCATTACATGAAAGATTATTTTTTTTTTAAATAAAGAACTGCAATATCTATTTTATTATAACAACATACATTTAATATTTAATGAATATAATAACATAATAACATATTGATAACCAGGATGACATTGAAATAAGTCTCACTTTAGCGTATTTTGCCTTCTTCTTAAGAATGGAAATAAAAATCAAAATATAAATTTAGGCTGCATTCACAGTAGTTTTGCAACTGTTGTTAGATTCACTGAGTTATTACGTCGATGTGTGCCACTTCAGAGAATTCATCGATAAATAACAGACCTAATGTTATCAAGTTTGTTATTCTATAATATTGAATGGACACATGTTCAGTTGACGTTTAGACAAATTAAAGAAGATACCACAGAAGCTCAGCGTCTCTATCTAAGAAACTTTTGGTCTGTTTTCTGTTCCTGCACTAGATTGCACTAGAAGTCTTTTTCTCGCTTTCGACAAATATCAAATATATACCTATATCATTTTAAGTTCCAAAAGTGTACATTGATTCAGTCACAGAAAACAGACCTCTTTCCTCGTAGACAATGTCCTGCTAAAAGTATATTTTCATCATAAACAAAAAGTGTTTATATCTTGGAAAGGAAGAGTTTCCGGACCTATGTTTGTATGACTTTTTTTCATCCTTAACAAGAGTAGTATGCATTACCAACCACCTATTTCAAGTATCACCTTATTTATAAACAATAATAATTGTAAGGCCGGAATCAGACTACGCATTAAAGAATGAGATTGAAAGATTGAAATTTGATCAGAGCAAAAGGAACCAAAATTTCTTTGTCCTCATTGGTGAAATTTTAATCTTTAACCTCAATCTTCAATGCATAGTCTGATTCCGACCTAACAAATAATAAAGATCTATGCTCAGAATACTAACTCCTGGTAAAGCTGAAGAACTTGGAGAAGAGTGAAGCTACTACGGGTTGGCTCTCTTCGGGGCTTAACGGAGCGAACTCCGTGAGTTTCGACGGTGAATTCATGTTCGTGTTCATTCTCGCCGATACTACCTTCTCACGGACATTTTGAAACCAAGCGATGCCACGATACTCTTCCGAACATTTTCACTCTCGCCGGTCCTGCATGATCCTGCCGATCCTGTCAAACAGAGTAACAGATGCACGGTGGTCGAGCGGTTGAGAAGCTTGACAGCCGATCAGATGATCGCGATTGTGGCGACAGCTGGCCGACAATTCTTGGAATTTTCTTGGAAAGGGAATTTGTCCGCTAGCGCCTCCGTGTTCACGAAACATTGCATTCTGAACTACATCGCGTTTATGAATGTTCCCAAAGGATAAACAGTTATGCGGTTTGGTATAACTTCGAGTTTCACCGGAAATACCGCAAAGATATTGAAGATATACGACGCGCGACTCGGCAAGTTTTAAAAAATTATGTCTAAAATTAGTAAAATGTTTTCAAGATGATCCGATTGAATTTTTTCAAATGTGTGCGTGTGGTGTTGCATAATACAATTAATTTTTTTCGAACTCATGGTATGTATCATTAATAAAGTTAAAAGATAAAGTCTGTGTTTATTTTTATGGAAAAAAATTTACAGAAATTAAGTTAGTATTATATTTTTTCTTCTGTAATTTTTATATTTTAAAAGCATTGAAATTGTGTACGATTTCGATTACTAAAGATAATAAAGTAACATTAATTTGCGAAATCATTTTGATTTATTAAAATCTTTTGATTCATTAAAATTACGTAATTTTACTTACAATTAGATACAAATAATATAGAGAAATTAATGTAATGAACTAATTTATATAAATTAATATAATGGATTAATTTACATAAATATGTTTTTTATTAAAATATGATATAAATTTCATTCTTTACGTCTAATTACACATTAAACTTAATAAATTGTTTTTACTTATCAAGTGTTTAATCAACCGTTCAAAATTTTATTATAAATTACAGGATTAAAACTATCTAATTTGTATATAAAATTTAATTATCAACATATATTGTACAACTTATTATTACATACACTTATTCAATATTTCATTTATTATTTATTATTATATATTTATAACACGTACATATCGATTTATAATATATTATTTGTAATATAAGGATTTCTCTGCAGATTATCGAATACAAATAATTCAAATAAGATAATAAAACGGATTTAACATTTGTTAAATTATTTGTGCTTTTTAAGCAATCCTGCAACTTAATTAGGCTCAACATATAATTTATACTCTAATAAATACTTTATTATTATCCTAATTATTTACAATAAATATCCTTGAAATTGAAAATTTCAATAACATACTCTATTTGGAATTCTTTTAGCACACTTTACGCCGTAGTATGATGAATATTATGTAGAAACAGCTCTCTTTAATAATCTTAATCTCAAAATTCTAACTTAACAGGACGTTTCCAAGATTGAAATTGTATTTTATTGCTTTCGATCTTTTATTAAACTGCGTTATTTAACTAACAAGTTAAAGTCTCCATCTAAGCTGACGTCTCAAAACTACCTATTCACCACCCTGCCGCGGGGCGGACCAACCCTCACAACTGCGCAGGTGTATCACACCGGCTCTCACCTTCTTATCAACATCTCCGAAAAGCCAGTCACGCCAGAAGGAAGGCTTGGCTCGGCTTACATCTTCTTTCGCACCTTTTCCTCTTCTTCATTTACCGCGAATACCAACCCGAAGACGACACATCCCCCGATCTTTTTGACCGTCACCACCTCGCATCCTTCGAAGGGGCAATCGCTGGGTAGGACGATGCGATGGGCGAGGGCAAAAGCGACCGTCCCGGCAAAAGGTAACATTTCGCGCTGCTTCTTGCCACGATCGAAGTATACTTACACGTTACGCCGTTTAATTAACTCTTTAACTCGGATTCGTAGAATAATTATTCGCTCGCATTGCCGTGCTGTTTCCTGTAAAGATTTAAATCTTAAATTTGCCAGATAAAGACTAGTCCAATCCAAACCAAATATATTACATACAAAATAATAATATTAAACCACCCTTCTCCAATCTCTGCAACTTTTATGAGAGAGGGAAATGAAATTTTTGAAAAGATCGAAATTTGACTCTTGTTCAAGATTGGCTTAATTTTTATTTTTTAAAGTGAGATTCTACTCCAAAGAATTTAGAAAGCATTATTTACTTCTTTCTTATTTAAATAAACTTCCGTTATTTATTTATGTGAAAAACAATTCGCGATTAAAATAAATTTTTTATAAGAATTGTTTTTGCTCATTTTCTTTTTCGTCATTTTCTGTGTTAAAATAATGATAGTTGCATTTAACATTTTTTATAATATTATTTTATTTGTTTATTACTATTTTTATTCTTAATAAATTTTTGTTTATAAAGATATATGAAGCTTTTATAAATATACATTACTGCTGTAGTTATAATAATATACAGATATTACAGGATTTAAATGACAAAATAAAGTACATTTTATAAATAATAGAAATGTATGCTGTGCCAATATAATACATTTACTTTATGTGTATTTAAAATTCAGGACACAATAGGCCCTCTATAAAATATCCATAATTAGATAGCTATTAACAATCGATTATCAATATTGAAGATTACAATCGTCAATATTATTGATTATTTTCTCGCCTTTGCGCGATACTTTCGAGAGTCTTTTTCAATTTGATAAGTGGCAAGCACTTCGCAAACGTGCTTTCAACTAAATGATCATCGCCGTTTAATCCCATTTACCCCGATCGTTAGATCACGCCTAGACAATTTAACAGCTTAAACGAGATATATATCGTTTACTGCATTAATTTTACAAAGTAATGCGGTAAAAAGGTGTTCCATCAAATAAACGTGGTGCTGCGGAATTTTAAGACTGGGGGATAAATAAGACACGGACAAGGGTTGAAATGTCGCTAAATAAAATATTCAATTCGTCTCGCTAGCGTATCTAATTATAGTACTAATTTGTAAAGCAATGGCGATAAGAGACGAGATAGGTAAGACTTTTGATGGCCACGGCCTGGATTCCTCCCATGAAGAAAGCTCGCGTGCAAGCCACCTACGGTGGCTCTGTAAAATGCGTTCAGATTGAATCACGCACCGCGACAGTAGAATAACTGACCGGCCGGCGAACCCGGTGGTACATTGAATCGCGTGTCGACCGGTGCGTGCAAGGACCACGTGGTACGGACATTAATTTAGCCGCCCATACAGATTTGTCGTGCGGAGAAAGTCGGTGTGGGGATAGAGTAGGGTCCGTTGAAATCGGGGCCATTGGGTCGAGCAAAACGAAACCTCGGTATTACGAATCGACCAGAGAGTAAATCGACGAACGCGCGAGTTGTAAGGACGAGAAAGAAAAAAAAAAGGATACGGGTATATACGCAATTCGTGCCCGAGTAAAACGATACCAAAACAAGCTGTCAGGTTCGAATAGATTGTCAATTCGCTTTATCAAATTTCCGACGAAGAAGGGTTTAAAGCGGAAGGGAAAAATATTTTTACATACTCTTTACGTACCGTATAGCTGACTTACTTTAGCCTGCACTTATGCAAAATATTTGGCAACAGTGAGATCATAAACGGTAACATCATAAACATGCTATTCTACAGATAATTTTTTTAGGGTCAGCCGCTTGTCCCATTTATGACTAATTATGTTTGGAAAATCAGCATGAATTGAAAGGTTAATGATAAAAGTATACATTTACTTGATTAAACTCTTTGCCGGTTCAAATAAATTAAGTGTAGGAAGAAATTTATTTTAGATAAAGTAGAAATAGTGTAATTTAGACATATTATTTATAATTGATGAATAATTTATTTATTAATTATAAAGGTCATATTAATTTCTCGATTACCTAGAAAAAAAGACTATTCTTAAATCAACTATAATATACTCATATATAAGCAAAAATATTGTAATCTTGCTTTAAAAATTTTAGTCTTAAATTTGTATTGATATAAGATTTTTAATTGAGCAAGTCTTGAATTAAGTGCAAGGTAATACTCGCATCAAAACAAATTTAATCAAATCAAGGTTGATATTCTTTGAAGCAAGATTATAATATTTTTGCTTATATATGAGTATATTATAGTTGATATAAGAATAGTCTTTTTTCTGTGTATCTTTCTCTTCAGAGCTATTTGATAATTAATTACAATTTATTAGGAAAAAAAACAAGTTCATCTAGTTCTCAAAATTTCTTTCTATGGCAATGATTATAGTCAAAACTACGATATTTTGAAAACATCTTACGCACATCATGTTTATCTTTGACACAAATTCGCGAAGAGACTGACGTGCGCACGAGCTGTTAAGCCAGGATGAAATTTATTTTTCAAGCTCTCCGCGCATTTTGCAGATCGATTCGTCGCGTCTAGGAGAGCCGTTGTAACGGCATGTTCGGTACCATCGTACCATTCTCTTCCTGTTCCTCGTCCTCCCTGTGCCTCCTCGCCGCTCCTGTCGGCCCGCCCTCCTATATCCTTAATTCGCGACTTCGGTTCCTCGTCATCTTCAGTAAGCTCAGGCTGTCTAGCCACATCATGTCGCAAATTGTCCTGCTCGCCCGCAATACTTGTGAAGCCGACGGTCTAAATTAAGTTTAGAGAAGTTTCATATTGAAAATTAAAAAAAAAAAGCTTGGCGAACAATTACTTTTTGAAACAAAATTATAAGATGAAATATTATATTTAATAAAAATAAAATCAGTAGACTTTAAATTCTGTTAAACGGTGTCACTTTCTGATCGACTACGATTAGGCAAAGATCCTCCCCTCGCGGTGTCGGTAAGTCGTCCTCGGATTCCGAGGTAGCGCATGGTAAGGGCAAGGGCAAAGGACGTAAGAGCAAGACCAAGGAAAGATGGCCATTTCTCGAGGAATTAACGGTCGACGAGCTGGCTCGCTATCGGAGGAAACGGGTGCAGGATCAACCGAAGGACAATCTGCAATCTTACCCGGAATCGGTAGTCCAGTGTTCAGCTTCTGAATATCGGCGCGCATTCGGTGCAAATGTTAAAGAACTGTCTAAGGTATCCATATAAAATATATACATATTTTACTTCGAGAAATAAAAAGTCCTTTTGATATATTTTAATTTGTTTAGTTGTTTAATGAAATAGAACGTAAATTTTTAAATTATATTATGATCAATTAAAAGACAAGATCTTTATAAAACAATATACAGTAGAACTTTGTTCATCTGCACTCCATTTATGCAAAGAAGTTTGTGTTCAGTTCCAAATCTACGAAATCATATACGTGAGCTCTTATTATCTGAAATAAACGACGCCATAATTTAGATAATAGGAGCTCAACGTGCTCGACTTCAGTTTTCTGAAAGTTAGGTCCTATTATTGGAACTAGTAGAAGCTAGTGAGCCTTTATTATCGGAAATGTCGTGTCCTAATATATTCGGATAAACGGAGTTTTACTGTATACAATTATTAATTACATTACATTTATATCAAATAAGCACATGAGAGTTACTTGCGTTACCGCTAATTAAATTATATTTTATATCAAATATTGTCTTTTGAATTTATTAAACATTTTTTTTGCTTTTAGTGAGCAATAAAAAAGGCAGATTTTTGTACACTGTGCTTGTGTGTGAAAATTTATCTTTTTTAACATTCTCTACATTAAAATTGTATACTAATTTATACTTAAATAATTTATGTAATAATTTATGTAATAGGAAAATTTCTGGCCTGAAGATTATTTGCACGTAGATGGAACTCCTGAAAATGCGCAACCTTCGAATTGCATGGATCTTAAAGAACATGAAGCCGAAGTCGAGAATTCACCTGGAAAAAATGAGAGTGTTTCCTCTCAAGTGGTTCATGGAAACGAAGTGATGGAGACGGGAGTTCGTCAATTCGACAGTTCAATGAGACGCCCTTCATTCAGAAAGTAAAATTCAATTGTTGCTAGTACAAATTGCATTAGTATAATTATAAAATCGCGTTATATAATTAACAAATATATATTTATACAGTTAGACAAACATAGCGGCTAGCAAGCTACGTCATTTTGACGTCATTTTGACGTCAAATGACGTCTTTTTGGACGTCAAATGACGTTATTTTGACGTCAGCTTGCTACCAAGGAATGAACATGAAATATAACATAATAATACTATAATATCAATAAAATATATAATTTTTATTAAAACATAAATCTTCAAGCTAAAAAGACAATAAATAATTTAAAATACGAAAAGACAATCCTGAAATATCATTATATTATAATGTGCATTGATCCAATTCTAATTTTCATTCGTTTAGTTAATTTCACGAAGATGTCTTTTACGTCGTGAATCCTGTAAGCTCATCGTATCGAACTGTTCCGAAACACGCGAGTTTAGCAAATCGAAGAAGTATAAAACTGACTGTCATGCAACTAAATTGGCAATGGAATCGACTCTTGGCTTTCTTGTATTCTTTGTTGAGTTTCTGTGACATTTAATAAAATACGAGCGTATATTTCAAAGCATTTTATTTCGCAAATCATAAATGACTATAAATACGTAATAAGTTATTTCTTATGTTGACACACCAATTGAAGCAAATAATTAAATTCTTTATAATTATGCAAAGTATATACAAAAATCTTATTTAAAATAAAATCTTTAAATGTAATGTCGCATTGAGTAATTTAAAGTTTTGAAATTAATTTCTGATTTAGAGAAGAAGTAAAGGTCAAAGATTCAAAGAGAAGTAAGAATCATATATTTTATAAATAATATAAATTATCAAAAAATCGAAGTCATATAAAAAAAATGGAGGTTATTTTGCATTGCTATAATCACTGCATTTTAATTTGTTGTCATCTTATATATGAATTCATTGTTATTGCATTGTGAAAAGGGGTACCAGCTTGAAGTGCAGCGGTGATTTTTATACCGATACGGAAACATATTCAGCATACGTACCTTATGAGGGTCAGCATCGTGCTGAGCTCATACGCCGACCTACATCCCTGAAAATGGAAGGTGATTTGGACACCATGACGGAGAAGTGCGAGAAATTTATCGAGTGGCTCAACGTTAGCCGACCGGAACTCATGCGTGTACCCACCCACTTGAAGATGGAGGGTGAGTTGGAAACAGCGACGGAAAATCAGGACAAATACGTCCCTTTCGTGGGGGCACGAAGGCCAGAATTGTTGAGGCGAAGCACGAACTTAAAACTCGAGGGGGATACTTACTTTATGCCGGAATATACCGATGTGTTTAGGGACTACAGCGTCAAAGGTAACAGCATTAAATTAAAAGTAACATGAAGTATTAAATAACTTATAACAAATAATTTAGTGTAAAAAAAAATGTATACATAAATAATTAAAATTAAAAAATTATTTTCATAGCTATAAGTTAAGGAAAATTTTAAAGAATATCAATTGCCGTTTATATTTAGAATTAAAAATATTACCGTTTAAAATGTATTTAGTAAAATATAATAGCTTTCTTTAAGCTTATCAGACTAGAGACTGGATTGAAATTTAACCAATCAGAAGAAACAAAACCAATATCAAGTTTAGTGAACTTTGCTTTTATTTGTCAAATTTCGATCCAATCTCAATCTAAATCTGTAATCTGATACAGGCCGTGACTAGACTAGGAATTAAGATTAAAATTTAATCAATCAAAGCACAGTTCATCGAACTTGAGATTAGTTTTCTTTCTTTTGATTTGTTATAAATTCCAATCCAATCTCAATTTCAATCTCTAGTCTGATCACTTTAGGATTATTCCCTTTTTTTTGTCGTCATCCCCTTTTCTTTGGAGTACATATTACAGATAAATCGCGGCCACAGAAACCTCAAATGCATTTAAAAGCTGGCGGAGACTTTTACCAAAACACCGAGAGCACCGAAAATTTCGCTCATCCTTGCGTTAAACAGGCACAAGAAATGGTTGAACGGGTTAAAGACAATAATGAAGAAAACAAATGGATGAGAAGTCAAGAAGAGGAGCGGAGGAAAGATGAGGAGATGAAAATGTTGGTGTCGAAATTGGAAGATCTAAATAATCGGCCGCTCGAAGTTCCTGAATATCGTGATGCATATAAGGTATTTGTTGAAAATTAATTTATTAAGCTCTATATATCTTAATATATGTATATTAAAATAGATATATCTCATATATATCTCCGCGGTGATAGAAAAGAACATATAAGTCAAGATAGCTCTTTTGAGATAAAAGAAATCGATTCTAAATACTAATTTTTGTAGAAAAACGGCACATTGTTTGTGTGGAAACAGAAAAACTGTCACAATTTTAAGTGATGAAATTTACATATAATCTTTGAAAACTCATGACATAGTTTTAAAGAATACATTATAATTGAAAGTACAACATGGAAAGAAAGTGAAGTTATGCATGTCGCTGTTTCAACATTGTTCCAATTTAGAAAGAATTTTGAAACTACTCTGAAAAGTTCTTAATTTTGCGATGTGTTTTCTATTAACGTGACAATTATAGAATCATCTAAGATTTCATAGAATATAATTGTTAGGATTTTCCACGTGAACGACCAAAGATCGCGAAACCGGATACCGAGATAGGTCGCGCCGATGGCTCAAAGATGACTTCGCCGTCGCGCTCTAAATTTTCTATAAAGATCGATCAGGATCCAGAGTATCATTCCAAGTATCTCGATTATCCCCGAGATCGTCCCATCTACCGTAAACCACCGACGATGCTGCGACCGACAGGAGTGTCTTCTTCTGGTCGTAGCAGCGCGTGTTACGGCAAACCGATTCCTCATGAAGGCCGTATGTATGAATATGAGCCCACTAGCGAAGTGAGATCCCAGTATGTTCCCTACGGATACGTACCGAGAGTCGAGACGCTGAAGATGCCGGCTAATCTGCGGTTGGAGGGTAATCTTGATCTTCAACCGGAATACAGGAATGTTTATTGCGCAAAATACGATCGTCAAAGTTGCGATGATCTTAGAACTACTCGTGGTAGAGGTAATCGTAGTCCAATTACAAGGAAGGAACACCACTGGTTGAGCAGTGGAGACAAAACCGTCGCTCCAGGACAGGATGCTTTTTGTGTGCTAGACACGCGGATCCATCAAGAGAACGTCACTGGGAAACCACCGCCTGCTAGTAGAAGGTACGTTTATATTTGTTGATATTTTAAAGAAAAAAAACGTTTGTTTGTAAACGAGATTAAAGTCAAGAATTTTTTTGAGATGGAAATTTGCACGAATAAACAAATATTGTATTAACAGCTGGCAAGTTGAAAATAACCTTGTATTCAGTAACAGTATAAATTTTTATTAAAACAAATATACTCTTGTTTTAATAAAATGTTATTTACTTCATTAATAATACAGTCTTTGAAAATTAACAAGATTATTTTCAATTAGACTGTTATAGCTAATGTTGTTAATATAACATCCTTTTCCGAGTGGAGACATGTAAAAATTTAACATTCAAGAAGTAGCGTTAAATTTAAAAACTTTTCACTTTGCTCTTTGTACAGCAAAAACTTTTTACATTCGATTTCTAGAAGCTCCAAGTTGTCCCAAGCCGCAGCGGCGCCGAGACCGACGCAGTTGGATTTGGATCGCACGATCGTCACGAGGACCCGATCTCCCAGTCCAACGTATCGTTTACACGTTTGCGATGTTGACAACGAGCGGCGAGGATTCGGTCGACTTGGACAGTCTTCCGAAAGAATACGCAGCCCTTCGGCTGACCGAGTAATTCGTGACGACGTCGCCAGGCCGTATTCACCCAGTTTTGGCAGAAGCCGACAAGACCGTCGCGCGAATGATCAACCATTTGTAATCCTAGATAACGCTTCGAAGAACGTATCAGGTAGAAGTAGCGATCGCAGAAAACGTACCGATAGAAGCCTCGATGTCCCAATACCGGGGGTCTCTCGAGGGAGACCCAAAACACCGTCCAGATGGATGCCACCGTGGTACGACAATACGAATACGATTTAGTCTACACTGTTAAAAGATCAAATTTAAACCAATTCCTTAAGTAACATTTTGTTATTTTAAATTTCCAAGTATGTTAAAATTATATATTATTTTAATACAAAACAACTACATCTAATTAACTCATTTCTGTGATAGAATTGCTTAGTTTCAAAGTAAACAGCGTTTATATTAACATTATTAAAGTACACACTTAGGTTGCACTCGGCGAGCACACTATCAACGCTATTATGTCATTTTATCGTTTATTAGATATAAAATAAGAATAGAAATGATGCAATGACGCTGATAGTGCATTCCTCGTGAACGCAGTGAATAAAATATTAAATTTGAGTCAAATTAATACATTTCTTGAGTTAAAATGTCGGACTCCATTGTTTTTAGTTAAATTAAATTAATGACATATTGAACAGAAACAGTGGTGACCTATAGGAATCATTAAAAGTAACTCAAATTAGGTAACAGTGCGTCGAGAAAGTAGATATATTCTTTAAATTGTAAACGAAACTGCCGTTTAAAACTTTTTTGTTAAGCGATGGATATTAAACTGACGGCAAATTTAACACTGCCTATAACTTTGCATATAAAATAACTGGAATTAATCAGCCAAATTTAATTTTAAATACATACTATGGCGCTGAAGCGACTGTTAATCTTGGCACTCTTGAAATGAAGAAAGCAGTTTTGAAAGACATGTGTTTTCCTATAACATTCATTTTGTTTTTACTAAACAATAAGCAATTTTTTACTAGACAAACAAAACTTGGAATCGGTCAGATTTTGAACTAAATATGACGTACGAGCTAAATATGGAATAGATTTGTAATTCATATTAACTATTAAAATTTGAAACATCGTTAGACTCTCTCTTATCTGGTTTGATATGACGAGCTAATTAATTATTGCGTATAAACATTATATGATAAGATATCCTTGTATTACTGCCATTTGTTAATCTGTAATCAAATATATAAACGATGCCCAGTTTTTGGTGATCTTTTTTAAGCACCGTGTTATTTCGTTAATGTTAACCCTGCGATGCCTGGTATGGCACACCCAAGATTTCTTTTGCTTTGCTATGCTACAACTTTTTTATTAATGAAGATACATATATTTGCTTGTTATCGTTATAAATAATGTCTGATATTTCGATTGAGAAAAAAGTAACTTCTTTTCTATAATATTTTTCACAATATTCAGTGTGGTAGATACATGAATTAAATGCTTTGGCACCACTCCAAAGCATTGAAATCGTTTTATGCTTTGCAATTTTCCAAACATATATATTATAAAAATTATTAAATCATTTACAGATATTAAATGATACAAAATCGGACGATAGAAAAGGCGATTACCATAAAATATTAAGTCGATAGTCATGCTAATTAAGAAAGTTGCAACTCACTGTAACTTTAATTGCGATTCAGTTATATCACTAAGAAAATCTTATGCTTGTACATAATTAATCATAAGCTGATATCGCGAGCTCTACTTTCGCCAACCCTTTAATTTCAAATTCTGTTTATTATTATCCGCCGCTAATTTAGTTTCTTTACGTTTCTTATGTAATTATTCAGCTTTGGGGAGGGATTTTACCTTAGTATATCGATTTGATGCACAATTCAACATCGCGCGAATAAAAATTGATTGGTACAAATCAACCGATTGTGCATAATTGCACGCTCGAATATACTTTTTTTAAGATTGGTCTTTCAATTTGGCGTCTTTCTTTCGGTGCGAAGAAATCGCACATTTCTTTTCCTTCTCCTCTAATGAATAACTGCAATATTCAAGGAAATAGACGTTTCATAATTCCGACTGAGAGTTCTTTTGCTGTGAGCAATTAACTTTGCTGTTTGCTGTGCAACGTAATAACAGCATGAAATCAAACCCTTTTTTTATCCTTTTATATTTGACAATAACTTAGTTTCTTGACTGCGTAAATTATAAGGCTGTGCATATAATAACTTTTGGATTTATTGAATTATATACAATTATATTCAATAAAAAATAACACCTTTTCAGATACAAGAAAGTAATCTTTTCCTGTCGTTCTTTTTATGTCTTATTGCGTCACGATTCAGAGAAATTTGAAGTTAGTTTCAGAGTAAGTTGATAGTTGTAAACAGAAGTTAATGGATCTAAATATTACTTGGTAAAACGGAGAAGTTTTGTAGAAATCACGATGAAAAACATTCTCATAATTTCTCATAATATTTAAAACATTTTCATATTTTATATTTATAAAGAGTTTATATTTATAAAGAGTTTATAAAAATACTTGAGTTTTTCCGATTTTGTAAGCTCTCTTCGGAAATTAAAGGAAGAGAAATTTTGTTAGAATAAGAATTACTGTAATTAGAATAGATTGCAGAATTTATATAGAAAGATTATATAAAATATATTAAAAATTCTAGCGAGCGAGAGAGAGAGAGAGAGAGAGAGAGAGAGAGATGAGAGAGAGAGAGAGAGAGAGAGAGAGAGAGAGAGAGAGAGAGAGAGAGAGACTTTCTCAGCATTTTCTGAAAAGTATTCCAACTCATATGATAAATTTAAGAAATTTTTTAAGAAGTTTTAAAACTATATAAAAATTGTGGAAAACACTCAAAGTTATATATAAAAAAGATCTGCAAAATAGAATTCTATAATCGTAAGATGAATTTTCATTATGTAGCCACGAAGGAGTGATGCTTTGACAGAGATTCCATATATAATTCTCAAGGTAAAAATAAGAGAAATCGTCTTTGCCATTAAAATACACACCTTTTTGTTTGATAAAGTAATTAATTACCATTTACATATACGAATAATGCCACTACCTGTACTTGACGTGTTGAACTCGATAGAAGAGATAAAAGAGACGTCTTTTACATTCTTTTTCCGGACGACCCTATTATTGCAAAATATGCACATCGCTGCGATAGAATACGATTTCCTCCCACTATTCTTGCGAGATTCAACATTAGCATGCTCGTAATTCGTAATTATACAAACGGAGAACACGCTCCCGCTGTGTGTGCGTGCGTGTTTCGCATTTGCACCCATATTACACGCTTTCGGAGGGCGCCGACCGAGCAATCGTCACAATTTCTGTCGAATATATTATTATATGTCCCAGAAGGCAGTCGCTATTCTCTATCTCAGCAGCATAACGTCGTAAACATTTAGTTTTCACGCTTGAAAAAACAGAGTCTAACATCGTCATTAAATCGCAGATGTAATTTAACTCCTACGTTTTGTCGTCAGCGACCCCGTGTGAATTTCAAATACACACATATTTACAATACATACAATCCCTCACATACATATTTAAGTCTTTTGTTTTATTCCGCCCTTTCAAACAATAGATGTCACTTGCGATACATCGAAGGTAACTGGCATTAGATTAGTTTGATGTGTATAATTGATTTTATGATTGATTTGAAAATTATTTCAATATTTTACAACTAAAGATTTTAATTAAATATGAATTAATCAATACATTTATTGTATTGATTAATATTAATAAATAAATATTCATTGTTATATTCATTCGATTATTATTAAAATGAAAAAACAGCATAAATACAAAAATAATTTATATATTATTTTGACGTTTAAAGTAATTTTATGTTTTATGCAATAAATAAAAATGATATGATAATGTGATAAAAGTATAAAAATTTGTTGTAATTAATTATAAATTAATTACACAAAGCTTTAAGACGTAATTAAAGATTATTGAAATTATTATATAAAATATATGCTTTATACTGCATAAAGTATTTTATATATTTGTAACAAAACAATTTTTAACATTTAAATTATATAAAAATAAAAAATATTTTACATAAATAAAATAAAATATTGCAATAAATTCTTAATTAAATTTTTCGCATTGATCGAAACTGTTGAGAAAATACTTTTCTGCGCAAGGAAATTTTTACTGTTGTTTATCTACATATACAGATTGAATCTTGAATCATAGGAGACTAGATTGAATCTTGAATCATAGGAGATATTCCATTGAGAAAATGCAATATTTTGCTGCAATTTATATTTTGATTCCATTCGATACAGAAATTCGTGTTGACTTGGAAGGAGCTCGAAATATCGTAATATTTTAAAACAAACGTTTTCGATGAAAAATTCAGTAAAAGATTGTCTCGTGGAATAACTAGAATGTTGTTGAGACAGTTAGACGTAATAGTTCTCATCGACGATTTGATTGTGTCTAATTGAATCGATCCATTTGCGCTTCGTTGTCATTATGCGTTTATCGAGTTCGGTTTCTGCTTTGAGTCAAATACCATGAATATCCGAGTGCATGACTCTCGAAATGTGTTGAAATGATGATGTCCTTTCGCGCATAAATGTTATTGCAATATTTGTAAAGATACATTAACGCATCGTCAGTCATTAGATACTGATATCAAATTTAAATTCATGAAAAAATCGAGGTATACAAAAACAAAATTTACATTTTTTTTATTAAATTAGCGCGACATAGAAGAGATATATGATATAATAAATAATTATTAATTTTTCTGCAACATTTTTATTTTTATTTGTTTTAATAAAATAAAATAAAGATACACGCATATGTGCCATTCGCGTTTATTTATGAGAATAATCTTTTTTCTGTCCCAGATCTTATAAAGCGAGGAATATTAGCTCTATAATTTATTCCTGAATTCTATATTTTTTTTATATAACAATTTAGAGTAATGATATTTTCTTGGAATTTTAGTATTAATTTCCTAGACATTAAATGACAATAAATAATAAAATAAATAATGATTAGGTTTCCAGTAAAATTTCTTTAAAAGCTGAATGAAGGTTTTCACAAAGGGATAATTTCAAATTCTAGACAAAATCTCTCATTTATATAAAATTCATCCAGAATACATTACGTTACAAAGCACATAAAATTACAGGCACATCGCTGGTCGTGTGTAGGCCGCGTCCCGTTCGCGTAAGGCATTTTTTTCATTCGTAATCTGATAAAAGGAAACTCGCGAGCAGTTTCACCGCGAAATCGAATGAAACGGATGATCAATCTCCTTTGTCCGCTGCGATCACCAGTGTAACAGCAAGTGCGGCAAGGATGCGAATAAAGTGTCGACAGTGCGCTCACACGAGTATATACATACATCGAATGGATTACACTGTACGTGAGTTAATTAATTCCGCTTTTAATCTGACGCTCGCCTCGTACTCGCAAATGTCGAGCGTAGCTTTTTTTTACGCTCTTTTTCTGCTCGCATACAAACGCCAGACACACACGTGCACGTAAGTTGCGCATTCAATTGGAATGCACTACCTGGTTCCGAGTTGTTTCAATAAAATGATGATTGAAACAATACTCAGACTCTCGGACTTTTGATGAGTTGTCTGGCTAATTCATTTTTTCATTCTTGTATTTTCCTATATGAAATGTTTTGCCAATTTTTATCTTTAATGTCATCAATTAACATTAAAATATAATATTGTTAAAAAATTTGTTATTACATTAAAATATAGTAATTTTTTATCTGTTTATCCAAGCGAGAGTAATTCTCTTTAGTTTGATCATGAGCTTTAGGTTTCCCGTATCTATCTTTTATAAAGCAATTTATGTATGACCCGGATGTTTCTGTGAATCGTTGTAATTAAATTGAGTATCTCTTTATTTTTTTTGCAGATTCTTTGATTCTTTTCAGCTCATTTTCGTTTCTCTGAATTACATCTATATGAATGCATCAAACAGGAAGAAATTCGTTTTGTACTTTTAAAAAGATTTAGCGGTTTCAAAAATTAAATTCATATACGTATATTATAGGAAATTCTTAAGAATTTTTTTAAAGATAATGTAATAAAATGTTGTACAAATTATTGTACAAGAATTTGCATTCCAAAATTAATAAAAAATAGTTAACATATTATTAAAAATTTAAATATGTACTAATATTTATGTCTTTCTTATAATACTAGTGACTTTGATGAAGTGTGGTGAGATGTCGGTTTAGTCGACTAGTTATTCCACTGCACTGCATTATATATTATATATATAAGTTCCAATTATCTATATTTCTTTATATAAAACAGAAAAAAGGTATTAAATTAATCTTTTTAAAATGATATTAATAACAAATTATCTTCTATTAATTATTTAGCTGTGAAAAGCGTATTGTATATGTCGTATAAAAAAATAATCTCTCTTTTTTTTACCTCAAACAAAGATTTTTAATATAAAAATATAGGAAATTGAAGCAGAATTGAAATTAATATTTTTCGTAGAGACGATTTAGATTTGATGAACCATCTTATGGTTCGCTATTAAAAGCATAGAAATGTATATTGTTGTTGGCATAAGTGCCAAAGCATCAAGAGCTTCTAGAAGGAGGTTCAGGACGATGGAAGTGTTAATGGCAGAAATGATGTTGAGCAGGACGATGGGCATGATAAAGTTGCGCTTCGATGACGTGGCTGTTTAATTACTTTAGGGTGGAATTTCACTATAGCGAGTAGCGGTTTTAACAATATATTCGATGGCATGACGTAAGTGAACCATTCGATTATTATCGTTGGTATTCATTGAATTAACGGTTAATTAACACTTACAAATTGTACGTTGAATTAAGATTCTCTTCTTGTCCCGTTCTTTGTAAAAGTGTGCGTACATGATATATTCAAATTCTAATTCTTGTCAATTGATTTCGTAATGTTCTTTTTAACAAGAGCTTTTTCAAATTTAATTTTCACGATAATAATAATAATAATATTTTATTACGTTTTGTCTAAATATTTATTTAAGATTTTATCACATTTATTTACGAAGTTATTTACGCGCGTGTGTAACTTTTTTATATTTTAGCGTTTAAACATCTGAATATTAACATATTTTAAATTTTTATTTAATTAACAAATTGTACTGTTTTTGCAAATTGAAATACTTTCTTTGGTGGTATATTTAAAAAAAGTGGACAATATTTTTTAGAATATCTATCGTTGTCATGCTTAACGTCATCGGAAATTCTTTTATATTTATCTCTTTATTTATTTGCAAAGAAACATTTAACAATATTTTAATATTTCTTTAAATACCGTTAGAATATATTATCAATATTTTATACAAACCGTCGTATTTGTTGTGCATTATTTTATTACGTACGAGACACCTGCGCGTTCCTCGATATTTAATATATTTACGTGTAATGGAAAATGTTGGGTAATAAACGGCAACAAGTATAGGGTATTCCATTATCATATTCAAAATATAATTATGACTAGAACGAATCCTCGCATAATTCCAGTTAACTTTATTATCCAAAGTTTCGCGCTTATGCAGATGTTCATAATTGTAGTCACTAGCAACTATTTACACAATGCATATTATATTATACCTATATAAACATTAATAAATATTTTTAATTAAAATAAAATAAAATATTTGTTGCTTCAACAATAAATCCAATACAGTAAAATATCTATATGTGGGTTTCCGCAGTTGGTGCTTAAATTATGAATTCATAACGCATTTGGTAAGTACGTCACAAGTGGAGTTGCGAAACATATTTTATTAATACATAACTTATTAAGAACTGTGGAGATTCACAAATATTTTTTAAAGTATCTATACAGGTTTTAGAAATTGAAGAAGTGCTACTCAACGAATTAGGTACTTTTTGCAGCAAAGATAATAAAAAGTATTCCTCGTACAAATTTAAGTAATTCGCAGTGTATGCTTTGCAATTTTCTATCCTTTTCAATAATTTATGTATGTACGTTTCAATCTGCTCTTTTATATCGTGATTGCTTATTCTTTAAAATAAAAACATTTTTATAACAAGTTATTGCCCGATCTGGTTATTTTCTTATAGATATTCCGTGGCAAATGTAAAAATAACCAGAGGAAAAGGATATATCTTACACGAAATAATATTCCTTATCCTGTTTGGCTCTTCTTCCCACGTTATTTATATCTTTAATACTTGCTCAGGTAACTTAATTAATGAACTTAATTTGATATTCCATTTCCATTTCAAATGATACTTAAGTATTTATAAAACACAAGGAAAGCAATAGAACTTACGTATAATCCGGTACACTAAAAAAATGCCTAAAAATAGAAGTAATAAATAAATCTATAAAAAGGAGAGAGATAATTACTAGAAGTATGTTAAAATACGCATTTATAAGAAATAAACGTGCGAAAACTAATTATGAAGACAAAAACTCGTTTTCTTTCCAAATAATACAGATTTGTTCAATAGTTAATATAAATAGTATAAATATAAATACAGGTAAATATAAATTATATTGTGCGTAAAATATAATCTGTAATATTCTTTTCTGATATAAATACATATTTATTTGTTTAAGTTATGTTAATCACACGATTTCCCTTTTGTTAAGTGAATAGATTAATTTTTTAAATTATTCCATCATATACTAATGTTTTTAAATTAATGTTCTTTCTTCAAAAAGAAGAAAAAAATTACTATGTATGTTAAAATATGTATATGTATTTAATTATTATTGTTATTAAAATATAATTATTTACATATTAATAACATTGTGTAAACTAATATTTTATATATACAATAATTAAAATTTTCCTTCCAATAAAAATTTTTCTAATAAAACTCTCATATTTCCGAAAATTGTATAAATAAAGAATTAAAAAAAAAAAAGTCTCTCTTAGATTAAAGCAATATGTGGAACAAGGTTAAAAGGTTCTATATTCTATTTAAAGGACGTTTCATTCAACTCCCTTATAATTTTACAAAAGAATCAAGTGACAGGCGCGACGTCTAGGAACGAGTGTGCATCGATAAATGACGTCTACTTTACGAATCCTGCTCCAACGAAAGGTGAATTAGAGGCGCGAAGGGAGGCTGCAGTGGTGGACCTGGGAGTGGAAGACGTAATGACAAATCAGTTGATAGGGCCAAGAGTCTCTGGGCAGGCAGGAGGCAGGAAGGTCGCGCCGAGTCGAGTGGAGACGGATCGAGTCGGGTCGGCCGCGGCACCGACCGGCTATAAAAGCCCTCTCGCACTGTGGCGTCGACGTCACACGTCGTTAGCACTCTGGACCGTGAGGAACTCTGTCGTGCGTGCCACCTGTTAAAGCGCCCGTCCAGGTACCATCATCCACGGCGTTGTCGCCGATCGCCACCTTGGACTTTTAATTCTTCCCAGCCAGTTCGGTTCAAACGGTCCCCACGTCGACATAATCGTCGACGACTTTTTTCCGAAAGTCGTCGGCGAGATCACCTTTCGCGTCTCCACGTTTCTCCCGCAAGAAGAGGAACTTGAAACTTCGCTCTTCGCGCGTCTTTCGCACTCTCGGCGGATAGTCGCGGGGAAAGAGACCTCCACTCGAGGGATTTTACCGATCTCTTACGGAAGCTCTGCGAATTCAACAAGTAAGTGTACTTAAGATGTCTTCTTATAGTTCCCCTCTTCGAGGATATTGAGGATTGCGCGCTTCGGGGGAAATTTAGAACTGGCCGAACTATTTTCCTCGTTTGCCTATTCTCGTGTTTGATGATTTTTTAATTTTCGACGTGTATTATGACATCCGACTCTGGTATTACGACAATCGGCATTCTGCCGATTCACGGTCGAATGAAGCGATCTTGCTTGACGAGCGATAGCGGAAATTACTCGGGATTTGCAACATGTTATTTCTTATCTTTGCAGATAAGCAACTCATTGCATTTAATGACATTAAAGAAGTTGCAAATTGATGTTTCGGGAACAGTTTTAACGGTCGATTAATTCTGCTATCCAGAGATAAGTCTGTTATAATAGTGATCTGCGAAGAAGTGCTATTAGAGTGATGCGTTAGTCCATCATTTTTTTTTTCATTAAATTTTAAACAGAACATCCTGAGTGGTTGGAAAGTATCTTTCTAATTAAAAAGGAGCAACATCGCTGTGTTTTCATTAAATTTTTATTTTATATTTTATTTGACGCAAGTAATCGATCTTTAACCGTAAAGTAAAACGACTATGTATTTACATTGCATCTCTTTACGTCATGATCGATGGACCAATGTTACCGAGCGGTATAAATAATAAAATTTATTTCGACCGATCGATAACGGATAATCCGATAAATCCCGTCACCACTTATTGTGCAAATTTAACCTTTACACTTTACCGATATGTTAATGGCAGTCAGAAATATTTAGACGACAATTCACACGTCGTTCATCGGACGTTTTAATCTTGATTTCGGTGAAAATCGAGGAACGTAATCCGGAAACAAATACAGAATAGTCCCTGCGCTGTTATATTCACCGTCGCAAATGTCCCGCTCGTCATCGCGCTGTCAAGCTGATTCACTTCAATTACACTTTCTACATAGTTTCACGGAAAGCGCGCATACGTGTGCGAACATTGTATAAACACGCTATTATTAATACTATCATTTTTAATGCAAACATTGTTAATACTAAAAATACACAATTTTATTCCGAGGGCAACGACCGCGTGCTTCTAACTGATTAATATCGGCATCAGTGAATGATATTACCAGTTAACACGATATTTATAATAATTGCGCTATAAGAGAGCTTTTATACGATAATCCAATATATGGTTCTCTACGTTTATCGGATTAAACATCGAATCCGTGAGAAATGGAACAAATAAATTAGTATCTACTAATTTTCCCTGTCTCACCTTCTTGAAACGATTTATTTTATTTATCTATTTCGACACACATATAATTTCTCCATTTCTAATTCTATTTTACTTTTTCTTGTTCAGTTGCAGAACTAATAGCGTCATTTATTCGATTGGATTAATCGATTTAATCCTCTTATAGCTTATATAAAGTCTCGCGATCTAAACTCGCTCACCAAAATAGACTAATATAATATGAAAATAGCTAGTATTTTGCAAGTATATTTAAAAATATGTTTTCTCTTTTAAAAAAATTGTGCATATCCAAATAAGAGAAGTATTTCTTCAATATTTTTCTGTGTCAATAACAAGTTGATATATCTACAAATTATAGTCAATTAAAGATAGATGAGAGCTGGTAAAATTTTGATATTTAGTGACATTATTAAATCTTAGTTTTTATTTGATTATGTTATAGAAAAATATTGCACCTAGGAAAATGTATGTATAATGTAATCACAGATAATAATTAATAAATAATAAACTAACATATTACTTTCGTGTATTATCATAATAATTATATATAAACAATTTAATTATTAAAAATAATTATTAACAATAATAACGAATAATAATAATTTATTTGACTAGATCATTATAAAATGCAATTACAGTTATACCTTTAGAAATTAAAAAAGCAATGGTAATTCGATCCCTTGAATTAAATAACATTTCATTATTTTTAACTTCTATCTGTGTCAAAATGTATAAATCAAATAATAAATTTAACTTGAGTCAAATTTAATACATTTTCTTGAGGTAAATCATTCAACTCTATTATTTTAATCAAATTAACGACATATTTAGGTAACAATTGCTATATAACAATAGAAACACGGACAGAATTGTCTCTTAAAATTTAACTTGAAAATATGATAGGTGTGATAAAATATAATATTTTAAAGATTTTTACCATGCACTTCAATAAAATTAATCAAACTTATATTTTATATTTTATTTTATAATAATTTTATCAATGAATGATTTACATAAAATTCTTCGAGATACAATGTTGTCCCAGAACTACCATATTTTTAGGATAAACTCTAAAAAAAATTCTCTCCGTGAACTCAAATTGGGTATAACTTGACATTATAAATTTAACAGGTGTAAGAGATCCTATTCGGAGGCTAAATTCAACAACTTGCCGATGAATCATTATCACGCTACCACAGGTTGTACCGCAATTGCAGTTTGATAAGCGAGATTTGATAGATCTCTACAGTTTCGTAAGTTAGATTAGGTGATGAAACAGGTGTTTACCACTAAAGTTCGTCCTCTTCTTTGATTGCACGAACCAAAGTTGATTACCAAATCGACGGGTAGAACATCTTACAAGATGTATCGTACATTGGATTATTCAATATAACTTTATGGATTTATCTCGGATTTTGGGATTTTATATGTCTTGTTTCGTTCAGCCATTTGTAGTTTTGTGTTTATGATCAATGACAATTGATTTAAAATAAAATTGCAAATAGACCCTTTTAATATATTTAATTTCTCTCTCCATACATCAATTATTTATTATTCCTTAAAATAAATATTTATGTACAATTTATTTTAATTCTACACTTATTATTTCACTGTCTAATAATACTTTTTATACTTATATTTCAATCCGGCCTCTAGAATTCGGCTTATATCCATAAAAGTTTCATATGTTTTTAGAAAGCTTCTTTCTAAGGCATTTAAAATCCGCGTTCATTCAACATGCGAATGCTGCGCCATAAATCGTGCACTGAATGTGCAAATAGAGATTTATCTTTATTTGTTTTTCACTACAAGCGATTCCGCTTATTACACAGAGTTGAGCAATCTTTTGAAACTTGGCTGATATTTTAAATGCCAACACTGAGTAGCGTACAATATCAATCTGTCAGTAACAAGTCGCGTTTCACAACAATCAGATTCAAGTTATTACGCGTTACAAATCGAAAGGAGAAATATAAACAAAATTATTAATAAATATAATAAAACGAGACAAATTAAACGAGCAGAATTTTGGTCTTGCAATGTAACTGTAATTTTTACTTAATATGAAAATTTAACATATATAAAAGGATTTTATTGACCCTGCTTCAATGCTATCAAAGTCCGTTGTACGTTCAGTGATAAATCATATAATTTAAATGATTTTAAGTATTCTTCTTCCCCTTATTTTAAAAAGGATTACCGAATTAATGAGTCAGATACGTCTTTTTTTAATATAAATAGTATAAAAGATAAAAGGATAATTTAAAAAAGGATAATATAAAAGGGATAATTTAAAGGGATAAGAAGAGAGACTTATCCGACTCTTGTTATATTGATTCGGTAATCTCTTTTAAAATAAGGAGGACAGTATTTGAATTATTCAATCTATTAAATACGTTTTCATTAAATAGGATATCACTGAAGATAGAAATAGGATATCACTGAGGAAGAGTCAATGAAATTCGAAACGTTTGGTTTATATATGTCGAATCTCTCTCTCTCTCTCTCTTTTTATAGTTATAATTACATTCTGAGATCTCTAAATTTTGCTCGTTTAAATTGATCGTGTTATTTATTAGTGTTGACACTATTCACGAGCTTGATACTTGACACTGTCATAAGTACTAGTATAAGTAAATTTATTTATGAATGGTAATAATTGATTTTTAATTACACACAAAATTAACACACAAAATAAAAATTATTTACAGAAGCAATGGTGCTCGGTACAGATATATATAGAAGTTTTTTTTACTAGATAATAATAGTCACGGAAGAAAATTTTGAGATTTATAAGAGTTGCGCTTTCTTTCTTTATTGTTCGAACTTTTTGACAGTTTAACGATACCAGGGCTGCGTTCAGAATTATCATCTGGGTGCGCCCAGATGTTCTTTTATCCTTGTTTAACATTCGTGAACAACAAGGATAAAATCTGGGTGCATCCGGACAACGATTCTGAACGCAGTCCAGTAAGCTGAGAAAGTTTACTCCCAGTAAAATTTGCGACTGTGGATTTTTTTATTGCGGATTTTATATAACCTTTTTCAATATGACAAAATTATTACAGCGTTAGGAAACGATATTTAATTTGTTCGATAAATGAAGAGACTTGAACTCTCATTATTGAAGAATTTCCATGTGAAATTTTATACTTATAATTAACAACAGTTGGTTTAATATAATAAAATTGCAAATAGACCTTTTTAATATATTTAATTTATCTCCACACACACACACACACACACACACACACACACACACACACACACACACACACACACACACACACACACACACACACACACACACATAACACACACACATTATTTATTTATTATAACTTAAAATTAATATTTATTTACAATTTATGTTCTAATTCTACATTTATTATTTCATTATCTAATAATGTAACATTTTTAAATTTATATTTCAGTATAACACAAAAAAGATTTCTCTCCATAAATTATAATTTTAAAAGACAGAGTTATGATTTTACTTATTATACATTAATCGTCTGCCTCTTTTGTTACATTAAATATGTAATTATTATGATGTAATTTATATACACTGCACCTCTAAAATTCTTCTAGATACAAATTTTTTTTTAGTTATCAAAGCTGATTAAACATTTGATCCAAATGACATAATTAACTGCAAGTTGTTTAGTATTTTTTAAATTTACTTGGCTATTTTGGCCATGCAGCTTTGCAGCTTGCAGTGTAATGAATATTGCCAAATAACTGTTGTCTCTAAACAATCCTCTCTATCGTATTAATCGAATTTTGTTCGCATCTTGATCGGCGGCATCCGGTAGAGGATAATCTGGCGGAATGCTCTCGTTGAAACTTTCAAGCGTTAAACGATCGATCTTCTATCATGTATGAACGATATAGGTATAGCCTCGCATAAACCTCTCGAGTAATCATACGTGGAATACCGCGATTGTTCCGTGTCAACAACGTGCCCGGCTTTGACAGGTCTCGGTATATCGTTCTCGCCCCCGTCTTGCGACTCCTATAGTTCACCAGATGTTTTCCACCGGATTTTCTGTAACGTGCTCTATTGGAATCGACTATTATTGGAATCTTTTATTTTTCTACGAGCCTATTTTAAGTCGTGCATAAATGTGAAAATTTTAATTTTTTATAAAAAACGCCGTCATAAAATAAATCGTTTTACGATAATCGTTTATTATGTACTGTATTGAAATAATTTTATTGTTTTCTAAAAGTTTTATAAAGTGTACCGTAATGTTTTTTTTGGTAAAATTTTTCGTGGAAGAAAATAATAATATTTATGTAGATATATGTAAAAATTTTATATTTAAAAAGTTGTTTATTAAAAAAATCATATTAATAAAATGTATCTAAATTTACAGAGTGTAAAGTTAGAAAAATATTTTAAACTTATAAAATATTTTAAATTTTGAATATTAATAAATAATCAAAGTGTACATATTTGCCTTAATCGTTATTTGTAAAATAGATTTTTGAACGATTAAAAAATGCATGCATGTAAATCTTTTGCTTGTGTCAATCTGGCTCATATGTAGCAGACTAGAGTTATGCAAGAGCTACTTCAAGAAGAGCATACAGCAAGATTAATTTTTGCTTATTATAGATGCGGCATTTGTTGTAAACAGATCTGAAATACTCAGACAATCTAATATATTCCAGTTAGAGAATAAAGCTATAATCTAAAGTCCCGCCATTCTCGCAGATGATATTACATCGAACTGATCGCATAACGCAACTCAAAACAAACTCTGCAGCGCTTTTGCTCGAGGTATGACGCTCTCGTTGTCCTACATCCGCGGGAGTCATCTCATGAATGCGAAGATTAGTTTGCTATCCTTTATCGTGTACGTGTATACATCGATTCTAGTTGTAATTTCAATGATTTCTTTCATGTAATCTTTCCTCCCACTATCCGCCCGCGCGTTTCTGTTCATCTTCCATATGACGTTATATTAAATATAATTGTAAAATCACTGCAATTTGCAATATATGCGCGATTCGTGATAAAGGTATAAAATTAAATGTTTTATTATAATAAAAATACCTTATGTAGTTTTCTCTCGACAAAGGGCAGTCGCTATTTTACACGAAAAAATTTAAAAGGATATTAAATACTTCAGTTAATTAAATATGAATCATTTATTGTAAATTGTTTTAAATTGTTTTTAACTTCAAATTTAAATTCTTATTATAAGTAGTGATAAGTTAGAAACAAGACTGTAGTCAACTAATTGTAAATAAGAGAGCATCATTTATGGTCAAAGTCAGATGTTAGAATAATACATCTATGTGTATTTAAATAAATTTATCTTAGAGATATATTAGATATTTTCATTGTAAATATAATTGAATCAAGTTAAATGAAATAATTAAAATTTCAAAAATGAATAATTTTGCAAGGAAATATTTCGTGTTGTATTACAATATACCCAAAGCTTATCCAAAATTAAAAGAAGCATTTCTCCACACTTTTTTTTATTAGAACAAGAGATTATATAGCGTCAGTCGAAAGATAAAAAAATTGAAGAAAACATCTGAGATTTCAAATAATATACATAATAACCTTTCTAAATTACAAAATAAAGGGAAATGTATAGGACGAATGAGAGTCAATCGCGGTAATTGGAGAGATTAATTATTTAATATTCTTTTTAATTAGTACAAATTAAAAATTTCGTTTTCCACTAGGCGGAAACACAAGCCGGAAAATAAAGTTGAATTTAATATAGAATTTAATATGAAATAATTAACCGCTTTATAATATGAATCCACCAAACAAGCGCGCGTGAGTTCAAAAGGGAACATAACCACCACGATTATTATTATGGCTAATAACCACATAGATTATCCACAATGCAATCAGCTAAACTGATTTTCCAGATGCATTACTAGATGCATTCTAGATGAGCCCGCAGCAAACATGGTTCACGTAATCTACGTGGGTGCGTGTAAGGGTTAAATGTAATCAGAATTATCATTGGTACGTAATGTAAATGCGTAGATTACATTTTCTGATGAGATAGTACAATTTTTCACAAGATATGAAAAGCGTAATATATAGAATATTCATTTACTTCTTTACTCTTTAAAACTTTTAAAATAAATCTCACTCTCTGAAGAATAAAATCTCACTTTTAAGTATTGAAAATTTTTATTCTTTTTAAAAAATTATGGCTCAATTTTTATTCTTTAGAAAAGGGATGTGCGATCTCGATTTGATTTGTTAAAAGATTGATTTTTTGCTCCCCCTACCCCCAAATTGATTTTTAAATCGGTTCGTCGAGGTCTGATTTTAAAGTAAATCAATTTATTTGATAAGAAGTTGATTTTTGATTTCTTCAATAAGAGTTACATTTATTTTCATCAGAAGACACTACGATTTAGATACATTCCACTGCGTTCCGAAATGTATAGTAATTAGTAATTAAAAATAAATAGTTCACCACGTGTTAACGCTTACTATAAATTTTTATGGTGTTGTATTATTTGTGTCTCGTTTTCTAGACGAACAAAATGTATAAATACTTGTTAAATCCGATTTTATAACACCAGCTGACACTTCGACAGCTATGAAATTGAATTTAATCACGTTTATATACGATATTTTAAGTCAGTAGTTAATAACTACAAGTATTATTAAACCTGGACTTTTAAATTAAAATGAATTTATATTATCATATTTTTTTTACTAAAAAAAAATATTCTTTGATCGAATTGATTGATTTTCAACAGATCGATTAATTAAGTCTCGATTAGTGATTTGAATTTGGTCAACCTGATCTATTAAAAATCGATTAAAAAATCAATTTATTAAAAGAGATCACGTATCTCTATTTTAGAATAAGATTCCACTTAAAAAAATTAGAGAGTATGTATATTTGGCTTAATCGCGCGTATTTATAAATATCACTAAAAGTGTTGATCTAAATTTCGTCAATGAATCCACAAGTTTAATCTTCCATAAACAAAACTGCGGATTTGCAGAGTTTCAGTTTTGCGTTATCATCATGAACTTAGAAAAATAGCAAAATTATTTTTTTTAAACAAAGCGATCGATGTGCTTCGCGAAAATGCGTGAAATTTCGGAGCTATACACTACAAAGAAATCCTATTACCGGGTTTTTTCTTGGAAAATATATCACTGTCCTATAGTATTAAATTTTTGTGTTACACGTGTTTCGTATTTACGTACACAGTGATAAAAAAGCGGAATAATCGATACTATTAGTTGAAAGCAGAATAATTTTTTTTAACTAAAAAAACAAAGCATACACTGCATTGCATACGAGTAATCTTTTGTCTTTATTACAGAGCTTTGAATTTCAGGGTGCATTCGTATTTTTGTGCAATATTCTGCGAACTCTCTTATACATATATAGCAAATTCGATTGGACGTAGTAGTGCGCACTGGTGCACATTAAAGCCATTGTTCACTGATTTCTAATCTAAGTGTTAAAGTAAAACGTAAATATTTCAAATTATAAAATACATATTAATAGCACAATAAAGTTTATTAAGGATTTCACGGTTTAACCCGTTTCTAAATTTAAGTTAAACACACATCTTTACATCAACTTGTTTATATACAATAGATGTATTATACGTATTTTTTTAACAAAATAAAAAAAATATATAAAAATTACAAATTTTTCTATATTATAATTGTAACACAAAAAATCGATTTAGAATCTGAATTAAAAATTATTTTAATAAGAAGTAGATGTGCTGTTTTAAAAAATAATTAAGATAGAATGAAAAAAATTTTAATTAACCTATACAATCGTATTGTTAAATATAAATATTGATCTTATTGAACTGTTTCATATAATTCATATTTCATTCATTTTTATATATGAAAAATATAAATTTTCAATTTCGATTACTTGCAGAAGTCATTCACTATAAAAAAAGGTGCAATTGTGTACCTTTAATAGTGGGTCCCAAAATTACCCACTCCTATAATTGTCATAATATTTTTACACACAATATACACTTGATACATCCTTAACGTGCATCAAAGTGCGCCTAACCAAATTATAGCTGTTATTTATAATGGTGAAATAGCTCCGTTAGCAATTCTGTTTTAATTTCAAACGTAAACAGTATCTGTTCTAATATCTCTATCGAGATTTTTCAAAGCGTGCGCGCTTTGTATAAATAAGGGTAAAAGGGCGTTTGCGCGCACGTTCCAGTTTACAGAGCCAAGCTTTCGCAATTGGCCGTTTACAATTGGCGGTTGTTATCTTGGCAAAAACGTCGCGTTTGCCAGATGATTTTTATACGGCCCAGCGAGAGTCCCCGATTTTATCGTCTCGCCGATATGTAATTAGAACGGCATACAATGGGTACCACGTGCTATTTATCGCAAATACGAATCGAACACTCGGCGTTCCGGGGGCGACCGATGGCGGATGCGTAGCGCCAGCGGAGGACAGAAAAAGAATCGGCGGCGACGATAAATGATAAAAGTGTGTAAAATTAGAAGCAATTATACCCGAAGGCTGTCGCCACGGCTAAAGCTGGCGCTTGGCTTCAGCCTTTATCTGCGTAACCGGCGCCGAAGAGCTGAAATCGCTATCTTTGACGTTTATACCGCGCCACGACTGTCGCGCGATGGTCACTCCTCTCTGCTTGTAAACTTTCGCAGTCGCAATCATCACGACGATAATGACAAGTTCAATACCGGCTCGCACTGGAAACACTACTGGTGAAAGTGTGTAAGGTACGATCGTACAGTATTAGGTTGATTTGTTTGCGAATAATAAACGCATTTCTCGAAAGAAAGATGATTTTCTGCGAATACTTGCGTATCCCGATGAAAAGATATTTATACGCTATTGCGAAATAAAAATTGCAAAACATAACATTACGCAAGAAAGTATAATGACCTCTGAGATATATTATATCCAGTATTTTATTAAAATTCGGATTTAATAAGATAAAATAAAAATTTTATAAAATTAGACTTTATTAAAATTCAAATTTAATAAAATAAAATTAACGAAATATGAAATAATAAGCTTAATAGCTTAATGCTGTAATCGATTTGTTAAAAATAAATATTGTATAGGCATAAGTGGTTTAACGCACTTTTTATTTAATTCGATCATATTTTAAAAAGTGCTTTTGCTCTTCACAAAACTTGCTTAGTGTTAATCAATGATAAAGCGACGGGTTTAATTCGATTTTTCATTTAATGTATAGCTTATCTTTTCGCTGGCGCCGTCGTTGAATCGTTACTATTCGAAGATTGAGTTAGTTAGGTCAATTAGTTAATGATCTGAGAGCATCCTATCGTCCACTGGATACTAGTTAATGACCTAATAATAGTGTAATACACGTGCCGAAGATGCCTATGAATTAGTATCGACATTACCTAGAATTTCACTTCCCATTCCGACCGCGCAATTCTCGCTGAGAATTTCTAAACAAATCATCTTGAACTTGAAAGTAGATCTAATCTTAATAAGTTATAATCTTTTTAATCATTGATTTAACATTTTAATATATATATCAATTTCCTGCTACAAACTTTTCTGAATTTTATTAATTATTTTATTTATTTAATTAATAAATGTAGTATTAATTCAGTTTTATTTGTTAGTAAATTTTTGCTTTACAAAATTAATTTAAATGCGTCAGTAAAAAAAATCTTGAGACTTTACAGATTTAGCTAAAATAATAAATTAAAAAATTTTATTTGGTTAAGTTAAATGAGATATTTTAGAATATATAATTAAAGTATATTTATATATAATTATTTTTTCTATGTAATTTGAATTAATAATTTCTATCTCAGATATATATTTATTCTAAATGTCGAAAGACTAATATGAGAAAACTGCGAGTATTTCTCGCAATCTTCAGAAAAGCAAGGTGTACCTAAAAGTCAACTTTCTTCAATTCAGTTTCAAACGGCTTCATACACTTCTGATAAATCAGCAAAATGCATTTCACGTTTTTGCCAGTAGAATACTTAAATAATACTTAAGAATACTTAAAAAAAGTACCAACGTCATAGTGCAGAACTGACGTAAATTTATCTATTTGTCTCCTACGCCTTTTACAAGACGAGCTGTAAATTCTCTCTTCCATCGCTTACAAGAGAAGTTACTTTGCTCATATTAAAACGGATGATAAAGGTTTATCGCTCGTTGCAAGAAAATGCGTAAAATATCGTCGTCGTATAATCACAAATCAAACCATGGCGTTATATACGTCACGATCATCGTGCTCCAAGCTTTTCCTTATCATTTTACGAGGAGAATCATTCGGCGTCACGGGGGATGAAGTGTACATACATGCGTGTAGTGTTTGCGCGCAATGTCGGTTGTTAACAGATAATCGATACCGAAACGATCATGAGATTTCGAATTGAAGGCACAGCGAGGAAACGACTTCATGACCTTTAATTGCGGTTAGGCTAAATCAATTTCTGTGTTTGTGGGATACAAACGTATCACAAGATTAAGAAATAAGATTCAAGTTTTTTTCAATATCGATATCCTCTGTTTTCTATATTTTATCCTTTTACAAAGGAGAAAATTGCATTCTAAATATAGGAAAAAACTAGAGAATTTATGCTTTTCTGTTTTATGTTTCTTTCGATTTTTATAAAACATTCTGGTATAGTTATAACAAATTAATTTTGTGCCTTCTCAGCATCGCGTCACAATAGGCTCTCTTTGTTCTCCCCATTTGCTTGATCGCATAATAAAGGAAGCGTGCAGCGAAAACACGGCAGAAATGTTGAGTATATTTCAAATTCTCCGTGTTTTCTTCATTTTGCCAAGTCTCTCTCCTGTCAATTTAAAATCTTAAGTGAAAATTTAATCGGATGTCACCTTAGTGATTCCCGAGATAATAAATTTTAAGCAACTAAGCTTGCTTAAAAATTCTATTAAAGTAAAGTTTATCCGAAAGCTATTTAAGTATGTTGTGCACAGTTTCTAGTCTCTTATTATTTACTGATGAGTAGTAGCTCTCATAAGCATATACGAGTATCTCGTATGATCGTTTTATTTTATTTTATATTAATTAGTAAACTTCGATGTAATAAAATGGAAGCAATTTGACGCGATCTGCGTATCAAAGTAATTCGAAACAGCGATTCGATTTATCTTTCCTTCGATTTAAACTCGATCAACATCCTACATGAATTTGTGTTTCCGCCTGATTGACATTTTTTTTCCATAGATGTAGACAAGTAGATATAAACTACATATTTCTTGATCTTATGGTGAATTCGATCACTCGCACTACACTGGATCAGTGCATATTAAAAGCTGCTTTACATAAAATATCTCAATGCAGTGATACAATATAATCAACTTTGACAATGAAATTATACATATATATTTTGTTAAATAACGTGACTATATCATTAGTAGATAGTTAATCGTTTAAAATATTTATATACTTTTACATTTATATACTTTAACTTTGTTAATTTCATGTAAAGCAGCTTTTAGTATGCACTGATCTAGTATAGTGCAAGCGACCGAATTCGCTATTAATTAAATATAGAAACCACCCCGGTCATTAAAACGAGTTATAATTTATATTATGGCTTTATCTCAACCGTGAATATAAATTATAACACTGTACAATAAGTATAAATTATAATTTCGAAATATGAAATGTACAAGGTTATAATTTATATTCATCGTACGGGATTATATTAAAAGATTGGTTGCTGCAGCAAATTAGATGGTTAAATATGGTATAGCATTTTTAATTGGCTGTAGCAATCAATTTTTGGCCACCAATTTTAGCCAATCAAAATCCTATACTGACATTGCGGATAGGCTAACACAATCAACAATTGGCTGTTCCAACCAATTAAAAATGCTATGCCATATTTAACCATCTAATTTGCTGCAGTAGCTAATTTTTTCTTTAGTGGGATTCTATATTTAATTGTGTGTAAGTTACACGAGCTTAAAAAGTGATATTAATTATTAATTTTACTTTGTGATATCTTGATCTTAACTTTAGTACTCTTTTAAATCAGCGGCATACAATGTAATATTTCTTACTGAATTGCTTATGTTTTAGTGAACTACTAGAATTTTATTACACAAAACGCATAATTTTTAGTAATCAATTAAAATGCAAGCAATAAAATAAAGAAACATATGTGTCGCGGACTTTAGAAAGAATTTAACATATTAGCATTTCTCTTTAATTGTATTACTATGTCTCTTCTCTCTTTAATTACTTTCGAGAAAGACAGACAGACAGAGAGAGAGAGAGAGAGGGAGGGGAGGACTATGTAGTATAGAAATATATAGTCTATTTTTATTAGGTCTATGATTCTACATTAGAATTTCTACAGAAAGCTACCAGAGTAAAGTTGCTAGATTTTCTCATAACATCTTGCAATCTATTCTTATTAGGTCTACGATTCTACATTAGAATTTCTACAGAAAGCTACTAGAGTAAAGTTGCTATATTTTCTCATAACATCTTGCAAGCAAATATGAAACGAGAGAAATACCTTGGAATTATTCGCCTTGACTTTTTAGGATTTCTTTCAAGTGAATTCAATGAATATGTGAGCGAAATAAAAGGCTATCCGCGTTGAAATACCGCTGACGATTGATTCATGAATTCATAAAAAAATAAAAGAAAATGTATTATGCGAAGTCATAGGAACACTTAGGACACAAAGCCACGCAATAATATAAAAAAAATTCTCTGATAAATCAATAAATTAAACTGATTCTAAAGTTGCTAAATTTGTCTTTCAGAGATGTTACAGTAAAAATTTAAGATAGACCTAAAATAATATTTATTACTTAAAAATTGTTCCGTAAATGTATTGTATAAAAAATAATAAGAGACTAATATGCGGTTTTGTGCGAGCTAATTTTAAGTAAAATTTTTGCTGTTATTATCGAATAAATATTCGATGCTATACATTTAATATAATACGTTATTTTCTATAATAAAGCATTTTTTATATTTAGATTTATTTTATTTTATGTTTAAATGTATTAGTTTCTCATTATCTTTTAGTTAATGCTTTACAAAACCAATTTATATAATAAATGTTATTTTAATTTTATTATAAATCTTTTACTGAAAAATTTCTAAAAGAAAAATCTAACAATTTTTAAATCATTTTAATTTATTAATTTGACAAAGAATTTTTTCTGCCTTTGAACGCCTTCGTGACTAGTTAAAAAAACGTTTATTTTCATCAAAAGTGCACGCGGTATTTTGTAAAAGGATTGGGAAATGCTTTTATTTCTCACTGTGGATCAAAATATAGTAACAGCGGATTCATCGTGCAACAAGCAACAACCTTTGATTTTTAATTCATCCGTCCGCAAATAATGTTAACGTAAACCACACTTTGTACTAACTCTGTTAATATTTGCGTACCGCTCTTTTCTGAAAAAATGTTGGGATGTAGCTGTGATGAAGCGTGTTTCGAAACCGAATTAACTCTGACAATTAATTAATTACTTCACATTTTGCCGTTTATTTTATTAATATTAAATAAAGTATTTCCTAAGACCATAATTTGAATACACAACAAAGATCCTAAACGGTCAAACTTGGTAGACTGAAGGAAGGAAACTCATTAATTCAGATCTGATATCTCAGATGCAGTGGAAAAAGTTTTTGTTGAAATCTGTCAGGCCGGTTTAAAGACCTTTCCGCGACGATGTGGAAACTTTCTCCTCGGCGCACTGAATTTTCATAAACTCCTCCGCAGACAGTTATATATTCCCTGATAAAAATAAAAATCAGAGCGTATAAGTACGCTCGAATATAATGGGAGAGTAAAAGAAGCGTAAACGCCTCTTTTACGTTCATTATTTCAATTTTCACCTTCTAGAAACTTCGTTTACGCTTTTATTACTCTCCGATTACATTCGACTTACGCTTTGATTTTTATTTTCATCATGGTTTAACGCAGGGATTAGGTACAATAACGACACGTTTATAAATCTTATTTTTGAAACTCAATCAAGAGAAATGCAAAACAAAAATATTTCCGAAATATTAGGAGAAAATTAGAAGAGTTTCCATGGAAATTTCTTATCCTTGTACCAGTCAAACTATATCTTTACGAAAGTGCGCGTCTTTGTGCGACAGAATAAACGGAGATGAGAGAATAGGGAGCGAAATGAGAAATTATTCGATCATCTCAAAGGTGGCAGTTAAATTAAATTTTGGTCACTTGCAATCGCCGTAGTAGTGAACGCATCATTACTCATTAAAGCGATACTCCGGAATTAAAGCGCGGCGACACCACGTGTAGTTAGTAAAGTAATGAATGAACGAACACTCCTTCTCGTGTAAGAGACCACCGACTACTTTTCTGAATGAATCTTTAACGAATGCCAATGAAAACAGGTCGCAGCTGATAATGCAACTGTTTAGTATAGATAATAATAATGATTAAATGAATGATTACAATGTTAAAAATATCACATGCTTTAATATTAAACAGAAACATTGTGTATTGATATTTTAATCAATAGTATTTAAATTTTAACAAACTTTAGGAAGAGAGTTGCTAATAATCTTTTAATATTTAATTATTCTTATTAAAATGGCACAGGTGTGTTACATTAATAATTTTATACACATATTAATTTTTTTATTGCAAGAAATGTTATTTTAACATAATTCTCCTTACACAATATACCTATTTTAAGAAATAGTACCTTTTATTTCTTAAAATTTATATCTTTTTATTTTGATATAATTGCTATACAGAAAAGAATACTTTGTGAACAATTTTTAAGCAAAACGAGAGATAGTTAATATTTAAAAAGACTAGAGTGTTAAATACTGGAAAAGTGTGTAATTTGTCCTATGATACATCTCTTACATTGTACGTTTGAAAGAAGTCAGCAACTTTTAAATACGTCGTCCACATACAAGAACACATGTGAGAACATTAGGTAGCAAATGACACGTCACGCGATTATTGAATAATGCTCCATCGACATTCGAACAAAACCGGCGACATTTGAACAAGACTGCTATTATTTTTTAGAATGTCACACTTTTGAACGACTTCGCCGCCTATTCTTTTTCCCTTGATTTACATTTTAATTCATTCCCTCAACTGAAGCTCGTATTATGTATGTACTTTTATGCAATTAAAGGAAAAAATATACAGGTGTCTTTATTATATAAAACATCTTCTTGCAAATATATTTTGCTAATTTTAAATACATAATGTTAGTAATATTCTTTCTTGATTTCTTCTAAAAACAATTTTAGCGCTTGCGAAATTGATATATTAAAATTTCGTAATATACATAGACGCTCACAGCCTTTATTGCAATGCACTGCAGTAATATATAATGTTCAGGATGACAGTTATATATTATAAACGTTTATTTTAATCTCTTACGAAGATAGAATACATTTCTCAAATGGCGAAGTGACTAGCAGTACCAGAATTTTGCGAGATTCATTTCATGGTGTTGAAATCCTCGTAATACCACGAGATATTGTTTCTTAATCTTCTTTGTTTTTATAGTATTTTCATCATGTTTAAATTAATATTAATTTTGTAATTCTTCAATATCTGTTATTCTTCCTAAATTATTAATACAGTCTAATACAAATTTGACATCTAGCGTAGCATTGCTCATCATCCTTGAGATTCCTATTATTTTGATAGCCTAATTAAATTATTTTCAAATCTGTATCTAGCTAAATTTTTAAATAAATACTTCAGAGCAAAATCGTTCTTTCCGTGCGGAATTCCGCTTGTATTTGTTAATACTGACGGTATTATTGACCGTGTAGGGTCCTTCTTTATGACCAATTAGCCATCTAA
The DNA here is from genome assembly GCF_001594075.2 of Trachymyrmex cornetzi. Classification (NCBI taxonomy): domain Eukaryota; kingdom Metazoa; phylum Arthropoda; class Insecta; order Hymenoptera; family Formicidae; genus Trachymyrmex; species Trachymyrmex cornetzi. The sequence goes on along the minus strand of NW_017300191.1, from coordinate 206,134 downwards.
CGCTAATGCCTACGTCGAAAGTTATGTCGTCAGTAAGTAAAATCTCTCGCTCCCCTGTGGAGGAGCCGAAACATTGCTTTCGTGTTTCGAAATTAAACATTGTCGTTCCATAAATAGCGTATCCAATATCAAAATCCCGAAAGTTCAGACCTCACGTAAATTGCAAATATTTACAAACGTCCGTAAATTTAAATAAATACAAAATTTTAAAATCGATGATGTGGCCGTATCGAATTTTAAAGTTAAGGATTTTCAAGTTTCGAATTACTGTTCACGAGAGCAGAATTTCAGTGACTTATGAAAATGAATTACTCGATGAGCTTTTTCATTAAGACAATGTTATGTTGCCTCAAGGAAAAGTGATGTTCCATCCGAGATTATATTCTCTCAACATACATATGATATGTCAGACACAGTTGAGCTATATGTATGTATTAGGTATCAATGTAAACTAATTATTTCGTCTCGCCCATGTTTACTGATACTATTATATTTCATCGGGGAAGATTGAAGAGTGCCGAAAAAAAAGGATTAAATCTCTTCCTCTCTATTTCCTTTATGTTTGATGAACAAACTAGAAAAAATAATATGCAGACCATTGACGAGATTGATGTGTAGTTTAGGCTCGATTTACACGATGTTTTTTTACAAACTAATATATTAGCGAACTAGAAAACTATAACAGCTAAAAAAATGTAATAAATCTATAAATTATATTTTTTTAACAAAATTAGCAGCTAAAAAATATAATTTTGGAATTATATTTTTTAATATACGAGGACAAATCAATAAGTACTCATGTTAATAATGAAGAAGCAAGCTTTTCACAAAATTTTTTTTATTTTTCAACGTAATCCCTTTTTAGGAGGATACATTTTTCCCAACGCTTCTGCCATTTTTTTAACCCCTCAGAAAAATACGATTTATCGAACTCTGTAAAATAGGCCTCTGTTTGATCTCTACCTGTTTGGTCTCCGGTGTGTATAGTAATAAATCCATAGGCCTGTTTCATCTTTCTTCCTCTTCTTACCTCTTGAAGAGAAAAGGAAGAAAGATGAACTGGTGCAAAAGTTCAGCCAAAAAGAACAGTCTTCATGTTTCATCAACGGTTACGACTCGACACAAAAACTCGTTCGGATTGCGCTTGAACAGCTCCAAACACTGCTTTGAAATTGATAACCGCATCCGCTTGTTGTCCACCGTAAGCAATCGCGGCACCCATCGGGCCGACAGCTTTTTCATTCTCAAGTTATCATGCAAAATATTAAATGCCGTTCCGTACGACACGCCTACGGCCTCTGTTACTTCATACACTTTCGTTCGGCGATCAGCGAGAATCATGTCGTGGACTTTTTCAACGATTTCTTCAGTAACCACGTCTGCCGGGTGGCCTGGGCGCTCCTCATAAGAAACAGACAAACGACCACGTTTGAATTCGTTGAACCAATATCTGACGGTTGTCATAGATGGCGAAGAGTTCCCATAGACGGCATCCAACGTTTTTATTTCTTCGCACGTCTTTCCATCCAAAAATAAGAAACAAATCACGGATCGATATTGCTCTTTTTTCATTGTATCGGAAAACATCAAACACGCGCTCACTATGAATTGCTGTCAATTCATATTGCATGAATCACTCTGAAATTTTGTATGGCGTCGTTTGAAAGATGGTAATGCCAACTTGCATCAGCAACGCCGCCTGTCTTGAAACACTTATTGATTTGCCCTCGTAATTTATAAAATTATATTTTTTTAGTTAATAGTTTGCCTGCAGATTAGCATACTAGTTAGTACTTAAATAAAAAAGTATTGTATGAATCAGACTTTATCGAGATAAGATTGAGAGAGTATGCCCAGATGATTCAAAGTAAAGATGAGATATGTTATAACTCTATGTAAATTGTGTTATGTTAAATGATTCATTACTATATATTCATCGCTCATCATGAGATTCATATATTGCAATTTTAGTATGATAATTCAAATAACTCTAAAGATATTTTATGGTTTTCGCTTTTAGCAAAAATTTGTCAAATATCTAAATAAATTTTTAATTTGTTACTTGAATTATTTAATATATGCTTTAAATTACTTTTTCTTAATATTTAAATTTGTCTAGGAAATGTAATCGTAAGAATCGTAATCGTGGAATTATATATCTTAATTCTAGTGACATACATCGTTTGTATAAAGGATATGATCAGATATCAACAGGCGCCAGGTTAAATTCTACCAAATTAAAAACAGTAAAACCCAAGTGATACTACCTTTTTATTATTTACTTAACTCTAATGATATGTATCATGTGTATAAAAGATTTTATATTTGATATCAACAACAGGCGTCAAGTTAAATTACTACATTTATTATTTATTTACTTAACTCTAATGATATTTATTATTTATATAAAAGATTTGACATCAACAACTGGCGCCAAATTATATGTTTACTTCTTCATTTATTGTTTATTTCTTTTTCATAATACAGTTTACTGTTTACTCCTATTTCATAATGTATGTCTTACAAATTAAAATTTATTTAATATTTTAAACTTACACCTAATAGCTTTCACTTTCACAACTCACTCGTACATACAGTGAGAGCAAAAAGTATTCGTACAAGAAAATTTTTTATAAAAAAAAAGTCTTATTTGTAGAAAATAAACATTAATTGGCAATTTTATACAATGAATACATTCTGTTCTTACATTAACAAACGGGCTTCGCAAATATTCTTAATTTTAGAAGCTAAATTTCTCGATTGTACGAATACTTTTTGAGCATCCAAACAATACAATTTTCGCTTATTTTTCAAATGATATATTTTTTATAATTAATACACATTTTTAGTATATATAATTTTAAGAAACATATACAGTCTATTTTATTCTTTATGAATAAATTGTTACTTACACAGCAAGAAATGATCGTCAATTAAACATCGAATCGACATCAAATTGGTATTGAAATCATCATATCGATATTGATTCAACATCAATTTGATGACTCATTTCTCGCTGGATAATATTTACTTTATAAAAATAAAATTTAAAAAAAAAATATTTTCTCTGTATAAATACTTTTTGTACTCACTGTATATGCGCATATACATATGTACACGTTGGATATTTTTACTCTCGTAAAAATGTTTCTTATTTTTCTTATGCTAATTGTCACATCTATGTTTTTACAATTATGTTATTATATCGAGATCTAGCAGTGCCAAGTGTTTTGTATATAAAAAATTTTTCCATTTAAATTAATATTTTCATTTTGTATTGTTATTTCTTTAATTCTTTGTGGTAACACCTGAATTGAGTAAGGTAATGCAATTTTGCGATATATCTAATAGTATTTTGAAAAGGAATTAAATAACTAATTACTACTACTTTGGTTGGAAGAAAGAATGTCTTTGAATGGATTATAATATAATATAATAATTATTTTTAAGAAAAAAATTAAACCACTTGAATAGGAATAGGAATTAAGATCCTTCAATAGAAATACAAAGATTTACATTAGATTTCATTGTACATATATAAAAATTAAAGATAGTACCACTTAAATTTTTAAAGATAGCATCACTTGGGTTTTATTTATTTTTTAATTTGGTAGAATTTAACTTCATAAAAATTTATAGGATTCAATTTTGCGTCATTGCGCTGATATCAAATCTTTTATATAAATTACACATAAAATTTTGTGGAATTTAACTTAGTGCCAATCGTTGGCGTCAAATCTTTTATACAAATAGATATCATTGGAGTTAAGTAAATAAATGTAGTAATTTAACTCGACGCCTGTTGTTGACATCAACTATCAAATCTTTTATACACATGATACATATCATGAGGTTAAGTAAATAAATAATACAGATAGTACCACTTGGGTTTTATTTTTTAATTTAGTAGAATTTAATCTGGCGCCTGTTGTTGATATCAAATTTTTTATACAAGTGATACGTGTCATTAGAATTAAGTAAATAATAAGAATACCACTTATGTTTTGGGAGAGGGGGGGGGGAGAGGAAATTAAAAGGAGTTGAAATAGGAAGACTTCCAATAAAAATACAAAAAAGTATATTGTATTACTTAGTAAAGATAGTACCACTTTGATTGTATTTTTTAATTTGGACACCAGTTTTTTTTCAATACGTATCATCTAGGTTTTACCGTAAAATCGTGGAAAGAATAACTTTTGAAACGACACGTTCATATGTCGGATCATAAAATTACTCGTTCTACTTTTTACTGCTGATGACGTTCGTTTCATTGAACGTGCAATAATAGCAAGAAAAATTCGATGTATCCAAAATACGTTATGATATGCAATATTTCTGTGAAAAATAAAAGATAATAAGTCCTGTAATAATATAATCGATAAGCGTGACTTCGTTGAAAAGCCAAGAATACGAATCACAATGGAAGTTTTATAAGTGAAAAATTAAATATTCTTCGCAAAACATAAAAAGGAAAAAATCGGCCATTTGATTGAAAACAATAATATCAAATTTACAAATATTTGTTTGTCTGTTACAAATATCTATTATTAAATTTAAATTATAGAAATATCTAAATTCGCGCTCCCGTATAAATTGTTTACATCTAAAAATTCGAAGAAAAATTACATAAATATACACAAATATACAAAAATTATACCTAAATCTACAATCTACATAAGTGCAATTACTCCTACTTTCTCAATTTTTTTCTGATTTCTATAGCATAAGTTGCACGGCGTGGATACTGGAATTATCCTATAGTTTATATAAATTGATCGGGCTGTGGAATATGTAGTATGTTAATGATGTAATTAATTTTAGGAGAATCGGAAATGCATCGTTCTTTTTTTATAATAGATGGCCGATGTTTTCGAATATCTGTGTTATTACACGAATTTCTATACAAAATAGATTTTCTATTATTGCTGTTTCTCTCTTGCTTTATTTGCCTTTTAACAAATAAATTGAGGATGTAGAATGACTTGTTTGCGTAGATTTTTATAGCATTAATTCATACATATTATTTATTAGGCCTATGTGCGTTTGAAAGTACTTAAAAATCTGCATTCTATACTCGCACTTGAAACATATTTTCAACAATCCGATAACAAGTTATAAATAAAAGTTAAGTTGAGTCCGATAACTAAGTTATTCATGGCAATTTGTTTTTTATATCCACTTTATATTTAAGAAAAATACACTGAAAAAAATTTATCAAATCTTAATACATATTTTTTCCTTACAGTAAATAAACGTTTACTTAAAACTTTCAAACAAATATTTATTAAAATTGAATATATTTTTCAATGTAATGTACAAAATACAAAATCGCACGTTCACTTGTTCAATATCTTGCTAGTATAGACTAAGAGTTAATAAAGCAAGAAGAAAGGATTTATGAACTTTATATAAGTACGTAAAGAAGTAAGTTTACGATCAACGATCAAATTGAAAGAAGTTAGAGGAACTAAGAAAACAGGCCAGAATAAATAAGACTTTACATGTAGAAATATTCTTTCGCTCTCACTAATTTTCGGAACAAAAGTGTTACTGTTATAAATAAATAGCAGCCAATATATATATATATATGTACAGAATAAATACATATCAATTTTCGGTCATTTTACATATATATTTCTCATCAATGTCTCTATAATATTAAATTGTACATTAATTTAATAATGCGATATAACATTTCCAGTTTTGACATAAGATCATTACATTTCAAAATTAAATGATAATTGACATATAATAGACAAATGTATATACGTCATTAATTATTATTATTATTATTAACATAGATCTTCATTGAACCCTTCATTCACGTGGGGTGTTTGGGACTCCCGCCTTATGAATTTGCTAAATGCGAATGCTATTTATACACATTACACATTATAAATTTAGTTCAAATTGTTTCACAATTAAATTTGCATTTATCTTTATCTATAAAAGATGTATAGAATATATAAAACTTTATTTAACTATCATCAATAAGAATAATTACGTTAAATAAACTGAATGAATAAGAATAAAGAACAAATAAAAATGAATAAGAACAAATAAATTTAGACTATAATACATATGTGTTTGGAATTTAAATGTTAAAACTTCGGGAGAATGTAGGGAATCGATAAACTAAGAAAAAGTCTATAGAGATATTGCTCGCGCGTTTTTGCTTCGTTTTGTAAAAAATTACAAAAAAGACAAAACGTACAGTTTTTATTTTTGTACTTTCTCATTACTTATTCACGTTGTATTTACTCACTTGCTTAATGTAGATATTGTTTAAAATGTTGATCTTTTGCAGCAATGTAAGCATTGCATCTAGTACGAACAGCTCGTGTTGCAGTCAAATATTGATGATTGGTGCACCGTAGCCTTGATTTGATTTCTCGATTGTTCTCTTGAGTTGATTGACGAATCTTCAGTTTTTTAATCATTTATCGATTCTCTTGAGTTGATTTATTGTTTTCGTGCACAATTTCAGCAACGATAATACTTCAAAGGCTGTGCAAGAACGAAGCAACTACGTTTTATCTTTTTTGCGATTTTCTCCAAAACGAAGCAAAAATGAGCATATCTCTACATGACTTTTTTTCTTAATATATCGATCTTCTACACGCTCCTGAAATTTTGACATTTAAATTCCAAACACCCTGTATATAACTTGTAAAGGAGAAACTCCATTCTCATAACAGAATTATCGTTCAATTTAATTTGAAGATATACGGAGATTCTACTCAAAATTACCGAATAGCGTCCTGTAGCGTATCACGAATTATAAACAGCCTTCGGTATAAGTTCTGGGCATCTTATGGAGAGAGCCAGGATAACGTTCGAAATTAATAGAAACTAAATTTCGAGTTGAGTACTTGAGGAAAAACGAATAAAGAATTCGAAATATCGAGTGCAAATCTATATTGACTAAATGATATGTTATTGCAGGCACGTTCATTCACTTAATCAGTGGACATTTACATAAATTACAAGCTGGTGGATACTGTCATGCAGATAATGAGGACGTAATTTGATTCACATTTGTACATCAAATTATCGCGATAACTCTACTACGTTCGTACAATCTCTTCGATTTTGCAGCGTCATTTGCATATCGGAAAACAACCCGAGAAATATCGCGGTTCATTACAATGCTTTGCAAAATCAAATTTCAACGATCATTGTATCGAAGTAAAGATTGTGCGTTATGCGAATGCAATCGGATTTGCTAATTCGTTATCGTGTGGTCTGATTTGATAAGGCTTCTTCTACTGAAATATCTCAAAACAGTTGCACACATTAGGTGGAGCTAATCAGAGTAATTATGGTGAAAGGAATCTGACAACACTGATTTTTTCTTAAATATTCTTATTAATTAAATAATTGAAAATTATTATTAAGTGCATTTATCATTGGAATATGTTTCAGTATTAATATTCATTAATATAATTATAAAGTTTGTTGGAAATTTGAATGTATAAGATATCTCGAGGTCGCAATCAATATTTATTAATTAGTATTTTGTACATTGATATTCTAATCAATCATCACTTGCATATTGATTAAATAATTATGTATTATGCGTTTGCATTATGCATTAAAAATTCTTAAAATAACGAATTATAATTGTTACATAATGGATAAAAAAATGTCATCATTTGGTATTCTACGTAACACTGTTTAACATTTAGCTTAAATTATAATACGAAATATTTCTTCTTTTCAGATTGTATAATTAAATTGTATTGTCTGCGAAAAAACAAAGATGTATTTCTTAATCTAGATATTTTGATATTTCTATACTGTAAAAATTGTTATTATTATTCACATAAAAAAAAAGAAATCGGCATTTTTTGTTTGATTTATTCTTTTTTAAATTGTATATTACAAAATCTTTAATGTATGTACAATACAAGAAACAGTTATGATTGTATACATAAATTTCAATTATTATTTTTCAGTTTCACAATTTTTTTATTTTCTAAAAAAGATTATCTTGCCTTTCCAAATTTATTCTTTTTTGTAAATTTAAAATCAATATTTTCTTAATATAAAGAAAAGGAAGTATAAAATTTTAAGAAGAACAATCCTCAATAATCCCCAATTAAAAAAAAAAAATCGAGGATGATCAAATGTAATGGGTTTATTCTGTCAATCCCATTTGTAGATTCCATTTGTAGGTCTCTTTTAACCTTCACGTTGTCTACTAATTGTCCAAGTTGCCTAATGAACAGTTATACAGCTTGTACTTGTCGAACAGTACTTTGATAACGAGACACCTAATCCTCTTTGACCACTAGACCAATTTCTGTCTAGACAGTAATTAAAAATCCACGTGACGAATCTTGGACACTAGTACAATACTAAAAAGAAAAGTCAGTAATAGAGGGACGGGATTGAAACCACGACGTGGAATCAAGTCGCCAGTCGACTCGCAGCATGTAATTGAAAAGCAGTACGGCAGCCCTAAATTACGAGCGGTAAATTAAACCCCTTGGTGTTAATGGACCTGGGCGATGACGACAACGACGACAATCATGACAACGTCTACGTCTCACAGAAACATTTATTATTTTGTACATGCTAACGTCAATTTGTTTAATAAAAATAGTTAATAATAAATGAATTTCAAATATATGTAATTGTTAAGAATACATTTTGAAAACTATTGTCATCTCGAAAACTTAGAAAAAGGAAAAGATTACATAAAAATATAAAATAAAAAATTAACCAAAATAATATTTCTTTTGTATAATATTTTAAATTTACATAATAAAAATGTAGTTTATCTATACATATCTAAAAAATATATAAATACTTTTCAACTATAAAATGCCCTGCCCTAAGAAAGATATCAAAATCTTACGTCACGGCCAAGAAAATAAATTTCTTCTTTACTTTTGTCTTTTTTCTATTTTTTTAATATTAAATAAATGTTGTTTATTGGCACAAAAGGTAGAGATTTAAAAAATTTAAACTATAGACGCGTCAATACTACTTGACAATATTTATACTTCGTAAGAAAAGTCTGCGTATTAGAATTGTAATTTAGCAAGGCGATAGTTTCCTTGGGGATGCGTGCTTTAATGCAAATCGAGGAATAGAGAGAGACTTATTGTTAAACTAAATGACTAGATGTTGACGGTAAGCAATTCGTGCGCAAAGTAGTTCTTCTCACCTGCCGTCGCTATAGCTGGAATTTATAACTTCTTGTGAATCATCACATGAGGGAAGGCAGAAGACAAAAGCCAATAAAAGAATTTGCTCTTGAATCGGGTAGACTCCAGAGAATAAAAAAAAGTTTTGCAAAAGACAAATTTGCCTGCACAATTTTCTTTTCTTCCTGATTTCATTACATGGCTTATAAATCGCTCTTATCATCTTCGATTAACAATAAAGTTAATCAGCCGAATAAATTTTAAAATTATCAACAGCAAACCTGAAAGCTAATCATCTTTATCTTAATTATTTTGTAATTAAACATATCACTTAATTATTAATTAAACGTATTAATATTTTACATAAATAAGTTTTAATGTGTAAAAAATAATCAAGAAAAAACAAAATAATATGATATAAAGTTTTAAGCATTGCAGCTGGCAATTCTTATAATTAAGTTCCACCAATGTAAAATTAACTTTAATCTCGGTTCAATTTACTCTTTATCTTTTTCTAATTTTAAGAATTAGAGAAAAATAAATAACCGATCAAATTAACCGGAGATGATGAAACTTTATGTTTAAAATCAATTTGTCCATCTGTACCAAACTTTTTCTTTAAAGTCTTATCTCGACGTCAATGCGACGCAAAAACTCGAGATAAAAGTCTATCACGACGCGAAAAAATGTGCAGCCTAAATATAAGTCATTATGCAATTTCATTCGAGAAACGAATGTTCTGAACTTGTTATGAAAATAAGGAAAGTAGTAATATTTAAGCATTTCTTTCGACAAAAATCCGATTTACTGTTGGTAATAAACACTACCGATTTGTTATCACCTGCAAGCGTTTCGATGATGTGTTTCAGATGAACGTTAGTAATTTACGTTCTTCCTGCACGATGATACTGCTTGGTATCTTGGTGTCGACGACGATAATCGGACTCACAAGTTCCGCTCCTCTGTCGTCGTACGAAAGAAGGGACGTGTCAGACGAGCATCCCAAATTTTTCCTGTTGATCGATCAAAGAATACCAGAATTGGAGGTACGTTCTCTCTCGAATAAAATAATACGGCAAATATATGTATACAGAAATATTGTGAAACCAAAATATAAAACAATATCTAAAAATAACTTTAATCTTACGACGAGAATGATATCTCTTCCATTCTTCTCTCTTATTTTATACTACACAGCAAATTGTGATCGAAGTATCAAAATAACAATTTAGAAACATAAACATCCTAAAATAATAAAATATATACACGAATAAAAAAAATACTTTTTAAAATTATTTTTTTTTTATTTAGATTAAATGCTAGGAATTTTACAATTAATAAAGGCAATAAGTCTTTCAAATTATTCGTCGTGCTTTCATTCAGAACATGATAAAAACAATTAATGCTTTATGTCCACATCATATTCATTAATTCATTTTTCTTCTATAAGTGAAAGAAAAAAAGATACGTCGCGATAAGAGAGCATTATTAATAATCTGTCGATAAGTTCTAAGCACATGAGACGCCGCGCCGCGCGGAAATCGCGTTCGTCGCTTAACAGAATGACGTATTCCAAATATACAAATACCATTGTGTCAGACAACAAACGTCGACACGTGTCTCATCGGATCGCTTAGTTTACGAGTGCTTTGCATTTTGAATTGTTAAGCGTGTATTACGATCGACCGGTATCCGCGCAGATGACGCACACTTACGCGCGATGGAATGCAACGAGATGCAACGGGATGCTGGCGAATGAGAGACAATCGTCGCGGTTTGGTATCGGAAGAGGATGGAAAATGACGTAAACGTACATTACGCGAGTGAATCGGGAGCTCGTCATGAATGGGAACATCTCTCCTTGATTTCTCTGCACATGGGAGGTCCCACGTCTTACTTGCTACCCTCCTCTTATTATTGCCCGTGTAACTGTACCGCTACCATCTATACGAAGCAGATAGATCGACACCCTACTTAGAAATGACAATGAAATCGATATCGAATCATCAAATTCGGTGTCGATATCGATTTCATTGGCATTTCTCCCTGGAATGCAATCAAAAGCGTAATCCTTTATTCATAGTTTTCACGCATATTCTTCGCTCCAATAGAAATTCAAAATACCGGGTATATTTATTCTAATATCGAACAATAAAAATAGAGGAAAGTTGCCGATACTGACATAGGTCTCCTAAAGTGACACCCCCTTATTTCTCAGAAACTAACTATTGCACTTTATTAATATTAATAAAATCATGATCTCTGTTTAGCTAATTAAAGAAGTACAAACTCATAATTCATATATTTGTGGCTTATTTCTATATCAAATCAGCTAAAAACCAATTCTCTGAATCCGAGAAGAAAATTCTTACGAGGTCTGTTTTCTGTGGCTGAACTAGTGTACACTTTTGGAACTTGAAGTGAGATAGAAATACGTTTGATATTTATTTAAAGCGAGAAAGAGAGTTCTAGAACAATCTAGAGTCTAGAGGAACAGAAAACAGATCAACGGTGTTCTTTTGCAAATTGCGTAATTAAAATAATAGTGACTGTATTATTGATAATATTATGTCATTTTAAATGTTTATAGTTTCATAAATTAGTTTTCTTTACAGAATAGGATATATCTTTATTTATAGAATAGGAATGTTGGTATTATTGCCTACTATGTCAGTTTTTGAGCCCACTTTGTCAGACGCTCATTTTTATATAACTTGTGAAAAACTTAATTATTGCAAAATTGCAAACAGTATTATAAAAATTGCTTATATCTGATAGAAGACACTTTTTACTTTATATTTATGTTTTTGAAGTTGTATTTTTACCTTTTGTTTAAGAAATATTGTCTAAAAACAAAGTGGTATGTCGGTATCGGTGACCTTCCTCTACATAATGCAGAAATATTAGGATATGGAACAAAAATTCGTAGCACTATAAATTTCAAAATTCAAGTAGCCGTAACTTCGTTTAAAATGAACGAAATTTAAAAAAAAGATTTTGAAGCTACAAATTTTTACTTTCGATAGATCACTATGTCTTTTGAGTTTCTGTAAGTTTGGTAATTTTTAAATAAAAAAAATTACTCTAAAGAAAAAGCTAGATAAAATGAGAAATTTCTTTTTCATTTTATAAACTTGTCACGTGCCTAAAAAGACAAAAATTTTAGACTTTCTAACGTGAAATGTAAGATTACTTTAGAATTAGAAAAAGATAAATAGTAAATTAAATCAAGATTAAAGTTGATCTTACACGGTCTCTCGTAAAGTAGCCACTGTAGTGTCGTTGCGTGTGGCTTAGCGCCGTGAAACTATCAGTGTCTCTTGATATTTGTGGAACCGAGCTTAAATATTATTATTGTGTGGGTGTGTAAATACATATATACTAGTATTATAAATTTTATACCCAAACAAGTCTGAAGAAATCATCGATAATGGCGTAATTATCCGAGCAATTAATTTCGTGACTGTAGATATTTCTTATAAAGAAAATATGCGTAATATATTTTTTGTATCTACAAGAATAAATCGATCACTTCTTCAAAATCATCTTCAAGAAAGCTATCTGCGTCATAAAAAAAGTTATGTATACGCGATAATGCAATCTTACGATAACAGAAGAAATTATCTTTTTTCATGGATAAACTGTATGCTACTCAGCTATTTTCGTATACATAACACAATTCTTTCCATTTATCCTCAAGTCTGACATTTTATGAGAAAACAATAATTTTTCAACTTTCGAAATCACTGTTTTCCTTTACATTAATATCGGAAATTTTTAAGAATATTTATGTGAACAATTATAGCTTATACGTAGCATTCTTTGACAAAATGCTTGGTTCGTTCGCTACTCTGAAAAATTACAAAAGCGATAGGTAAAAGAATTTGCAGCATGCATCCCAGAATTTTGTATTCGCTCCAAGGCACGTTGCATAAAAGTATCAACGACGACCTGGTGATGGCAGGTACTTTTATTATTCATGTACATTCATTACTCGCTCTTCGTCCGGCCCGACTGTAAATATGCATTTTCTGATTCGGTGCATTATGCAGTATAAGGTGAAAGTTCTTTTACGAGCTTTCGCTCGAGGGGTCGCATTTTCAGCTGCCATTATGCAGCGTATAAATTTGCGATTACTGCGACGATTGTGTAACCCGATCTGTGAGTTTGATGTGATAAAAAGGAAGAGAAAGATACCGATTTGAAGGAATCGTTGCGGAAACATATAATAGAATATACGATCGTAAAGTCTTCATATGAACTGAGGAAACATAAAGCGCGACGTAAAAAGACGGTAAAATAAAATTACCTACAACATCCCTGAACATCCCGGAAAGACGTCATACAATAAATTGTACCTACGCAGAAGCACATAAATTTCGAATTACACTTAATACCTGAGTATTCATGAAGGTCTCACCTTGAATCCGTTCTTTGTTAGAATTCAGTGACCCCATCGTTACAGAACTTAGTTGTCAAATTAATTATCAAGGTGTTTAATGCCAGAGGTTAACGTTAAATGTCTTAATGCTCTCAAACATGATACACGTGTGTACATAATGTATACATTTCATCAAAAATTATTTAAATTTAATTTTAATCATGTCTATACATGTATTTATAACATGTATATAATTGAATATATCGTATACATCGAATTTTTATGATTTTTTATCATAAATGTTACTGTCTAGTAAATTAATTTTTTCAAAATATTATATAAAATTCAACAGAAAAAAGTGTCAGGATTGAAAGGGTTAAATCCATAAAATATTCGATCTTGCAATAAATTTGATTAGTTGCTTTAAGCAACGTATGGTTGATAAAATTAAAACATACTAAGCTTATCAGCGCTATTAGCCAACTACAATAATGTAATGGAATAGCTGATAGTATTTTCGCGGATAGTTGGTGTTCATGCAACAGTAAGATAGAATGTTCGTAAAACTGCAACCTAATCACGTTATTTAAAACAGAATAAAGTTCTGAGATGATTCATACATATGGTTTTAAAAATCTTCTTTTTCAAAAAATGTGTTTATTCGATTCAAATATATTTTCAAAGAACTGCTAACAAAATCTATGATGAGACTATTATAAATTCATAATTAACGCATAAAATAAAAACACGTTTTCTCATGAAATAATTATAACTTATTTTGATAATAAAGAATAAGTGATCTATTTATGAACAATCGATCCACCGGTAGAATGTTCACGTTCTTCTTTCCGTCAGTATTTCAAGGATTAATGCGACAATATTTGTCACGTTGAATAGGACGAGATGCTGAATTCGGAGAACGATCTTGGGCCAGACGTGATGCGCACCAAGAGAATCGGATCTCTGTCAATCGTGAATAATTTGGACGTGCTGAGGCAGAGAGTTCTGCTGGAGCTGGCTCGCAGAAAGGCATTACAAGATCAACGTCAGGTTGAAGAGAATCGTCGTTTCCTCGAGAGTGTCGGCAAGAGATCGGTATCGAACGCCGATAGAATCGTGAGATCTAGCATGAAAAATAACGGACGGTCCGCAGCATCCGACAGAAACGAATGGACCGAAGAGAACAATCCCTTGTTCCGCGAATCGCAAGACGACCGAACGGTAAGAAAATACATTTTCTTTTATCTTATGCGAGCTTTCTACAATAAGCCATTACTTAAACTTTAAGTCTTAAGCCTTAAAAAATTGAACAAATCAAGGCAATCATAGACGAGAAAATGTGAGAAGAATAATCGACAAGTGAGAGAGATGTGAGAAGAATAATCGATTATCGTTGGTCAATTTCTTACCTTAAGTAATGACTTATTGTAGAAAGCCTGTAAGAGATTTATTTCAGTAACATATATAATTCGTGTTAAATAATTTCGATTATGCAATTCATTCTTCGTTGCAATCGTAATTTTGAAAAAAATAAACATTTAATTAATCTTACGCAAACTGGATAAAGTTTTGTTGCATTAATTGGAATTCTGGTAGATTCAAGTAGAAAGGTATAAATTAGATAGACACAGTCAAATCTATCAAACATTTTAGTTGAGATAATTCAATCGATAATTATAATTCTGATTCCTGACTGGAATTCATTTTGCTTGTATTTTTTGTACAACATTTTTCTCAATACATCAATTTCCGCACTTGACTCTTATTTGCTTTCTTTATTAGCTATATTTTAATTGTTAGAAACTTTTATTTTACTTATTTAATTAAGATTGTACATTAATATATAATTTTGATTTTTCAGGTACAGGCTAATGAGCTTCGTCTGCTGTAATCGCACCTTGGCATGCGAAGAAGAACTTCAGAAGGACCGATATATCTTAGCTTTACTATATGCGATTTTTAATCAATCGTCATCTATTAAGTTATTTTGTCGACTGTCTTTCTTCCGCTTGCCTATCCTCATTTAGAATTCCGTCAGCCGTGGCTGGCAATATAAATGTTAAAAATTGCTGAATTTTACAATCGACAACAAATGCGGGCTTGCTGCTATCCCTCTCTTTCTCTTTAATGAATCGAGAAATGTTTCGCACAGTATTCACTCCCCTTTTCGGTTCTTCGTTAATTTTAGTGTGTTTATTTATTTTAGTTAGGTAATAAATCAATGTAACAACCCTGTGTCACGGAAGCTGGCAGAAATGGGAATCGAGATTGTGCATCGTTCGGAGATGCGATTGATTCAATGCACGACAGATTCGACTGGCGCGCATAACGTTCCAAAGATACGTACAAAGATCTGAGCTTTACGTAAAGCTTTACTTCCGTCTTCTTCCGCATTCAATCCTCTTCGGAGACGAAGAAAGGCGTAACGAAGCAGTATTATATATTGTGATCTCATTTAAGATATATCTTTTGCTTTTCGCAGAGAATACCCGACACCTGATCCTGTAGAGCGTGTATTTTAATTCTCGCGTCTCCACTGCGCTTTTATCGATATTCCTAGAGGATGATGTAACGAATACACGAGTCGGTTGCACTTACAATTTCACTCTCGCCAACTATAAATGTACAAATACCTTGTTGTATTGATAGTTATCGCTTCTCGCGTACACCGACGTCGATCGTCGGATGAGAGACACTCATATGTGTGTACCTGCAGTCTGCAATTCTGAAGGAAATCTATTTTCTGTATAGTATGCACTAAAGAGACTAATCCACAAATGTAAGGAAATTGAAAAAAACTTGTAAAAGGGTTCGGAGATCAGATATACTGTTAATATTGTATAAGAAAGACTATTATAATACACGATAAGATTTTCATTGATAAAAGTACAAGATTGTATCCCAAATATTATAATTTAGGAATAGTTTTACATCACTTACACCTTGTTTTTTTGCTCTTAATATTAATGTTGATTACTGAGATAATTGTTTCGTATCAACTTGTAGTTTTATATATATATTTATTCTTGTGCCATTATAGAAGTACAAAAACAGCGATTATCAATTGTCTGAAAATAAAATGTCTAATAGAACGCATAAGATTGAAAGTTTCGCGGAGCATGCGATAAATAAAACGTGTATGCATTATTAAAATAATTATTTAATATTCATTTGACCAGAAGAATATTTCCACTTATAATTGCCTTAAAGCGTTTATTATTAATTGTAGTTTGAGAAAATATAGGAAATCGGAGAACTTAGTTCAATATTTCTATACATATGTAAGTATTTTAATATATTCACTCATTGTTTTTCAAGGACGGATTACATCACATAAAACTCGGAGTCATCAACAGTAAAAAGTATTTTGAGAAAAGTACATAACATGCGATATCACATATACATTTCAGAATCCTTTTTATTGTTGAAGACTTTAAGTTTCATATACTTAACTAAAAAATAAATATATTAAAATACGTATATGTGTAAGTTGCATAGATTTTGTGTAGTCATAGAGATAATTATTTATCTAAAAAAATGTATAATATATAATCAAAATAAATAAATCAAAAATATATGAAACAAAATATAATTTTCCGGCGTATGGATCGCTTGCTATTATTTCGTAATCACGATTTTAAGATGGTAGAAACTGACAACATTCAGTTATATAATTAGTAATAATATAACAAATCTCGTTTAAAGTCAACAATAGACATATTTTCCTATATTTTTACGCATTATAAAAAATATGTTATGATGAATGAGAAATACCAATATCATTTTTTAAATCATAATCACAGTCTTTCTTTAAAAAAAGTTTATTTCTTTTATTCATCGTCAATGTTTACATATTATTTAATACTATCACAGTTACAACTCTAATTGTGTGTGATTATAATTACAACTGTATAGATAGTACATTCCAGTCACTTTTAAGAAATAAAGATAGCAATTCTCATATCTTTATAAATATAATTTGTCACATATGCTGTACAGTGTTTGTGTCACGATCAAAAATACTGTTAATGTACAGTTTCTTTCATGCATCTTTTGTAATGAAATATTAGTGGAAAGTATATAAAAAATATTTTTCGAACTGAAAGTTTTCAATAATTTTAATAAATGTAACCTATAATTTTTTAAGAATTTTTTGTGCTTGTAAAATTTACGTACAAGTAACATATAAATCATGTATAAATAACATAAATGTATTTAAGGGAAAATTAGAGTAACATAAATGTTCATGGGGAATGATTAAAAATCGAATATTTTAGAAAAGCTTGTTTATAGAACTCTGTTTAATCTTAATTAAGACCTAAATTATCAATATTATTGTGATAAATTTATTAAAAATTAAAAGAACATAAATAAATACTTCTTTAAAGAAAATATGAAATACATATTTTGAAGAAATATAGCAAAATTTTGCAAATAATTCCACTATTTATCTTTATATATGTATTGTCATGTATGAAAATTCTTCTGTTCCAAATTTTAATTATCTTATTATAATAAAAAAAATGAAAAGTTGAACATACAATATACTTTGTACGTTCAACCTAATTAAGGCAGAGTTATAACAAAACTGTCTGAATCAGGAATAAGACTTTCTAGGATGTAATTATAATTATAATTTACGAAGATCGAGAACAAATACACTGCCATCAGATGCAGATGCACCAACTTTGTCACCGCGACTATTCCAGCAGACTTCAAAGATACCGCCTGTACCTTTGTAACTGTGTACCAACTGTCCGCTCTGCTCGAATTAAGAGAAAATAATCAATTTAATTTCAACCAGCATTATTTTATAGGAATAAAAAAAAATTATGAACTACGATACTTACTTGTGTAGACCATATATGAACGCATTTATCGAAACTACCACTAGCAAGAAACTTTCCATCTGGACTGAATGCTACACTGTAGACAGGTTCAGTGTGTTTGGTAAGCGTGTGTATGCAAACTCCTCTTTCCACATCCCACAATCTAACGGTGGAGTCAAACGATGCACTCGCCAATGTTAGATTCATATTTGGATTGTGCGTTCCTGGGCCAGTTGGTGACCATTTAATCGTGTAGATTTCTTTACTATGGGCTTGCAGATCATGTACCCAAGTATCCTGTTTCATAGACCAAATTTTCAGACTCATATCGTCTGAACAACTGGCCAATAGGTTTCCTTGCGGGTCCCATTTAATTGCATTGACTTCGTTCTGCAAAACATACAAGAAAAATGAGAAAAAAAATAAAAGAAAATGTTTAATTAAATCATGGTGATTTTCTTGCATCACATATACGCACTGTATGTCCCTGAAAGCTCTTAATGGGCTTATCGACGTTAAGTTTGCACACATGTATACACTGATCTGTAGAACAGCTTGCAAATGACGTGTTTGTTTGCCAATCGACATCCAAAGCAGGTGCACAATGAAAACTGAACTGTTGTGTACATTGTCCGCTTTCGGCATCCCAAATAATCGTCGTCTTATCGACGCCAGCACTCAGAATATAATTGCCGCGTTTGTTCCATTTTAGTGCGAAAATCGGACCTTTGTGCTGGCCCAAAGTAGATGCCAGACGACCATCTGTTGTCCAGATTCGTGCATATCCGTCATAACTTCCTGTCGCAAGTAATGTACCGTCGCACTGTAAAAATTTGAAATGCATGTTTATATCGTTTTAAAAAATAAATAAAAAGGTATCATAAAACGAGATAGCTTTGGTCCAAATTTTGATCATATCCAAATAGTACGCATATCAAAATCAAAATATAACGTCTTAAAAATGTCTTAGACATTTTTCTTTATTTTTGGATACGTGCGCTGTCTAGGCATTTCTTAAAATTTGGACCACAGTTATCCCAACTGGATCAAAATTATTTTATTTTACAATATCTAGTTTGTACCTTCCAATCCAACGATGTAACATCTTTATTGCTGGGTACTTCAGTACCACCTTTTTGGATACAGTGACGTAGAACCAGCTGATTGGGAGCTTGCGAGTTGTCCGACATATCCCAAATCCGAGCGGTACTATCACCTGAACCAGACGCTAATAAATCAGTTGTTGGATTCCAGGCACAAATAAACACCTCCGATTCATGACCGCGTAATTTAGTGGCTTTACTAGCAGGGATTTCGACGGTACTAGCATTGGAGCCTGCATTTGCACCTGTTGTTGGTTCATCCACCTCCATCTCTGTTCCCCGATCTCCACCTCGATCATTATTATTTACACCTTCATTAGATGTAACAACTGAGAAAAGAAACGTACGTTCATTTGATTAATTTACAAGGATTTCTTACAACAGTTTTGAAAAAATAAAATAAATTACTCTTCCCAATAATTATTCTAAAAATAGAAATAATAATGAAAAGACATCTACTGTTAAATCATGAGTTACGTTAATTTATATTTATTATTATTGTTTGACAATAATACTTTACATATATTTCTACTTATTATTTAATTAGTTCGTTTAAGTTGTTTGCCACTAGTTGACAGTCAGATTGACGTGATGAGTTATATGCTGTCTCTTCTGGCTGCATCCAATGATAGCAAATATGATTCCTTCATAGAAGAATCATATTTTTATCGTTATGTCTGACAGAAATGACAAGCTGTAGCTCGCAAAATGACCGAAATCTATGGCCGTTCTATTTTAATCTACCTGACTTTTAAGGAGGTCTGAAAATTATTTTCTTCTCCAGACCAGGGTGTATCAGGCTCCCAATAATACTTATTATTTCCTATGTAATCTTAATTGCTAGTATAATAATTTTAACTGTATCAGATTAGAGATTGAAATTGGATTTGAATTTAATCAATCAGAAGAAAGAAAATCAATATCAAGTTTAATAAATTTTGCTCTGATTGATTAAATTTTAATTCAATCTCCTATCTGATACAAATAGTCCCATTTTCATAATATATATTTACCTAAAAATTAAAGATTGCCAAGAAAATCATCAATGAAATTTATTTATGAATTTCTTGGTAACCTTTAAACTTTAGGTAACCATATGTTGTGAAAACAAGTCATACATGTAAAAAATTCAAAAACACAAGTCTTTGACCGTTATGTAACTATTTATACCACGTATATTACCTTCTTCGCCATTGGTATCTTGACCTTCAGTCTTCACCTGCTGTTTCTGTTGATTGATCTGATTCTGCCGTGTGGCAACAATATCTGGCATAACTGCATCTATGAGCGACAAAGATTCCACCATTCTGTGTTCGGTGCCATCTTCGCCAATCATAATCTCTGCTTCTGTGTATTGTAATCCCTTTTGAATTATGGACAAGAGTGCTGCTGGTGGTACAAGGGCTCCATTGATATTACTCTGTGATATGTGGGACTCAATTCCAAACGTGTACGCAGAATGTTGGAAACCTGTAGAAAACAAAGATGCATAAATAAGATCACAAAAATGAAACAGAGTAAGTTGCTTGGACAGTGATGAATTTAGGTAAACTTAGATGTATTTTAAATCTAGGATGATAAGTTGATAAACAACTTTTATGGCAACAAGTCATGTTGATAGATAAATTTCAGGAATTATTTGACTGGGTAACTCAATTTCAGCTACACTTAAATCACCAGCCTTGTCACAAGGATAATCATGTCTGTTTATATCAATATAGAGAAACTTTACTTTAATCTCAATTCAACTTACTTTTCATCTTTTCTGATTCTAAAAATTAGAAAAGGATAGAATTAAATCGATATTAAATATACACAGTACACTTTCTGAGATATTTTGGAAATGTTCTTGGGACATTTAGACTAATTCTACAATGTGCTTTTTGTTTCCTGTTTCTTGCTGTTTGTCTCTTGTCTTTTTAATCAAGAAGGCAAGAGACAAACAGCAAGAAACAGGAAACAAAAAGCACATTGTAGAATTAGCCTTAAGCCTGTTCTACAATATGCTTTTTGTTTTCTGTTTCCGCTTTTTGCTATTTTTTTCAGGTCCGTTTTCTGTGGCTGAACTAGTATACACTTTTAGAACTTGAAGTGAGATGGATATACATTTTGTGGCCACTTGCCACTATAGGTCCACGGGACTCACTGGGATTCGCGTGAGCACTGCAGCCATGCAAATTCCCTTTAAATAGAACATCATTCTGGATTCCAGGCGTCTAAGGCAGGTTCCACACTACATCGCCTTATTGACGAGTCTAGTAGTGTGGAACCAGGACAAAACGCTGCGGCTGACCACAAAGCTTTGAGTTAGGCCTCCTTAGTGGACATCCAGTTTGATATTTGTTGAAAGCAAGAGAATTTTTGAGCAGTTCAGCAGTCTAATGCAGGAACAGAAAACAGATCAAATATCCTTGTCTTTTTGCTTCTTATCTAATCTTTTATTTTATGTCGCTCGAGATAAGTTAATAAATTTCGAAAGAAACAGGAAAATGCAAATGTCGATAAAATGGTTGCAAAGAGAGAAAAAGTAAAAAGCAAGAAACGGGAAACAAAGAGCACATTGTAGAATAGGCTTTATATACATAGGAGGATGCGTTCCATTTCACGCATGAAGAGCATGATAGAAAAATATTGGAGAATAAAATACATCATGTACATCCTATGTGAAACTGAATGCACTCATTAACATCCTTTGAAGATTTGTGCCGTTTGAGAAATTAATTATCTACATTGATGAAAACATGCATCAATCATATGAAATCGCGCGTCAAGATCACAAAATTGCCGGATTCTCTTGGCGCGTGGTGTAACGGACACAGAACGGCGTTGAACGCGCTGCGAGGTTATAAAACGGTGAAATCGTACCGGATTCCTGCAGGTATCGGTAGACCAAGAAATTGACCTCATCGCTGGAGAAGCTCATCGTGTCTGACATTCACAGTATTAACACAGCATATTCACGATGTGGAATCCGTTGTGAGGCCGTTTGTAGAGTCGGTCGCGGCCAGTCACCAAGTCTGCTTGTGTTTTGGAAATAAAAGTTCCACTTCATCTACAGAACATATACAAAGGCTTCGCCTTCGCCACTGCCCGCCACTGTCCGCCACCGTTTCACCGCGTCGTAACCGAACCAACAACCGAACCCGGTTGAGGTTCGCGTAAGGAAGAGATAGGCAACTGGTGGTGGACAATGAACTCATCCAGAATTATGGAATGGATTTAACGAATATTGACGATGCCGATGGTGCCAAACGGCCGTAAATCACGATTAACTAATGAGTGGTTCACCGAATTCACAGCATTTATAGCCCCCGTGACTTCGCGAGGCCGCGAATCTTCAAGTATATCAGTATATTTTCACGAGCTGTAAAGGTATATTTTCACGAGCCGCTCAAACAGGCCCTTTCAGCGATAACGGGGGTCACGTGATCGATGACGCTTGGGCTGCGTTCGGAAACATCACCCGAATACCTCTGTGTATCGTTCTATCCTTGTTGTTCACCCAATAAATTAAGGATAAGGTAATATACAGGGGCATCCGGGTGATATTTCCGAACACAGCCATGATATCATCGATGCGTTCAAGCCAGACAAAGCGGTTAGCTGGTTAAATATGATTGGTTGGATTTATAAGTAACAACCAATCATATTCATTTGCTTGGCGAGCAAGCTAGTAGCTTTTTTTATGAGATTCTTTTTAGTGCTGGGATGACGTCACTAACTGATGAAATTAAAAAAAAATTATATTAATATTATATTAACATACCGATAATTGAACGAAAATTTATTAAACGAAAAGAAATGTTGAACTTTTTGCGAAACTGTGCAGAATTAATAAAGAGCTCATGAGAATAACTCGAGAAAGTGAGAGCTGATGTAAATTAAAAATTAATTTGTTATAAAAAACTTGCTTGTATCTTAAATGAGCAGAAAGTGCAACAAAGTGCAGATGCTCAGAATAGCCTCTATTTTTTTAAAGATGGCAGTCGCACGGTGAATCAGGAGAAAGAGAGAGAGAGAGAGAGAAAGGTTGCAAACGGTTGTCAACAAATAGCAAGATTTGTACTCGCAGAACGGGCGATTTAGGATGATTAAAGAAACAAGAGAGTTGAATCGAACTTAAGCTACGTTTCTTCTCTTTTTATGTAACCACGACGCGAGGGAATAAACTGCCGAAAGTGCCGAGAGTATCGGAAGCAGCACGGAGCAAGAGCTGTGTCGAGAAACAAGCCTTCCTCTACCTGAAACACAGACTTTGATGAATGTCTGAGAGTGACTACGATTCAGCAAACGAGTACACAAGCCTGATGGACGGTCACGTCGCGGAGTCTCGCCCGGACGACCTGATCCTGGACAACGAGCGTCGAAAGGGCCGCTCCAGAAGTGCCAATGAAGAGGTAGTTTTTTTCAAGAAAATTCTCAGTCTTTTATTTACTTAAAGAATTTTGATAATTTTGACTTTCTTGTTAGCAGAAAAGTTTAAGAAACTTTCGTTAAAAATGTCAGGAAGATCTTTAATGTTTTATTTAACCCTTCTATGGCAAAGTTTTTTTTTTCAAGTTATTCAAGATATCCAGAAAAGTAGGATTGGATCAGATTCTCCCCCACACTGTTCATTTTTCATCTAATCAATGTGACAAGATGAGTAAAAAGGAGTAAATAATAAATGTTTTTGAATGAATGACACAGATGATCCATTATATAGATAACATAGTGAATCATTATGTCCTTGTTTGCTAATGTTAAACAAGGAGACAGTTCATATAAGTGTCTTTTTATTTTTGTTATTCATTGAATATCAAGGAGGAAAAAACAACTTCTGTGTCTGTTATTTATATTTTTCTTTTGGAAACAGCCCAAGATAAAATCATCACTGTGTTATACTGTATCTTTTATTGGAAAGCATCGGATATGTCATGAAATTTTTTCTTCTATTGCATGGACACTATAAATAAACAAAACCAGAAGTCACATTTGACCCACTTTACACACTAAAGGAAAATTAATCCAAGTTTTTTTTATAATTTTAATTTTTTTGTTGGCAGAAAATTTAAGATATCATGAAAAATGTTTTTCCTCTGTCACAGATAGAAAATGGGGTTCCTGAGGTACACATCGAAACACCAGGCTCAGCTGTCGCCCGATCAAATAGACGAGGCACATCCGGTAGCAATAATCAAAATAGACGGAGGCACAGAGACGAGGAAGAGGAAGAACTGAAGTATGGAGCGGCGCATGTGATCAAACTCTTTGTCCCTGTTTCGCTGTGTATGCTGGTTGTGGTAGCCACTATTAGCTCAGTCCATTTCTATACAACCAAGGGAATGTACTTGTGAGTTTCACCTTTACAATAATGGCTTATGTATCTGTTGTTCTTTGTGATTGAACTAGTACACACTAGCATACACTTGTACTTAAGAAGATTTTTACATTAAAGAGTTGATTTCAAAGATGTTTTTTGATAATTTTTTTAACGAATAAAAATTTAGGTATACTTAAAAAATAATACAGGTTTATATAGAAAGTGCAATGTACATGTAAACAAATATTTTTTTTTAATGTTTGTTTTTTACAAAGTAAACAAAAGGAGTTTTTTCTTAATGAGTAGATTTGTAATTCTTCTCTGAACTAGGATAATTAATATCACGTGGATATTTGCAAATGGCGATAGTTAGAAAAAAATATTTGAATTTTGCTCATTTTTTTCCTCTTTGACTTTTAAAAAAATAGAAAAAGTCAACATAGACTTCGTTCTTGTAATAACTTATTCAACATAGACTATTAATTCTAGTTCAGACGATAATGACATATAATAAATCATGGTTGCACCACCCAGCTAGCCAACTGGTTGCATTTTCACTGTAAGAAATAGTGATTGATCACCTCACATGAAAACATTGCGGATACTAAATTAACGAAAAACATGCGGATACCGTAGTCTTATGCATCTTATGCTCATCGCTCACCTAATTACATGAATTCATCTGTATGTACTAAGGATGGCTAAAAAGTTAGCCGAAACACATATACAAATTAATAATTAAATATGTAAGATACAATTTAATAATTTGAAATTTATCACTCACATAGTACAACGCTATTTTCCAATAGCCAAATTTATTATAATTATATTTTTTATAAGCTTTCGGAAGGCAAAAAAAATCGATTTTTTTTAAACTCTAATGTAAAAGCCCTCCCCCCTTTAAAAAGAAATAATTATATATTTAAAGTTTAACCAAAGCAAGAAAGTTTTAGTGTAGTCCAATGCAACGACAAAAAACAAGTCTTACGTTATCACGCTGTACATGATACTGATTTATTATAACAAAACGATTTTTCAGAGTATACACTCCGTTTCATGAGGACAGCTCCGACACGAGTACCAAAGTCTGGCAGGCGTTTGCCAATTCGCTGATTCTCATGAGCGTCATTGTAGTTATGACTGTGATACTTATCATCCTTTACAAATACAGATTTTATAAAGTCATACATGGCTGGTTGATCATAAGCTCTCTATTGTTACTTTCAATGTTTTCCGCTCTATATTGCGAGTAAGTATAAAGATATATATAAGTATAAATTTAAAACACTTCTATCAAATTCTACCAGTGTAGATTAATTTTAATCTCGATTTATAACTTACTTTTTATCTTCTTCTAGTTTTAAGAATTAGAAAAAGGTAAACAGAGTCAATTAAATCAAGACTAAAGTTAACCCTAGCTATACATATTCTTTTTTTTCTATCCTTAATATACACTCGGATCTCTGGGACTCCATCCATATTTGTTACCGTAACTTCCGTAAAAATGGACATATTTCAATTAATTTTTTTTTCAATTGATGGATTGATTAAGAAACAAGTCCATGTAAAAGTCGATAAAAAATTAAGGAGTTTCGAGATATACAGATTTAAAAAAAGAAGAAGTTTAAAAACATGAAAAAATCTCGATTTAGCAAATTGCACTAGGGTTTCTGGGACCCCAGTGTGTATAGTTAGGATTAATTTACTTTGGTGAAAACCGGTTTTTGTCTTTAACATCTAAAAGAAGATTTATGATGTGTTTGTACTTGCAGGCAAATGTTGAAAGCTTACAACATTCCAATGGATTTATTCACGCTAGGTATAGGCTTATGGAATTTTGGTGTAGTCGGAATGATTTGCATTCACTGGCAAGGGCCGTTACAACTTCAACAGGCGTATCTGATCTTTATTTCCGCCTTGATGGCACTCGTTTTCATTAAGTATTTACCTGAATGGACAGCATGGGTTGTCCTCGGTGTTATAAGTATTTGGGGTAAGGCGTTTTCGAGATGGAAATTTATCACACATACAAGGATGATCTTATATTTTTACTTGCATTATAGATTTGATTGCGGTTTTAATGCCGAAGGGTCCACTAAGGATACTTGTCGAAACTGCGCAGGAAAGAAACGAATCTATTTTCCCTGCTCTAATATATTCTTCTACCATCTTATACTCATTTACTGTGACTTACGCTGGATATGTACAAGTAGCTACAATGGCGTCTGGAGATACTGCAGCGTCTCCTACGCGTGGACAGACGGACAATCAAAATAATCCAGTATCAGGCGATACAGAAGAGGGAGGTTTCTCTCCCGAATGGGTAGAAACGCATGGTACGAATTAAACATTAATGAAATTTTTAATAGAAAAAATTATGTTAATTATTAATTTAATCATTTAATGTAATCAAACTCCATGGATTGCGGAAAACATTGAAAGTAACAACAGAGAGCTTATAATCAGCCAGCCACGTATGACTAATGTAATCAAAAGTTCTATGGATTGATGTATTAAATTATACAATTTATTTTTTTTAAAACATCGAAATTTAAGTTTCTATTCTGTAATTTTCTTAACGACAACGTTGATATCGTCGTTGCGCAAGTTGCATATATAATAAAAATACGCAACAACAATGTAATGACATGTAATCGACATTATCGTTAAAAGTTACAGAATAGAAATTTAAATATTAACAAACAGGTCTTTTAAATGAAAAACTGAATCAATCTTGGTTATACAGATGAGCGTAGCACAAGGCGCGCTCAAGAGGTGCGCGAGAACTCGTCTGCGATAAGTGAAAACGCGAGACAGCAGGACAATCGTCCGCGAGAGTCGCAACGACAAGCTGCGGTCGCCGAGGAAGAACGTGGAGTTAAACTAGGTCTCGGAGATTTTATATTTTACAGTGTCCTTGTTGGAAAGGCGTCCACTTACGGAGACTGGAACACCACGTTGGCTTGTTTTGTTGCTATTCTTATTGTACGTATTCTAAAATATGCTCATTGCAATGGATACTGATAGAATTTTTTTAATCGATTGTTTTTTTTTTTACATAGGGCCTCTGTTTGACACTGCTATTGCTGGCTATATTCAAGAAACCGCTACCCGCGTTGCCAATTTCTACCACGTTCGGTTTGACATTTTATTTTGCCACGAGAGCAATTGTCGCGCCGTTTGCTGATAGTTTAGCGAGCGAGCAAGTGTTCATTTAAATTAAGGTATGACAAACCATCCTATTAATTTAGTACAATTTATTTAAAAATCGAATGTCGAGGGAACGATGACCGTTTACTTATCCATTTAGTATCTGCCGTATTATCTTTAATCTTTATAGGACGATAAAATCATTATAATGATGTTAAAACAGTGTCATATTTTGAGGCAAGAAATACAATGAAATAATAAATTATAACAAATCTCATTTAAGAATAGACTGTAAGGTTTGAAAATAGACGTCCTCTAAAGATTAATTTTCATATTACTTATTTTTGTTCATATTATTTCATATTACTTTCTCGAGCTGATCTTTTTTTTTAAATATAATTTGTTTTTTTGTGAATTTTTACTAGATTGAACAAATCAAGACGAAAAGTACCTACACTTTTAAACGTTTATCAGAGACTCGTGTATCAAGTGTGTGTTATGTGAGTGTATGTATGTGTGTCTTAAAATGCTCAGAGAAAAGGGAAATACTAATTTAAATTTTTAATATAGATAGCATAGAGAATGATAGAGGATGTAATTACTTTAGTATTTTTCTATGCGAAGCGAATTCACAAGAACGCCTCGTTATGGAACCAAGCGGTTTACATTTCATCGCGGCAATATGTGATAATCAAGCGGGAAAATGCGCTGCATTATAACAATTTATTGTACTCCATTGTTACACTTATGGAACATATAGGTCTCGTAGGTTCATGTATAAAAAAAGCGGATAACGACTGGATGATCGCGGTGAATTGTATGAAATACGCGAGGTAATGTCCGTTCGAATAAGTAATAACTGCCTCGTTATACACTCATCTCGATTAGTATTCGCAGTACGCACTGAACGGTGCTGTTACTCTAGAGCGTCGAGTTCGCTATCATTAATTATTAATTATTAGCCAGGATGAATCTGTGGGGTTTTCTCGAGTCCAGGTTACACACAGCCATGGAATAAATACCTTTTTTTTTTATCATACTACTGAAAAGCATATTTATCGTACTCGTGGCGTTTAGTGGTTTTTTAAATATAGATTTTATTTTAACATACTAAATATAATAGTTTTCTTGAAGCTGAAAGTGTTATTTTTTTTCGTCGCATCTTTGAACATCTGATAAGAATACAAGACGAAATATTCTGGTTATATAATGAACAAGCTTTTTATCTCAAGGTTTTTTTGCATGCCAATATAAAATGCTTTTCAATAAACTTTAATACTTCAATCATACAATCCGATCGATCTGATCAATTGTCATCCATAGCAATGCAGTGATATCTTCCAAATCGATAATATCGTTGATCAACTTTGGTTTAGTATTAATATTCAAATAAACGCTAACATCTGCATAACAACTCCAACTTTAACAGTGTTCTGTTAATTCCTTGCACTATATACATTTATGCTCACATGCACGCACACGTACACACAAACAGGCAAACAGACAGTGCGTCTGTTAATAAACACTTTACCACTATTTCAGATACTTAAAGGCCACAGTTTGAAAAAAAATTCATAGAAATACGTATCTGGAGATACTCTCTTACAGTATCAATCAATTACAACCCCGTAATTAATTTCTTTATTTTTTTAAATTTCTGAGTGCTGTAAAATTCTATTTAAAATTTTGAATTCTTCTTCCTGCCCCAAAAAAATAAAAAATGAGTGACTCGAAAAATCAATGAATAAAATAAAAAAAAGTTACTTCAACAAATTTTTATTTTGTTCATATCTTAAATTTGGAAGATATAAGAAAATATTCTTTTCAATCTTTACATTTGTGTACACATATTTATATGAATTTCTTTTCTTATTTGGATCTCTAGAACACGTACCTGAAGTAGTGATCAAAGTTTTATTAACAGCCAGCGATAGATTCCGAAAGCGGAAGAACTTTAACAAAGATATGATATTTTTTCGCTTGTAATACATTGCTACGTTCACAAGCCGATAATTATTATTACGCTAATGGAAAGTAGAGTCTTTTAATTCGCTAGTCGATTCGCTACTTCGGATCGCGCATACAAAATGCTTTTCGACGCACAAAATAAATACTCTTCAGCTATTGAATAAACTATGCGAAGTTATGGTCACCGTTGCTGACGAATTCGTTCTTTCGCCGCACCGTAATTTACAATAATGTACGTTTGTGCTAGTGAAACGTAACTGGAATGATATAAACTACATGATTTGACTATATCGAAGGAAAGTACACTTCGTGAATTCTACTGGGAAATTCTATTGGAAAGACATTAGGAAAATATCTGTAAAAGAGAAAATAAATCGCTATGACGCGATATATTTCGTCTCGCTACGGTCTTTCCTCTCTCATAAAGAATATATCACGTTGCTTTCCACATTATTGTCTCTGTGCAAATTTTCCGGCGAGCACGAGACAGTATCAGTGAAGAACGCTCATTTTCTACAAACCAGTCTTACGATTGCTAAGCTTCTGGAAGCATATATATTTTTTGTAACGACTACAAAGCAGGATGAGTCACTTAACATTTGCAACTCGATTACTGATAAATGTAATACTCTTATTGAAAGTATCAATGAGTTACGGAACATTTTAGTCTTTCATTTTTATATGATTCTTCGTAGAATTGATATGTAATTCAAGGAATGTAGGTATTGTGTGCGATAAATGTTACGAGACTCATTCTGTATAAACGCCGTTGCTACTCAATTCACCCAATATCTCTTTTGCTATAGCTACTGCATTTTTATAAATAGAAAAGAAAATGACAAAAATACGATAAATAATAAACATTTGTCATATTTCACTTACTTATTCAATTCTCTCACTCATTCTTCAGCATTCGAAAAGGTGAGGGTTGCACGATAGTATTTTAGCTAGTTCCGTACTTGCCGCTCTCGAACATACCACGCCTGAAAAACGAGCTAAACTCCAATAAAGATTGTTTGTTTATGTTGCTAAGATTGCCGTTGTATTTGTATAGGGGCTCGCAGTGCGGCAGTTCCGAACAAACTTGAATTAATCGGCGAAGATATTCTTCGAGGCGTTTCCGACGTTGCCTCGCTACGACTTCGTACTTTGGAAAGACTTGGCGTGGGGGGAATCGTATCGCAGCGACCTGTGATCAAAGAGTCTCCGTAAAACCGATTGTGTTGCGAATGTGTGCTTACATTTATGAAAATGGTCTGAATCGTGTGTACATATATAAATAATATATATATATAACTTTGATCGATAAGAAAGTCTAATTATTTCAAAACAAAAAATATATAATATATTTTTTGTTTTGAAATAATTAGACCTTTCTATAATTCAAAGTTCATTTTAGAACATTTATAATTCATGTCAAAGTTCAGAATAAAGTTACGTAATATTTATGCATATATATGTGTGCATGATTTGTATTTTATATAAGTATCCTGATTTTTCAATGTTATTCCATATTTTATATGGCACATAGAATTTATAAAAAAAATTTTATAACAAATTTAGTTGTTTGAAATGAGCTTAATAATTTAGGCATAATAATGAGATACTTTTTAACCAAATCTCTTTCTCTGCAATGGTAAAATTGTTTTATTTTACAAATAATTTCTTTCTTCAAAACTTAAGTAAACCACACTTGGATCTGATATCTTACATGACTTTAATTCCTATATTTGTGCTAGTTTCATAATTATATAATGTACAATAACGTACCTTACTACCGTATTTCTGTCGCATTGATATGTACAACTCCCGAAATCTCCTGTATCTACGTAGCAGTGTCCAACTGTCGTCCTGTGCCACAACTCGCACCTCGTATTCATAATGGCTGGATGCGCCGGCTCCGCGTATCACATATGACGGCACGCTGACGATCATATTAATCACACAGTCGTTGTCGTTCGCTATTAATGATGGTAGGGATCTCGTGATTGTCAAAGAATACGGACTACTTAAGCGGTCGCCGCGATTCTGACTCTGTGCAAAGAATGTGTGTTGAAGTTGTCTCGAGATTGATCATCTAAAATCTAAAGATTTGTTCTTTGTTGCTCTGCATTGGACTAAAACTTTCTATCTCGCTTTAGCCAAAAACTTCAAAAATATATCTTGTTTCATTTTAAATATCCGTGGTCCAAGGTAAATTTTAAATTCTTAATTATTTTGTCTCAAATTCGAACACGTACTAAAAGTGAAAGTTTCAAGTCATATCATTGTAAAATCGTATTTTTGAATGTTGAAAAAGTGTACTAGAATTTTTTCAAATTTTTTTAGAGCCTAAAAACAATTTGAAAAATACATCAGGCATCCGATTGGATTAGGAAAGCAATGAGAAAACGTTGAGAATCACAAAGGGTTAAGTATAACAAATGTACATAGTTCAGCCACAAAGAACAAACCTTAAGATGAGATAGAAGAAATTGATGATTTACCGTCAAATAAACTGTCGAGTAACCCCGACTAGAGGATCTTTTAGACGCTAACGATTCCGACAGAGTCTCTTGATCGTTAGTATTAGGCCTGTTATTCCTGAAAAGTTGAGATCTGGTTTGCGCTACCGTTAATAGAGTGGCGGAACTATTATTCGTAGGTTCTACAACACTACAGTAAGCATTTGGTTCTTTCTGTACATAGTTCTCGGTTTCGTTGATGACGAGTCTATCACTATGGTTGTTGTCGTCGTTGTCGTCGTCGCCGTCGCACTGGAGCCGCTTCGTGGAATGATTTTTCCGTTCGTCCTCCAATAAAGACACTTCCAATTCGATCTGTTGTCTCTGCAGATCCTGTAGTATCATTATTTGTCGATTGAGATCTTCCTTCGACGGGGTACCGGCGTCCAAGCATCTCATCACCATCATCCGTTGACGTGCGATTCTTTCGTTCAGCCTCTTCATCGCCGGATTTTGTTGTATTGGCGATTCTAGCGTATCCTGAAGCATGTTTTCCGGGATGGTGGACACCGTGGGCGGTTGTACCTTCCCTTCTTCGTCACTCACCAGCTCCATGGAAGCAGCTCTATTCGCATTTGTCGTGCTTTTAGTATCCACTTCGGATGAGCTGTCATCTCGGTTTTCAATTACAGATTTATCTTTCATCAGATCGTTTATACACGTCGTGTCGACATCTTCGAAAGCTATGCGAAGTTCCGGAGAGTCGGCCGCTGCCGTGTGAAATGTTTCCACGGTATCGGAGCTCGGTATACTCTGCGGCAACAAATTCAAGTCTGAGGCGATCTGATGTTTCCTATTGTTCACTTCGTGAAAAGATGTGGAATTACAGCTGAAAGCTTCGTCGCAATCATTTGATGAACAGCCGTCATCCAGAAACGCGGGAGTAGTGCGTTTTAAATCCAACGATAAACTGTGTTTACGCCGTTCGATTTCTTCAAGCTGTTCCTGAGTCCGCTTGGCCAACAATAGTTTCTTCTCCGTTACTCCTTCACTTCCCAGCTAGAAATCATTAATGTAAAGAATCGTTTTACAGAACCTTAGTATTTTACGTATACATACTTCTGCCTTGAATATCTGCTTCTGCTTCTTCGCGATCTCCATCAGTTCCTCCTCCATCTTATCTACTTTACTCTGATGTTCATTTAAAGATTTAACCTTGCTCTGCAACTCGTTTTCCAAAGCGACTAGCTCTTTTTTCTATTTAAGAAAATCACATATTTTTAAAAGAAAGTAGTCAAACAAGATTGAAGAGAAACGCTTAAGGCTCCTGTTCATTCGCCACTCACTACTATCTCAGATTGTGTGACGTCAGAAGCGAATAAACACGATAAAAATTCTTGTAAATTATATTTGAATAGAAATATTTTTCGATAAAATAATTTACAATTGATAAAATATCTCTAAACTGTTTCGGGAAGAAATTAAATCATATTTATTTTGCTATTTATTATTAATTTAATAGTTTACCGTAGTTATTTCGTTTTTGGTTATGCATAATTCATTTCCAGATATATGCATGATGTAATGTAAGAATACATCATGGATATATACGGCGCTTTCCATTAGTGACAGAAGTCGATATAAACATCGTTCTATCTTTCATTCCAGTAAGTAAACGAAGATAGAAAGACTTGCGTTAACAAATGGAAACCACTCATGGTTATTTATTAATTAACGAAACAAAAGAAAATTTTTAATATACCTATTGATCGGTTCAGCAAAGCTGCTTTCTCTGCTAAATGCCATTTTACAAGTCGATTCTACCGATTGTGTTGTTTTATTGAAACATTTCCATATTAATATATTTTGCAAAAACTTTTTTATTATATATTTTCTCATTTCTGGCTTCATAATCTGAGATAGTAGAGTGAACAAGAGCCTTAACTAACTTCACTTACGTGATGATTCACTAATTCCCTGACACTCTCGATGCACTTTTCATCGTTGAGACTAGACCAAGATTCGGGCAGACTGTCATCACTACCGGCACCGTTGTCCGTCTGAAATGCACATTCCGCTTCACTCACTCTCTACAAAATTGTACTAAAACTACTATAAAGTAAGACGTCCGACCTTTAACATTCATACAATATCTAGAAATCGGAATACTTCACATTCCGTTGTTTTATTGCACATTATAAAGAATTACTGTCAAAAGAGATGTTATATTGTCTGTATAGATTAAGTTATATGAACATAAGTAATGTGAGTATGCATCGCGTCATTTGCAATATGCGTGCGTATTACAGATACGGACTCTCGAAGATTCCTCGCGAAGATTCCTTATAATCCTTACCTTTTCCCACCGTTGCTGGTAAGTTTGTACACGTCCCTGATTGTTGACGAGCTCTTGCAACTGTCGATGCTTGGACTGCAATAATGTGCGCAGATAGGCGACTTCCCTACATATACTTTCTACCTGGTACCACACACACACACACCGATGCGTTAACAAAAGATATAATCAACAAAAGATGATTCAAAATTAAATATTAATAATTTGCCATGATACATGTTGCGTATAAACTAAAGACTAAATATTTATAATGACGAAATATCAGAATGACGAGGTAGCGCCTGAAGATGAATAAAATGGAAATAAACGTTTGTGCTTTTTCTTTCAGGATGTACAAAAAAATGTCTTTTAATACTATATGTATGACAATAGTAGAATAAAATATTTCCAATGATAGCATAAATATTAACACACGTATCTAAATCTAATTCTTGTGCACGCCTTTAACAAATAAATGTGAATATGAATAAACAAATCACAAAATAAATAGAATGAACAAATAGCGGATGTATCCTCGCGATGCATTGCCTCGAAAAAATAATAAAAAGTTTTCTTCATTCTATTCAATAATCAATACTCGGAATGGTGCATCATGCGGACGGATCCCGAGGTGCGGCGACAATGAGTTAATGAAAAATTGGGTTTGTTAATCGGGAGTGTTAAATCGATCGAATGCATACTCTTAAAAATTATGTGAGAAACAGAGATAAAAAACAGTGAGAGTGCGTGCAAATACTTCGTGGAGGATTAAACGCCAATTTTTGTATGAAAAATTTATTAAACAACAATAATATATATATCAGTATAACAATAATTAGTGCCTCTGTATCTTTATATCTCGCATAACAAACCCATAGACGTATCTCTATACAAACAAGCCCAAGATATGTACATACTTCACTCTTAACATTCTTACTAGATACTTAAATATATAACATTCCAAGGAATGCCATCTGTCCGGCAATATCTCTTCAGCACTAGCACCTTTTCACGATCAGCAGCTTACTCATATACATTAACGCAATTTGTTAACATAAACCATTTGTAAATATTAATATGTTAATATACGCAATATATTTGAAGATATTCTTGAGGCCGGCAGAGGAATTAAGACAATCTCATGGATAACGAACGCAAATCTCGTCGTAAACGACAACGAAGAGTGCTTTCCAGCAA
Organism: Trachymyrmex cornetzi; assembly: GCF_001594075.2. NCBI lineage: Eukaryota > Metazoa > Arthropoda > Insecta > Hymenoptera > Formicidae > Trachymyrmex > Trachymyrmex cornetzi. Next base: position 170,270 of record NW_017300191.1, on the reverse strand, counting down.
GAGATACAGATGATGCAGTGTAACACAGTGAATCATTACATTATTATTTGCCAATGTTAAACAAAGATGAAATGATTACTGTATTACACTGTATTTCTTGCTGGAAAGCACTAGAAAGCTTGCTATAGAGAAACACACATACTGATAGGCCTGGATCTAGACATCGATAGACAGTACTGTGTATCTTAATCACAAAAATTTTGGTCGAATGATTGAAATGTTGTTTCGCAAACAGTCGTTTGCATAGTCGGGACACTCGCAGATGTTCGTCCACGATTCGCGGCATCTCGCAGTGACGCGTGAAGAGCGAAACTATATTACGACGTACCGGGCTATCACATATTTAACGGACAAACGTGCGAGTAGATGATGATGTTGCCAGACAAGCAAATAAGGACACCAATAGCGACAAGGACGAGGTAGAATTGGTACTTAATCGAGATTACATTCAATTCCGGAGACGGAGGCGCGTCCGTGTCACTTACTTGCGTCATTTCGTCCCGCCGTTCTTGCTCCAGGATATGTCGTCTCGCGCGCAGCTCGCGTTGACGCGACTCCAGGACCGCAATCGCATCCGCCCATTCTTTCCATTGTGCTCCCCACTCGCGTTCTAATTCACGTTGAGCTCCTTCTAGCGCTTCCCTTCTAGCAGTCCATCTTTCCTCACGTTCTTCTTGTTCCCTCTACGAAGAATATATAGTTAGTCAAAATTCAGTTCAAAGAGAAATGTCCTATCTAGAATATTTCATTTACTTTAAAGTCTTCCTTTTCTTTCAGAAGTGCGGCCTTTTGTTGTTCCAACTCCTCGACCGCTCTGAGGTCTTCGCTCGAGTTCAGGAGATTGTCGCTAGAACAGGACGCGTGCAGATCGGAGACGCTCCAGCTTAAGAGCGACAACCTCGATAGATTGACAACTGTTGATTGCAGGTTGCCGTTACCAGAGCCACCCTCCTTCCGGAGCTTCGCTGCCTCGGCCGGATCGTTGTACCGGAACATGTTGTTCCTACCCAGGAGTATGATACATCCTTGCGATAATCTTGTCGGTTTGTCCACTTGAGCGGTATTGATCCAGCAGTGAGATGAGAGCGGATGCAGCGTCGCCACGCCACTATCCAACTCGACTACGCAATGTTCCGATTCCACATCCGCACCGGTCAATACAATATCCTATTTGCAATACAACGAGTATTTTTAATTGTTTTTTTTTTATTAATTGGTATATAAAAATAATGCAGTCTCTTAAAGCTTTTATGTAAATCAATTAATACGGCCTGTTTTTTTTAGATAAACTTCTTGTATCGTTCATCTTTTATCTTTTTTCTCTAACAGAAGAAAAAAAAAAGGAGAGATAAACCGTGTAAAAAGTTCAGCTAAAAAGAACAAACAGTTTACACATTTTGGTTATATATAATTCCTATTTTTTCTATGTATGTAATCTTAAGAATTTTATTATATTTATATTGTTACCTGGACAACGGGAGCTTCCTCCGTGCCGACTAGTGTTTTTCCCTCTTTTAGGTGATACAATGTAACGCCGGTACTGAGCAAATCGTCGTCGATACCGACTAAATGCGGCATTTCCGAGTCAAGAACGACACCGACCCCGCTCTTTCGTAATCCTAGCGCTTTTTGTTCTTGCAGAATCTGTTGCGTTTCTCGCCACTTTTCGGTCCATTCTTCAGTCAGTACCTTTTCTTGTTCTTGTTTCTCTTGGATTTGAGCCAACAGCACTTGCGGCGGTTTTTCCACGCTCTACAATTAACAAATAAATATATACTTTTTCTAAAACGGCAATGAGAAAGAATGTGGGATAAACCCGCCGTGATACTTGCCATATTTTTGTCGATGAGAGACTTCAACTTTTCTATTTCTGCTCTGAGCTCTCTGATGAGTTTCACGTTTGCGTCTTCGTTGATAGTCGGCTTGTTAATAATGTTCTTCGCACGATTGGCGTATCTAAGAGTGCTGAGAGTATCGTTGTAATTGCATTCCGCCGGACTGATAGTCGCTATCATGATAGTCTTGGAATTGCCGCCCAGTGAATCTTTCAGCAACCACGTGAGCACGCTGTCGCGATAAGGGATAAACGTGTTTCGTTTTGTGGCGGACGCATCACCGCTGGCAGAACTGAGCTCAGAGAGCGTGGATATCACAGTGCCTAAAGTTACCAACGATTTGTTGATGTGCGCGCCTTCCTTGAGTCGTTGACCCGTCGCTCCGGTCGCGTTTGCACGTTCACTGTAAAGGCAGATAATATTTTTTTTAGGAAACTGCGTAACTTGTCATGGTGTTTTTACTTTGTTTTTCTATTCTTTTATTTTCGCGAACGAACGAACTCAAAAATAACTCGACTTGTGATGTTTTCTTTTTTTTTTTCGAGACTACCTTCCGGCCAAGTCGACAAGGTGCACCTTGGAAACAGTCTCCGACGGCATGTTGCCTTCCGAGAGGCCGGCTTGTACGAAAGTTATCGTAAAAATCGCGTGACTCCTGCTACTCACGTCGTTCATCTTTGTGCTGGCTGTGGTTCTGTGCGTATTACCTCTCACCATACATTCCTAAAGCAAAAATATCCTTTTATTGATATTGCAACTGAAAGAGATATACTATTATGTTCATTATTTATTATTGTACACAATATTTATCTTATATATGTCTCTTATTTTAAAATATCTTTATACTGAAAAGCAATGCCAAAAATTATTTTACAAATAATGCGATAAAAGAAATTATATGTGCAGTGATAAAATAATATATAATATTTGTCCTGTTGTAATTTCAAAATAATATCTATAATAAACAGATAAGCGATAGGACTTGCTATTAATCTTTCGAAGCTGACAATGGTTCTATTGGTCCCCTATTGAATTAATTATAAATCTTTTTGTCAAAAATATCAATAATTTTCTTTAAGTTATATCTGCAAATTTTGAATTATTCTTATTAACTCGTGAATACATGTTTTTTTTAACTTTAAAATTAGAAAAATGTCCTGGTGACTTTGTGTTCACTGTACATAGCAATTAAACTTGTACAATATTTCTGTGACAAATAACAACAAACTTTCGCCTTCGCTGTTCATTCATTAAGTTTGTACTCAGTTTTACCTGAATGTCCGAATAATCGTAGACGAGATGACATGATAGATCTTGGACATAAGGCCCTCCCGTGGGATGTTCTCGTACCCTCAGCGAATGGGATTGGCTTTGGTCCAGTCTAAGTAGATCTCTTACTCTTTCGTTATAGATTTCTAGGAATGATACTTCCGTTCTGTACGACGCCCCGCTTTCCTTTCCAGCTGCCATTCTAGCGAAAAGCGTCTTGCAAATTCGTGGTATCAATCCCTGAGATTCCTACGATAACGATCGCACATAATAAATGATAAGAACAAAAAAGAAAATAATATATAATATATAATCAATATATTATATATAATATATTATCAATATATTATGTCCTCTTGTCAAAGGTGGAAAAGTTTGATTAATTGTGGAATTTTTATTTTATATATCTATTATTGCAAAATATATTGATTTGGCCGAAATTTAAAGAAAACTAATAATTAATAATTCAGTAATTTTTTAAAATAACGTGAGAATGAGATTTTATTTATTATGTTTTTCAAAAAAGCTAGTTTTAAATTGCCTAATTAATAATTACATCTACTCGATCATGCAAAAATTTCATATTCCATAGCAAATGGAAATTTCATTCCTCTCGTTTATTCATTTTTCTTTCTCTCATCTTTTTGCTAAAATTATATTTGGAAGAAATATCGACGCAAAAATCTTTTTTCCACCTATAAAAAATGAGACTGTGAAAAAGGTGTCTTTATGAGAAATTAGATTATTGCGTTACCGGCGTGCCCATCATCGTGAAGGTCTTCCCGGATCCTGTCTGGCCATAGGCAAAAACGCAGGCATTGTAGCCCTCGAAGGCACTTTCTATTACGTCCGTACCAAGATCGTAGAAAACCTGGAGAAAAGACGATTAGATAAGGGTCTTTCTCTATCTCTCGAGCGGCGTCTCGCTTTAATAACTCGCGGAAGCGAAACGAATTTTATTAGTCTCACTGTTACCCCTCGACGGAGCGTGCTACGCGTTTTACATAATGGTATCTAATTAGGTCACAGTAACGTTGACTCTAATGATTATACTATAACGATGATCCTGTATTGTGTTCTGCTTAATAAAGATTATTCTGTTTGATTATGCTCTGACAGCCCTCTATCATTCATTACAAATGTTTGTTGGAAACACTAATCGGCCCTAAAGCTTCTGTCACAACATTACAATAGACAGTTGCCGATTATATCATTAGAGGAAGATCAATTATTGCTACAATTGTTACCGCGTTCGACACACTTTCTCCTTTTCGCTCTCAAGCTCTTTCGTTACATTTATTTGCGTCTCTAATTCAATATCGGTTTGTCATTAAGCTAATTATAACTCTGCGAACATAAAACAACTTCGGTTTCGTCTTTCCGTATACGGTAGTGTTATCGTAAACGTTTCACTCTTTTCAAGGTCGACAGCTTCGTCATCGATCGCGAAATCTCGAGAGAATAATTTTTACTTTAGTCTTCGTTTCGTTCTGTCATGAAAGAAAATATTGATATGAACCTCTTCCTGGGACGCATAGTTTTCGTCGTTTGAATCGAAGGACCAGTAGGAGTGATCGAACGTGAAGTCTTTGTGCTTCCCACGGTCGATATCTCTGCAGCTATCCGGTGTCTGTAAACAGTAAATAGTAATCGTTCTTTCAGTTTTTGCTTTATCACCATTATTAGTGCTAAAGTTCAATTATCATTAGCCGAGTCCGATCTATATGGATGAATGGATAATGGAAACCAACTATAAAGGTGAAAAGTGAATATAAATTATAAACTATATAACTGTATTTATATAATTGTCTATTATTATATTAAAAAAAATTATATTATCTATATATTTTACTACTACTATATTTACTACTATTATTATATTTTTATAACACGTTGGTATTTCTTGCGAAATAAAAATAAAATCTTTGAAAAGGTTATTTCTATAAAAATCAGAAACATTTTCCGATAAATATTTGATTTCTCGAAACAGTAAAGTTTTCTAAGGATTTCAGATTTTCCAAGTTTTCCAAACAGAAGATATAAATATTTTTTTACTTTTTAAAAATTAAAATTGTTTTCAACCAAATTTTCTATAATATTTTCTTTGTTTTCATCGGAAAGCTACTTGACTGACTAAATCGTTTGATTCATGTGTATTTACGTGATGTTGCTATATACGATAATTATATAAAATGTGCATTCTTCATGTTGGATTCTACATAACTGATAAAACATCGCTGGGAATATCGTGCTGCATTATGCAAGAAAGCGAATGGCAGATAATTAAAAAGAAATAAGACTAGAATGATTTTCAGGTCAATCTCGCTTTTACGATTTTGCATGCACTTTATATCGAGTCCGCAAACATGCTAGTGGTCAGAAGGCATATATTAATTTACATATTCGTATTCGTATGCGAATATGTTCGCGAAAATTTCTAAACTCCGTCGCACATAGTTCGAAGCAAAGTTCAGAGTCGCTCATTAATCTACTCTCAATAAATCTCAGTCTGTTTAGTGCTTCCCGAGGTGTTTCCAAATTTACTAAATTTTCCGAAATACAGTGAAAAATTATTTAAAAAAATATTTTTTATCGGAAACCGATTGTATAAAAAATAACAATAACTTTGAGCAGCTTGACAGCTCAATCTCTCAGTTTAACTTTTTAAAATTTTTGAAAAGGTCATTTCTATAAAAATCAGAAACATTTCCCGATAAATATTTGATTTCTCGAAACAGTAAAGTTTTCTAAGGATTTCAGATTTTCCAAGTTTTCCAAACAGGAGATATATATTATGATTAATCCTATCCGGATCTCAATCTTTACGAGTATCAAGAAATACCAATGTGCTATAAAAATGTAATAATAGTAGTAAATATAGTGGTAATAAAATATATGGACAATATGATTTTTAAATATAATAATAGACAATTATATAAACGTAGTTTATAGTTTATATTCACTTTTCACCTTCTTGCTCTTTCCATCAATGTAGTTTAATTTTAATCTCGGTTCAACTAACTCTTCATCTTTTTTTAGTTTTTAGAAAAAGATGAAAAGTAAGTTGAACCGAGATTAAAGTTAATCTACATAAGTGCGTTTTGCACCTTTTGACAAGGCTACACTTAACTCGTGCTCGCCAGAGACGTTTTTTGCCAGGAGATCACTCTGCGGGATTGGCCTTCTCTTTTGATTGGAAAGAGAGATCCGGATAAGGTTTAATTGAATGCGGATAAAACATAGATTATACAACGCGGCGCGGCCGCGGCAATTGCATTCGATTGCGTAGCCGCAATCGTCGAATAACGAGTTGCTGGTTGCTGCGGTCCAACCGCGATTTTCGCACTTTCTCCTCAACGCATGCCTTGTTACTTTTCAACTGGGAGATTCACACAGATAATTACAAATAGAGATGTACGATCGAGATACTTTCTGTTCTGTTAAATAACGGTCTATTTTTGCAAAAAAAATCAATTTAATTAATTATATTGTCATAACATTGTTTCCCTCTCATCGTTTATTTCACAAAGCATTGTAAAATAAACAATTTGAAAGCAAATTGAGATTCTTATTGTCAGAGGAGATTGAGCTATCTTCTAAATTTATTTATAAAAAAATATCATTTTCTTCACGCTTTTTTTTAATTATTATCTGTGATATTTCCTAATTGAAATAATTCTCGAAACTTTGTCAAAACGATTTGCTTGAAAGAAACGTGTAAACACGATGAGCACCAGCTTTCATTTCGATAAGCTGGATTTGTCGGTCAAAGGTCCAATTAATTATGGCTTAGAAATTCATAAAAGTTATTCAGGTAGAAATTATGACACTAAACTTTACGAGGCATCGACCGATCGTAGCACAAAAGAGCAGATCATCTACGTCTCGGCTTCCGGTTTAGAAATTCTTTAGAAAGTTTATTTAAAGCCATTACTTCTCGGTACTTTGCGGTACCACGAAGTGTGTTGTTACACGCTCAAACTACCGTACATACCAAGAATATTACTATATATTAATAGAACTAATCCCATTCTGTAAAAATTTTCTCTACTTTAAGTAACAAACGTCTGATTAGAAATTTTATTTAAAAAATTGACGCTATTTGCAGAATATTCTCCTGATATCTTCAAATTAATTAACGTAAAATTAACGTAAAATTATTGAAAATATGGCATCCAAACTTTCTTGTAGTATCGCAATCTATTATCAAGCGAAAATTTGATCGTAACGCGAGACGTCGAACTTGCGAGTCACCCACCGCTTAACTTTGCTTTACCGGCGCTTTAGAGTGGATATATGAAAACGGACTCGTGATGTAATCACGGCTTACATCATAAACAAGACCTTCAGTTTATGAATATACAGCCAAAACGCAAATATGCAACAACAACCGCTTTTAGCATCGAAGATGCGCCTCTTGTAAAATGTTGACATCCGCCTACGCATTCTAACCAGTAACTATCTATAACTTGAGCTCGTAATAACCAACAGTAATATACAATCAATAATGTAAATGAACATCAACAGTATCTCGACATTAAAAACTTTATATATCAAGCCTGATACGTTTATTAAAGTAAAATCTGTTTTAAACTGAATAATGGATAATTCTATCGTTATTTATAAAGTTCTTCATTTAAAACAGATAATTATTCAAGCATTATTTCAACTGTTAATTTTCGCTCGTTAAGTTCGACAAGAACAAATCTAGAAGGTCACAATCATCAAAATTCGAGGCTTGTATTATACAAAGAAGTTCAACAAAATATCGAACAAGAAGAGAAAGAAATGTGTAAAGTTCCTTGAAGTTTTTATCAACATAGAATAAATGTAAAAGACCAATAAATAATATCTCACTAGCAAGAAAAATAAAAAAAGACAAGCACTCCACAGAGAAAAGTTTTTGGTACTTATGACTATAATTACCGTAATGATAACATATTATCGTAATTATGGTTATTACTGCTATAAGTAATAATAACTATACTTATAGTTCTATTAACAAAAATCCTATATCTATAGGTGACACCGAAAATGGCTATAAATTATAGTTAAATTATAATCATTGTGCAGTCATTTTTATGGTGATAATAATTATAATTTGTAGTCATTTTCGACACCAACTATATGTATATATTTGTTAATAGAATTATATGAACAGCTATTATTATTGACATTATAGTAGTAATAATTCTAATTAAAGTAACATTTAATTATAATCACAAATATATTAAAAACCTCAGCGTATATTAACAATTAATTTTTAGACTTTTCGAATTTATGATATGCACTGCTTTTTGTCTCCTCCGGAACATCTTACGTAGCGATTGATCGAATTCGCATTCTTGTGAAACAAGATCGAAACCGGCTCCGAAACCAGGCAATTTGCACGTGAAAATCGTCCGTGCGAGAGCAGTTGACCTCGATTGATAATCATATTACTTGGAATTTACCGTCGCTTTTGTGCAGCTAGCTCGGATCAGCTGCTGGTTAACAATGACAACAACCATGATGAAATCTAACTAGATTAAATTCTCGATTGAATTATTATTATATAATTATTATTATGCATTAAAAAAATTCAAAGAAAATAATTATCACTTTTTGTTTTCTCGATATGGTTTTAAACTGAAAAATATTTGAGTTTTAAGAAATTTGAAAGACACACACACACACACACTTCATTTCAAATTACTTAAAATTGTGAAGCGATAAAAAATGTTTTTGTGGGGCTTCAAAATTGTATTTAATGGAAAGAATTAAGAACGAATTTACGAGGGCCGTTTTTCTTTTAGGAGACACAGTCGACATAAACGTTCTATCTTTATTATTCATTAAATGCCAAGAAGGACAGAACGATGTTTGTGACGATTGTGTCTCCTAAAAAAAAGCAGCTTTAATGTTAAATTCCTTAAAATTGTGACACGTTAAAATATTTCTGGGACTTCAAAATCGTATTGATCGGAAAAAATTGAATTACACGAAACGCCACCTATTCTGCAAATTCCGTCACAGAGCTATAAAGAAAATAGGTAACAATTCTACAAACAAGGTAATGTATTATTCACTGCGCACCGCATTTTCCATTGCGTTTAAAAAAATCGTTATATTATAGTGACGTAAGTCTCAGTTTTATGAATAAAATAAGTAACAACTCTCGAGAATAGCTTTATGATTTTTGCTTTGGCTGGAAACGGCAACAACTTTCGAATTCTTTGTATTAAAAATCCTTTTTTTTTTAGTGTTACGATAATCCACTCTCTATAAATTTTTTGGAGTGAAATCTTTAAAGAGCGAAAATTGAGCTTAGTCTTGAAAGAGAGTTAGCTCAGTTTTCAATCTTTAAGAATGAGATTCACTCTAAAAGTTTTAAAGAGCAACTATTTAAAGGCGACGCATGAGACTTGATGATAAAAAGCAGACACGACCCCATATATTTCGACAAGGGCGGGTGGCAGTGACGCGATGAAATGGCTTACCTTGGTGTTGAAGATCCGCGTCCTCTTGCCGCTCATCTGTACGATCAGCTTCTCGTTCATCGCTACCTCTCTGGAAAGCAACAAGCACGTAGTTATCCTGGCGTCGACCTCTCCCGTTACAACAGACATTACGGAGACCGAATTCGGAAATCGACGAGACGCGCGCAACCGTTGGTTGGGTCCGTAATGCACATCAGTCAATACCGCGATGACACAATTGTGTCATATGCTGTCAATAACGTTCGACAACAACGGCTTTGAATTGGAGTTCCTGTCACTTTTCAAACCTTTTTACTGTGCAGGCGATAAAATAATTGAATTCCCCGTTTCAAAGAGGATATTGCTCCGAGATCCTCATTAAAAAGAAAAAAAAACATCTGATGTTATTAATATAATTCTCTAAAGGTATTTTATTATCATTAAATATTATTAAGTGTATGTTACTATATTATCTGCTCTTTATAAAGAAAATATGGAATTAATACTCAACGTATCGATCAAGTTCTCGCGCCAGCATAAAAAAAATAGCAAATTTGCGAACAAAAAATATACAGCGTATTCTTTTTCGAAGTAAAAAGCTTTTTTTAAATACTTATATTAATTAAGATTCTTAATTGAGACATCTCATCGAACAAAACGTTTCCTGAAATTTAAAAGTATGATTTGAAGTGTAAGATGATTCAAGATTTGCTCCTTCAATCTTTACTTAAATGACTGAATTAAAATGGCAACGAAGGATCAATATAGATAAAAAATTAAGATAAAATCGATGAGGATACCTCCTCGTAAATGAAGACATTTGCGTAAGTATCCGAAAGATGGATTGTAACTAATAATAAGATGGACAAGATAAAATAAAAATTTAAATAAAGTAAAAATGTATTCAACTGGAAGTGAATCATTAGTCTTTACTCTTTTTAGATTTAATTTTCTGCAGCACAGAATGAGCGGGGAGGATTGAATCATTCTAACGATGACGAATCCGTTCTCCAATGATTTCAACGGTATTCATCGCGCGCATGCATCATCCTTTGTATTCAATAACATTGCGTCAATGATTCCAGTGGCGATTAATGTCCATGTCGATGATCAATAACGCTGTAGTATGAAGAAACATCATCTATGTCATCTACGAGATGTTATTGACCGCAAAATAATTACGTAATAATATTGACTGGTAGCGATACGAGTAGCAAGGAAATCTAGGATACATCCAGGAAAAACTGGAATATTTCTTGAATATTTCAAGGATGTCGTTTTCAAGGTAAATTCGGAGGGTGCAACGGTGCGCATTGGATGTGCCCCAGTGTCGTCATCTAAATATATGTGACGTATTGTTTGACCTTATAGAAATTTAACACTGGAAGGCAGCGATTAATTACTTGTTTTGTATTAAAAACACTGTTTAATGATTTTTTACTCAAAATAAATAATTTCCAATTTAATACTGGAAATGATTTATTTTGAGTATTAAAAGCACACAGAATGACAGTGCTTTTAACATTCAAAATAACTTTTTATTCAATTTAAAAAATACTGGAAGTTATTTATTTTGAACATTAAAAGCATCGAACAATAATTCTTTTATTACTTAAAATAAATAACTTTTTATCTAACGTACTGTACTGGAAATTATCTATTTTGACTATTAAGGTATAGAAAAACAGTATTTTGGTCCAAAGTAAATACAATTTCCGATGTTAAATCGAATAATTATTTTAAGTATTAAATTCGCCAGCATCAAATCGAATAAGAAATTACTTGTCGAATACTAAATTGGCCAACATTAAATTGATTACTGTAAGGGCGGGATTTGTATTAAGGCTCTGATCGATCAGTGTTCTCATTACGCTCGCGTAAATCTCTCAGGTAAATTTGCGCGCGATACATCTCGCGCGTACCTGGACGTACGTCAGTATGTCCAGCTGAATTCAGAATAATACGGACTGGCGACGAACCTGAGAGAGAGAGAGAAAGAAAGAGAGAGGGGGAGAAAGAGAGAAAGAGAGAGAAAACGGGATTTTGTCGCAATCACGCACCGCACCGCGGACGGACATTCTAGCGTCGTAATTGTGGAGAATTGCGACGGTAAGAAACAAGCACGATGACGGTACTACAGTCATAATAACCGATGCATAAGCGACTCGTTGATTTTACTCGTAAGACGAAACATAAGGCGAGGTTCTTCCGGTCACCAGTTGCACGACACACACGCACCTCTTGTTGAAGGGTCGAACCCTCACGGCCACCTTCACCGATGCCATGGTTTCGCGGGATGGAGCGCATCGGGCTCGAGACGAAGGGACGCGAGATGTGATCAACGCCACCGTCGTTTCCCCGCTGCGACGGAGACGTGAAGGTGGTGGTCTTTCGACGCGCTAAGTAGCGCGTGGCGTCGCGACGTTGCTACGACGCGTTACGTCGCGTCGCGTGGCCTATGGAAGACGCTGGCGTCCTCGTCGAGCCTCGACTGCCTTGAGCACGCCCGGCAGCAGCGACATCGTCGACCCTCTTCCTCGCACGCTCGCGACTCACGGACGACCGCGAGCGACTGTGACCCTACAACTGCTCTCGCTCTGCCCGACTGCGTCGAACCGAGCCGCGAGTCGACAGAGTGGACTGCGGAGTGCGGAGGCGGAGCAAGCGGAATGAGCGGAGCAGAGCGGAGCGAGCGAGTCGAACGAGGACACGCGCGCATGCGTGATTCCTGCGCACCTTGATCGCAGGAGAGAGGGAGAGAGTGGCGAATTGCATCACGTGAACGCCCATGTCCAATGAGGACGGAGGTCACGTGACCAGATCTCTCCAATCTATTCCATGCCTGTGGAGCTTCGATGCCCATACCCAATCAGAGGAGACGGGTCACGTGATGCAGTCTGCCACTCTCTCCCTGTGAGGCTCTAGAGATCGCAGACCACCGAGGATTGTCGAAGGCGAACTGTGGAAGATTCAAATTAATATTGAGATAAAGAGAAATTCATTAAAACGGCGGCAGTATGTCAAGGAAAATGCAATATACGGCAATACATGCACAGTAAAAAGGATTTTATGTTTGCGTTGGAAACGGTCCACTTAAGTCCTTGTTAATATTTTTCATTTACTTATAAATTGTGTTCTTTTAATACTAAGAAATATTAAATATATCTATTTAACATAAAATATAAAAAGACACTCAGGTATATTAAAAATTGAACACGAAATTTTAACGAGATTTAAATTGATTTAAACACAAACGCAAAATGTTTTTACTTTATAAAAATAAAGAAGTGAGAGAGAATATGTATATCTGAATCTTGTTTTTTTTTTTTTTCTTTTGGAAACTTATGAATGTCTCGATAACTTCTATTATTACACTGACAAAAAGATGCTTAAAAATTTATTTGTAGGACATAGGTAATGTTTTCTCACAGAAATAAATCCTTATTTAAATACGGCAAAATAAAATTTTATTCCTAGCAAATAAATCACTTTTTATTTTTATAGAAAAGTAGAATAGATAAACATCTATTTTTTTTTACAATTAATAAAACAAATATCACAAGTCACAAATAACATTAATTGCTTCTGAATATTTTCACTTTTTTTCTCAGTATATCCAATTCAGTTCTCTATTTATATAAATTCTCTAAATATAATTAAAGAAATTTATTTTGCCGTATTTAAATAAGGATTTATTTCTGTGAAAAAACATTACCTATATCCTACAAATAAATTTTTAAGCATCTTTTTCTCAGTGTAATAATAGAAGTTATCGAGACATTCATAAGTTTCCAAAAAGAAACAAGATTAAGATATAATATAGTCACCCTAGATACATCTCGATAAAACCTTGAATCCAATATTGGTATTAGTATACCTATCAGATAAAACGTTAAGTTCGATACTGTAGATATTATAATATCTACAGTATACTATAGTATACTATAGTATACTATAGTATATCTATCAGCATATCAGAATTTCGAGCGATTGCCCTAAGGAAAGTATACTTAAATAGAAAAACCTACCGTGGATCGGGTACGTTCTTCAAAAGATCCACGGTTTTCCTTGAGACATCTTTGCGCATTTACAACAGAATGACGTCATCGGCGGTCGTTAGCACAAGCACAAGCGGAGAAGGCCAAGCCGCGCCACCCACGCCAGCGATCGCCGAATCGAATCGCTTTGCGGTTTTTCAAGCGCATAACGGCGGTCGCGGCGAGAATTCGCGTCATCGTCTTGTTGCCAAGCCTTAGGGAGGTCGACAAAGCGAGCACTGCGACTGCCTACCTGCTGGCTTTGATCTAAATAAAAAGTTGCAATGTAAATGTTAGAGCAGAATGGAAAAATTGAATCTCTTTAAAGTATTATTAAGATTACAGGCCGTATAAATTACCATGAAAGTAAAGCAGATAAACTTAATTTTTTATAGAATTAAGTCTTAGGATGAAATAGGAGTTTGCTTTATAATTTATTAATGTTTTAAAGTCGATCGGATTCAAGGTTATTGTTTTAAATTTTCAAAATTCACCTGTAATAACAAGATCAATTCCTTTATGAAAAATTTATAAGAAAACATTTATCTGGATAAAAAAAATTTTAATATTTATCTTTTAATATACTTGAAATACCGACGTTTCTTATTCACTATAAAGGACAAAACTAATAAATTACTATGAAAATAAAGAAAGTAACAAAAAACAAAATCTACTTCTCAGTATAAAGAATATATAATTATTGATAAATTAAACAAAATTACAGAATCTCTGTCTCATCTTTTATATAGGAAATACACATTGATAAAAAAAACAGAAATGATCAGTAATAACCGTTCGATATTTCTACACACAAAAAAATATCGTTCCATTGTCAAGAAAATAATTACTCAATTTATTTTCTTTCTTTTTTAAGAAGCGGTCTGTTTATCTTTACTTAAAATTGACTTTATTTTAAAGAATATTTTCTTCAATAACAAATAAATTAGGAGCATGAAACCCAAGACTGGATATTTCATGCGTAAATAACATATTACGAACAATATATATTTTTCTGTGTATATTGTTAAATATTTATCTTAGCCGAAAGACAAAAATTGCGTAAACCTTGGAGAACTATGTTAAATACGTGTTCGTACATAGCGATTTGTAACCAAATGAATTAACGTAACTGCGTTTGCATCGCACAAGTTGCGAATTCGTTTAAGCACAGAGCACTTCCGGAAGACTAAATACGGTTGCGAGATAATGATGATCGGTCCTCTGCCATTGACTGCGTAATAATATCGTTTATGCTAATGTAGACAGAAAGGAATCAGGTGAATCGCGACAAAGTGGTGCTTAATAAAGACGCTCGAAAGTTAGAGAATACAGATATAATTCCAAAAGAACTTGTTTATTTGTCGCAAAAAAGAAATAACCAAAGTCGCCATCTTTTAATTATCGTGCAACAATTCTTTCTTCGTATATTCTGGACTTATACATATATTTCTGAATTAATAATAGGACTGTAAAAAATTATATATATTTCAAGAAAATGTATTTAAAATTAGGAAATAGAATTCTTTTCGAAGAAAGAAACTTCTTTATTTTCAAGAATAACTATTCAGACAGCACATAATATTTATAAAATATTTACAAAATATTTATAAATATTTATAAGATTTATTTTAAATATTTTGTAAATATTTTTGTGATTTTAGATTGTACAGATCATAAATATTTATTGTAAACGTTATAGTAAATGTTATGAAAATACTTAATGAGGCATTATAATTTAAGTAAAACATACTTATTAAGAAATATTTATTTACATTTATCATAAATATTACATAAAATATTTAGTCTATATTTTAATAATATTTCGAATAAACCTTTATATAAAATATGTATGAAACGTCTATATAACATTAAAAAAATGAATATTAATAAACGTTTATCATAAATATTCTGTGCTGTTTAGGTAAAAGTATTATGTGCAAGACTTTATTCTTTTGATTTGTTCTTTTCATAAACTATCATCATACTTTTAATATAAATGGCGTAATATTAATCTAGTCAAAAATAAAATTAATATATTCATCAACAGTATCTAATATACATGTACAGAATATTTTAAACGCACCGGATGTTCTTCCGGTGGTTCTTTATATATGTCTAATGTAAGACAAATTTAACGTCGTTCTTCTCAGACGATAAATTTCTAGGAAAGGGGCCATTATTTGAACTTTTCTCTGAACTCTTCTTTTTACAAAAAAAAAAGAAACATATAGCAAATATATTTTGAAAAATATAATATTTTTGAACAAAAAATCCTTTAAAAACCATGAAAATTTTGTAAAATTAATAATTAATATTTTTTAATATCTTAAACATTTTTATATTTGAATTTAAGAATTTAAATTTGTATTAAAATATTTTTTTAATATTATTCACGATATACAATTAAAAACACACTCTTTTTCAGGACTGACTCAATTTTCGTGTTTTAGAGTGGGACTTTATTCCAAAGAATTTAAAGAGTGTGTTTCTTATTTCTAATTTAAAACATATTCAAAATTTATTAAAAGTGAAAAATAATACGAGGCATATTTTTAATGTATACCCAGACAGCACACAATATTTATAAAGCTTACTTTAAATATATTATATATATTTTGTAAGTTTAGATTACATAGATCATAAACATTTATTATAAATTATGAAATATAAATTATAAAATATTTATCGTAAATGTTATGGAAGTACTTAAGACATTATATATTTCAAATAAAAAATACTTAACAGAAACATTTATTTATATTTATCATAAATATTATAATAAATATTTAGTCTATTTTTTAATAATATTTCTCGAGTAAAGCTTTTATATATAAAATATGTATAAAATATTTACATATATATAACATTTCAAAAAATGAATAATAATAATAATATTAAACATAAATATTCTATGCTGTTTGGGTAATTTTCTTTCTTGCCGACTGAGTTGGTCAGCTGTTGAGCTCGGATACACACAGATGGTGCTGATGGTAGCATTCGCTGCAGTGCCTGCAGTTCGGAGAACGCCGACGGCCGACTCCACGAACTGTCAGAGAAGCGCCGGCCTGCGCCAGCCGGAGCCCCTGAGTCGGAGCGGGGCGCGCAGGAGTAGGACTAGGACCTGGAGCGGAAGCGCGAGGGGAAGGGCGCGCGGTCGGCGAGGGAATCGAGGGATCGCAGAATCGCGGCTCGCGGGCCGCGTCAGTTGGATAGCAACTGTCGGGCACGTGGGTCGCTCGTTGTGCGGGATAAACGCGTGCGCGGGTGGTGTGCTTGTGTGTTGATGGTGGCAGTGGCGGTGCGCGAAAGGTGATAACTCTCTCTCCTCCACCCTCGTCGTTTGTCGCGCGCGCCCGTCGTCCTTTCCCTCGACCCGAGAGTCCTCGGACTCTCTCCCCGAGGGTCCTCCCCGAGGAGAGACGCAGTGAACTTAAAACGAAACCCAAAAACATGTGATTCTCTGACAGAACGAAACAACCCCCGTCGCGATACCCTTTTTCCGGTGCCGTTCGCGTCCGCCTCGCGGGGGTAAGCGCGGTGATTACCTCGTACTCGCATCGCCCGCCGGGATACGCCGCTGGACCCCCTCCCCGTCTGCCCGTCCCTTCAATCGTGCGCGTCGAGGGTTCGTCGCCGCGCGCCGTGGAGGAGGATACGATGTTCTGAATTTCGGGCCAGCGAGAAGAGCCACGCGCGCATCATCATGGTCACGAAGCACTTCGCATCGCAGGGTGAGTTTCTCTTCCTCCTCCCCCTTTTGTACCCCGATCACCGCTTCTTTCTCTCCCGTCCTTCCCTGTACTTGTTCTCGGTGCATGTCTGTCGCCCCCGCCCCGAACGTGTCCGGTACGAACGCGATAACGCGCGTAATTCCTCGTCGCCGTCGCGACGCCTCCTCGTAGGCGCACGTCGTCGACCTCCGGGAGCGGGTGGTTGCAGAACGGGTGGGTGGCTCCTGGGTGGTGCACAGCTCGATCATAATATACCCCGCAACGTTGCATGTACTTTCTATACACTCTTGTTCCCTTATCCTTTCATCCCTCTCCCTTTTGAAAATAATACATGACGCTGTTTTTTTGATAACAAACGCATCGATAATACGCTCTTCGAAGCGCGAAATAACTTCTACGAGGGAACTTTTTTAACGCTAAGCTTGTCGTGTTAAAAGTTTCTTTTTATCGTTCAAATAAGAGAATTGTAACGCTAAACATTGTCATTAAAATGTCTCTTTTTTTTTTTAATAATTCAAATGAGAGAATTTTTTGACGCTAAAAATTGTCATTAATATTACCTTCTAATAAACATTTTTCTTATTGAAATAACGTTTTCGGAAATATTCTGCAAAGGCTTTGAAATGTTATAAATAAAAATTATAATTACCGTAATTTACAATTATTAAATTATAGATAATTAATATTCTTTTTCTTTCTGCGCAATGGAAAATTAACTTTAACTTTTATAATCCATTTATTTTCTTGCGATTCGATAATATTTTATAATGTGTGTCGTTGACAAAATTATATAGTCAGTAAGTTGTCGGTATTGGGATAATTAATTTTCCAAATGCGTAGAAGGAAGTAATATTCTAAAGGTACTGTATATTATTATGGTAAAGCATTAAAGCGTAAAGGACTAAAGGAGCTAATAACGATGCAGCGTTGATTCGATTCGCCTGTCGACCACGAGAACACTCGCAGCAACCACTTCACAGTTCCGTCTCCTCCCTCTCGTTCGTTTTCGGCATACTGATCGAACAGGCGGGCGTTTCTCATCCTGGCCGTTCGCCTCGTTGCGAGCTACGACGAATGTTTTTCTGATGTTTTTGCCTACTACTGAATTCAGGAAATCCATGGAACCGGAGGTATTAAGCGATTGAAAAAGAGTCTTCGCGAATGAAGTTTCAGAAGGAGAAATAAAGAGCGGAAAAATATGTTCTTTTTTTTACCAATGTAGATTATCTTTAATGCCGGTTTTTAGTTCATTCTTTATCTTTTTTATAATTCTTCGAAGAAGGTAAAAAATAAATTAAACTAGAGATTAAAATTAATCTATTTTGGTAAAAACTAGCTTTAATTAGTTTTGAGTAAACTGTAGTAAAATTTGATTTAAAACGTGATATATAATATATTTATAAATGATATTAGCTACTGGAACATTTCAACGAATTTAAGAATTGTTTTTAAAATTATATTTTTGTGTCTATTTTTATTAATGTGGATTAACTATAATCTTAATTTTAATTTATTCTTTATTCTTAAAACTTGAAAAAGTTAATTTTTAATGAACCGTAATCAAATTTTGATTTAAAGCGTGATATATATTTATAAATAACATTAAATGTTATTTATAAATATATACGATATATGTTGGAAAATTGCAACTAATTTAAGGATTATTTTTGTTATGCAGTCTATTTTTACTAATATAGATTTAGCCTCGGCTTAATTTGCACTTTATCTTTTTCTCTAATTCTTAGAACTCGAAAGAGATAAATAAATTAAACCGAGAGAAAGAGATTAAAGTTAATCTACCTTAATATAAACAGGTATTAGTTAATTTTAAATGAACTGTAGTCAAATTTTGATTGAAAACGTGATATATATTTATAAATTATGTTAGATATTGAAAAATTGCAGCCAAGGATCATTCCTCTCAACTTTTTCATTGAGCTGCACTGAACACAATATTGATTCGAAGGTCATGAGAGAATTAGTATCGTTACCATCGAGGCGTGACAGACCGTGGGACATCCTATGTACGTGCATTTTTATTAAGAGTTTAAACTGATTGTGAGATTAAATTGACGCGTTATTGTCTTTTCTCTTAAAAAATTTAAGTCATCCCTTTACTGCATGTCTGAGTACGCGATCAAGAGACGTTTCGCGCGTCGGCAACGAGAATGAGGGGCTCCTCACAATAAAAGGAACAGGGAACAGAGAACAGAATAAGAATTTCAACCTATCAGAAATCATGTATTGCGGAATACGCAGTGTGTATTCCACAATATATGATTTCTGATAGGTCGAAATTCTTATTCTCTGTTCTCTGTTCCCTGTTCCTTTCATTGTGCGGAGCCCCTGACATCGCAGACAGCGTGACAGCGGCGACATGTGAACCTTCATCCGGAGCAGCAGCAGACCTGACCGCGCGATGTCAAGTTCGCGGCGACTTTCGCCGGTTCGACGCTCAATCGATTCGCGCTCTCGCATAATTCCTCGTCTTCGCGTGCCTCGCGGTCTACGTATGTACGCGCTCGTGTGCACGCTCGAGCGAAGAAGTCAAGGGAACACGACGGTGGGAAAAAAATCCCACCGTAGTTCACGGGTTCACGAGAGCAACGACCAGCGTGGTGGTGTTCCACACCGAGTCGCGGTGGTGTTTACGCCGGTATACTTACTTTCGCTACGAAAAAAAACGCGTGCTAATTTTCGCAATGATTTAACGTTCGACAAACATTTGGAGTCCTGTGAATACATTGCTGCATTTTAAAACATCGATTGATATAGAAAAAAAGAAGAATATTAAACAGTTTTCTTTTAGTGTGATACAGCGATGTTATATAGGAAGAATGATTTTGCTAAGGTATCTAATAATTTAGTTAGATACAGATCTGAAAATACTTTCGAACCATTAAAATAATTATGTAGGACGCTTCAATTTGTGACTGAACGTTAAAACTTTTTGCAGCATTGTCATCAATGTTTAAGCGTCCAACAATATTATTTTTAAATCTGTATCTAACTGAATTTTTAGAAACCCAAGCAAAATATTCTATCCGTGTAATATTGCTGTACTGAAAGAAAAGTGTGTGTATTTAATTATAATTGTATAGTAAAACAATTCTGTGAACAAGAGTATTTTTTATAGTTATTACCGCTACAATGTTGGTAATAATTATTTTATAATTTATTATACTTATAAAGTATATAATTGGCACGAAAATTGCTATAAATTATAGTCAAATTATAATAATTGCAACTATTTTTGGTCTCAGTGTAATTCTAATCGTTGATATTATCGCGATAGAACTTTATTTAAACTTACATTTATATCAGATTAAATGTACAAAAATATCTCAACTCTTATATCGTAACATGAATCTACGCAAGGCTCGACTGATAGGCGACGCAAGATCGCGAAAAAGTTCCTTGACGGAGCGCTAACTGGAATGCACACAACCGGCATTCGTAACGCGCCAATCGAAGATATCACCGCTGCTGATAAAGTTGCTTACAGTATATACTTTATGATATACATATATACTGACGGTCTTTCGTCGCGAGTACAAAGCGGCCAGTCACTTCGAAAAGGCGCCGCACGTGAAATGTGCGATATGACAGCGCGACGTAACATAAGTCATGGGGCTGTGCTTTCGTCCTTTCATTGTCAACATCGTCTTGTAATACGAGAAATATATAAATACAGCATTTTAAATACAGTAGAAATTATATTATTATTTATTATATTAATTATTACATATCTTTTTGAGTAGATTAATCGTAGGAAAAATGATTTTGCTAAAATATTCGAAATTTTAGCGAGATGCAAATCTGAAAATAATTTTGTTTGAAATTTAAACATAAGAGCAATGCTGCAAAAAATTGATATTCTAGTTTGAGCGTATTACATAATTATTTTGATAGTTTAACAAAATTATTTTCAGATCTATATTTAGCTTAATTTTTTAGATATTTTAGTAAAACCGTTTTTTCTTGTGAGTTGAAAATAAATTGGGAAAATTCAATAAAACACTTAACTGTAATTCCAAATTGACGGCTAGCAAATTCGTTTAATCATATCAGTTCCATGAATTACGGGCAAGTTACGTTATTCTTGTGAATTAAAGGCTTTGTGGAAATAATATCTTTGTTTTATTTCTCTCCGTTAGTTTTGACTTGATTTACTTTTATTTTTAAACTGCACAAAAAGAATGATTTTGCCTCGGATTTTGCTAAAAGATCTGAAATTTTGCTGGATATAGATCTGAAAATAATTTTATTGGACCATAAAAATAATTTTATTCAAAATTCAAACTGATTGTTAGAATATCAAAATGTTTTGCTCGCCATTTTTTAATTTCTAACACAATTATCTTAATGGTCCAATAAAATTATTTTTAGATCTGTATTCAGCAAACATTTTGATCTTTCATTTTTACCGTGTATAAACGTTCATAAAAGAATTGGAAAAGAAATGTGGAGAGGCAGTTAAATTATTTCGTTTGATATAAATATATACGTATATATGTTATAGTCAAAGTATTAACTCAGTAAATGTATACTCTCTAAATCTGAATCAGTGGATAATCACTGATATCAGTGCCAAGTATGCCACTGGTAATCAGTGAATCAAATGTGAGATCCTTAACCTATAGCCAATCTTTATTATATGATCTAACTAACCTTGTTTTGTAGCTATCAGTATTTTAGTTATGTAATGCTCAAACATTGTTCCTTTTTTAGTTGAACTTCACTGATTATCAGTGCCAAGTATGCCACAGGGTAATTAGTGACTGTCCACTGATTCAGATTTAGAGAGTACACTTACTGTATAGTCTGCTGTAGTCAATGTATACATTTATTATATGTAAATATATACATTGACTAAGTGTATATATTTACTAAAGTTAACACTTTGACTGTGACATAAGAGACCTGTTCTTTTTGGCTGAACTTTTGCATCAGTTCATCTTTCTTTCTTTTCTTTCCTTCTGGAGCAAAAGTTCAGGTAAAAAGAACAGACCTATGTATACATAGAGAGAGGTGATTATAGATATATTATAACTGATATAATAAATGTGATAAATTTTAATTAATTCGTATCTTATTTATGTGACGGAATACGATTTATTTTTCGTGAACGGCAGTGAGACATTCGCGGGAAATCTCACTGATTGCGCTCGTCGATGTTATTTTTCATGGTTCCCTCGCAGCGTCAGAATTTCAGGAAATTGGATTCGATGCGATCGCGGCGACGCGAGAAACTTTCCCCAGATGAGATATACCCGCGTAATCGTTTGAGATCTCATCCTCCGGGCCAATGAGTCATCGGTGTGACATTTCTAAGGAGCAGGTTTCCCCGGTATTCTGGTATGTATTCAAAATGAATCATCGCGTGTTTCATGTATATCATAAAAACGACTACGTGGAACTAGTTTCATCGTCGGTTGGGATTGATTGCACAGGGTGTGTTATACGCTTTCACTCAAGTATGAATTATCTGGTAAATTTCCAGAATCTTGGCAGGAGTCTAAAGAACATTACGTGACTTAATGGCGGAATTATTCAAATTGATTAGCAAATTCATGTTCTTATATATTTTGCAAATTAGAAGCTTTAAAAAATGATTTTTTTCTTACTTCAATTTTAAAAGGACCTACAGTTAGTCGTAATAAAATATTAATTCTCGAGGTTTAATAATCAAGAAATTCAACTAAAATTAGATTAATTTTATTAAGTCATGCTGACAGCATAGATATAAGATTACTTCAAGGTCGTTAAATATCGCCTGTAATTTACTTAATTTGATTACATCCACATGATAACGTTTGCATATCAATAAAAAAATTAAATATGGCTTTGTGATGCCGAACTTCCGCTGTGAAAATATCAATATCGGATTTAGCGAGAAATTCTTAACAAAGGAAGCTGATACGCCCAAGTGAATTCTGATATACCCTGTGTAAACTGAACGTTTTATCACCTCTGGGATACGACAAACGGCACGTAGATCTTTACGCATATCCTCCCTTCTGTTATGCGGATTCTTTGGCCCTATGCTGTGTGAAAGAATTATATCGATGAGAAAAAATGATTGTAATTACTATAATATTTAATTATAATTTATAGTCATTTTTTGGGACAACGATATATTTATAATTATTTTAATCATGCAAATATAGTTAATTGTGCTATTAATAATAGTCACATATATTGTTTGAAAATTTTTAGTTCTTCCTTAATATATTTTTTAATTATTACTGTACATAAATATATATATATATATATATATAGAGTAAATAAATTTAAGAAAATAGACACATTCACTGTAATTGTGATTGTATTTACTGAATAAAAATGTTTATTTTATTTACCATTTATATCTTGATATTCTACTATATTAATATTTGAAATTATCATAATTTATAATAAAGTTTTTTATGTTCGAGAGGACTATATATGATTATTATTACTAATATTATAACATATTATTAATATTAATGCAATATTTTTATAGTTATAGAATAACTATAAAAATGAAATTCCTAACAATAATTATTACCAATTCTAGACACAAGTACCAAATACCTTTCTTTCAATGCTCCTGTCAAATATAATACTATATAAAAAGGATACTACATGTATAATACTATCGTACACGCAATGAACACAAACACGCGCGTGCACGATGGTAACTACATTGCGCCATGTGGGCACCCGTGCCAGTTGTGCATTTTAATTCTTTCCCCCGGTTGCAGTCGTTCGTGACAGCTCTTTGTTCTGTACAACATTTCCTTGGCTTACTCCAATCTCAAACGTGCGATTTATGTTTCTTCATGTCGCTGGAATTGATCGAGTGTGATTCCATGGGGCAGTTTCGAAATTGGAATGAACGACGTCGACAGAAAGATTTATATCTTACAATAGAACGAATAGTTATCTAATGACATAGGATATATAGTTGTGAATAAATAGACGTGAAAATTATTTATGTGGCTTTTTTTGGATATATAATAGAGAATGATATAACACATTGGATTTTTAATCCATCGATGTTTTCGTGCATATTTTATTTTATATGCATGTATTCGATATTATCTAAAATATTGTAGATAATTTTTAACGGAATTTTTATCACTGTTTCTGAATGATAAAAAATTTAAATGTATCGGGTTTATGTTTTATATTTTAATTTTAACACCAGAATCAAGATCAGATTTTTATATATCTAGAATTATTGATAATTTCTCAAGAAATCGTTCGCACGATCGTGAAGAATATCATAATTTGATTTAAATTTATTAAGATTGTTATAGAATGTTAATTAAAATTAAATAGAACACATTGCGCGGTTTTTATGTAAAAGCATTTTTAACCGGACATCTTTCTTGATATTCAGGAAACGGATGGAGATTCGCCGTTGAGTAAAAAAAGTGATGCGTCATTTATCGCTGAATAAAAATAAGCACACAGGAACGTAAAAAGAGAATGGATAAAGTTATATTTTATAGGACTTACTTCTTGCAAATTGAAATATTAACGCACGAATTTGGATAAACTTTTTTCGAAAACTTGGTAAAATATCTTTATTAAATAAAAATTGTCACCTGAATATTATTAACGCACATAACTGTCTAAATATATATTGGGTTGTCGCCGAAAAGTCACGACGCATTTTTCAGCTTAAAATTGTATATATAATATCTTCATTAAAAATGAATAAAATTTAAATTAAAAAAAAAACGTTTTAAAGTTTGAAGTCTGTACTTTTAAAAGCTTACTATATTTTTTGAGTTTATGTGAATTTGGTAATTTTTACATACAGAAGACTATACCAGCTGAAAAAAATGAAAAATTTTCTTCTCAACTTGTAGGTTTATAACATGCCTAAAAAAATTTGAGAACAATTTCGAACTATCTATCGTAAAAGCTTGCAGCTTTTCCTGCAAAATCGTTTTTAAAAAATATTCCTACGATTTTTTGGTATTGAGTTATCGCAGATTAAATAAAAAAAGTATTTTGACTGTAATTGCTCATAACTCCGTTAAAAAACATCATGACGTAATTATTAAAAGAGATTCTTAAAGCTGAAACTTTGCTCTATCGAATGGTGTAATTGAATGTATACAATGTAATGATATAAATAAATTTAAATTAAAAATGTGACAAAAATACGTCATGACTTTTCCGACAATCCAATAGCTTTTATTTTATACAATTAATATCATTTCATTATAAATTTAATACGATTATACGTTATAATCGTAT
Source organism: Trachymyrmex cornetzi (assembly GCF_001594075.2). Classification (NCBI taxonomy): domain Eukaryota; kingdom Metazoa; phylum Arthropoda; class Insecta; order Hymenoptera; family Formicidae; genus Trachymyrmex; species Trachymyrmex cornetzi. The sequence goes on along the minus strand of NW_017300191.1, from coordinate 144,684 downwards.
TAAATCAATTAACATATACTATTGAAACGACATACGTTAAATTCTCTAATAAATTTCTGAATCACTGCTGTCGCTGATTAGCTTGACGTCATTATCAAATTATGCCACATTAATTAGCCATAATTCATATTATCATTTTTATCACTTGTTATTAACTTCTTTTTCTAAATGAGCTTAATTCGTAGCCTTGAGGAAAGTTCAAGAAAGCAGCTGCACAATTGATTTTCATTTTGGGTCCGAGTCGCCGATCGCAAAATTAGCCGATCAATCCTTGTGCAAATTCCCGTTAATCGCGACCTTGAAATTACGATGCGGCAGCTGGGTAGCGCAGGTGCAATTGAGTGGTGCATAGTTACAGATGCATGTGCGCACCGGGTTGCACCTGCGAATCGCGAAACTTGATTCTTCGCCGTCGGCGCGTTGACTACCGTCGAGATGAAGCGCGCCAAGTGATTGTGTGTGTTTCGTGTTGCACTGTGTCGTAAATTGATTTCGGAACACGAAACAGCAAAATCTGACAGGATAACGATCAACTATGTCAAATCGTTGCCACAAATTGGCGTTGTAATTCGCACTTAATTTCATGGATATTCAATAAAACTATGAGATTTGCTCGTAGAGTTAAATTTTCAAGGTATAATTTTAAAATTAAAAGAAATTTAAATCGCTTTCGTGTCTTAAAGTCGATCTCTCTGTCGATAATCTTGATATAAAAATAATAAGAAAATTGTAGAGAATATTTTAACAAATAACACCCGTAAGACGTTAAAGAATTAATAAAAAGTTGTTCACCTTCGAAGTAGCATAATTTTCACTTGTTGGACAACAGGTGGTCAAGCATGATTCCCTTTGATGTGTGAGTTCACCCCAGGAATGTAATCGAGTTGAAATTCGATATTAGTCAGAAGTGTCGAGCAATTTTAACAAAGATATTTTTGAATAATTACTAATAATTTTAATTTCATTACTTTTTTAAATACTTTTCTGCTTATTATTAAATTTAAATATTTAACTGTTTAAAGTTCATTCATCATTAATGTTAAAGAATCTCTGAGTGTTTATCTGGAAAAACTTTAAAAAATATAATACATGAATATAATTAATCACTGCTCCTTCTGGAACTGATAATGAAACTATTGAATCCATTCAGTTATAAATCTCTTTGTCAAAAATGTCAAACAATTCAATTTTCTTTACGCTACATCTGCACGCGGATTATTCTTATTAAGATATATTTAGCATTCATTCTTTTTTATACGAGTTATATCATCTTGAAATTAATTAGTGCCTTTTAATTAACATAATTAAATGGATCTTACAGATAGCATCAGTATAACCATGTTACAGATTCTGACGTCAATTCAGGAGGATTAGATAAGGGTTTTAAATGAGAATGGTTTTAAATCTTATTTTAAATCCTACAATTTTCTCTTACAATTATTTCTTACAGTGTCTTTTTTTTTTACTTTTCAGGCTCAAGCCCTGAGTGCGGCGTGCCGGACATGACAGTCATCAGCAATATCGATGATATCGGTATTAATCGGAATCTTCAAGTGCGGTACAGTAGGGACCAGATATACGTATCCTTTATTTCTTACGATATAGCTATACACTGCATAAGTTCACATTCGTACCATGTCATTCGGTGCAAAATTATTGTTAAGTCTCTTTGATGCTTGAAATATTAAAGTTACGACAACTCGAGGTACAATACATATCGATTTCTGAAATAGATCTTTTTAAATGATTATATTAGACAAGTAAAATTAATCTTGTAATAATTGTGATATAATTATCTTTGAAAAATTTGATAATAATAACTCATACAGTATAATATACGAACAAAAATATTTAAAAACAATTGATAAAATTGGAAAAATATAACGATTTTGTTTATCTCAATATTACTGCAGTTAAAACTGAATAATTATTTTTGTACACGCCTTTATATTTATTATTTATTTTATGTTTATGTATGTTTACTTGTGGCTTCATTCAAATTAGGCAAATGAATGGAGAAATAGATAGGTGGCGACGAGAGATTAACCGATTTCATTCGAGAAAGAGATCGGCGCAGGGTAGAGGGAGAAAAAAAATAAATTGGCCGAGGGAGGTGGCACGAGAGGGACGCGTTCATATTCACATCGCAGGGGTGGGCAGGGTCCTAGGTTGTCGCGTTGCTATGACGATCTCAGTCAGCTGGCGAATCACCCCAGGGTCAGACCCATTCATCTCTCATCGGTTCGGGTTTGCCAACGACCTAACAATGTCGCAGCGACCCACTGACAACCCTTTCCTTCCTCCTTTACTATTATGAATAACGATATGAAAAAAATCCATGGATCACCAATTAATAATTCGAGGCACGTTTAGCTCGATGAAATAATATTTCGGTGACTAATATTTCAAATAGAGGTCGTCTGATCATCTAATATCGGAATGTCGAGATGATGTCATGTAATTCTAATCACAGCAGTATTATATCCAAGAACCAACGTCCGAATTAATTCTGAAGTAAACACGTAGGTACTGTTTAGTGGAATTAATACGAAGAGTGGTATTATCATACAGAATTATTAATATCGGATATTACATTTTGCTTTGTACGTCTAATGTAATAATAAATACACATAATCATTGAGAGTTAGAATTATCTCGTTCAATCTGTTGGATTATTCGATTTAATTGATTGAATGAGACGCATATTTAAAGACGTTGCATTTAATAATAACGAATGAGACCTACGAAGATTTATTATAGTCCCGATAATTGCAAAATCTCACGACACTCGATGTATTATAATCCAAAAAATCTACAAATATTCACTCTAATTGACCAATTAGCTACCGGAATTTAAACACGCGATTTAGGTCGTCGGCAATCCACTCGTTAGTGGACATTTCCTACGTGAATAGCGCGTGCGACGATGTACTTAAACTAATCTTCTGTTGCATTTAGATGGAATTAAACGATATAAGACCGGATGAAGATGATAACTGTACATAATTTTCTGTGACAGCGTAATACATAATTTTTAACCAAATAACATATTCTTTTATTAATTATTCAATTATTTCGTTTAAAAACACTAAAAAATTCTTTTTAAATTAATTGGAAATATTAGTTTAGTGAATTTCGCGTATATATAATCGTTCCTATTTAATGATTAAATCATCAAAACATATAAAGTAACTAACTTCGTGCAATCTTCATGAAATTCTTAATTAGAAAGTATCTCATCCATCAAAGGGGCTACATAAGAAACTGAACTTGTTTCCCAGAAGAGCTAAGCTCTGCTTTACCATGTATGTACATATATATACATGTTGGTGCTCACTTTTTGTCGTCTGATGTAATCGAAAAATTAAACGGCTCGCAAAGCGGTCGTTCGAGTCCCTCGGTCTTTTCGAATCTCCGTCACTGAGCACTTCTTATCACCGCCGTGGGCGCAAACGAGATTCGCAGCTGGTAAAGACAGCTTTTGCTGTAGGCATCAAGCACGTTTCTCGTACGTTAAATATCAAAATTACGTGAGAGCGGAATAAAGATTGTATTATGATATAACAATCTGTTGCGTGTTCATCGCTCAAATGCAAATCAAATCCATGTAAAAAAGTATTAAATATTATTCAAAAATTATTATACTTTTAACAAATTTGACAATTCTATAAAAATTAATAAAAGTGCTAATAATTTGGACATTTTACGAAGACAAATATTAGTAAGTTAATAAAAACACAAATACATATAAATCGCGCTTAGACCGAATTTCTAAAAGATGATGGACTTGTGAAAAGATTAATCTTTATTCGGCTAAACGGGATACGTATAATCCAGCATTGTTCACTGTTGTGGATATAATGTTAATTAAACTTTTACAGAAGGGGAGCAATTTAAGTCATATTTTAAAATGTCATAACAGCAGTTGCAGACTCCGCTTTCTTGTTACAAAAGTAGGTCGGTCGGATAAATAATACAGGTTAAGAAACCGACGACCGAAATCACCCAGTCATCCATCGTGCGTGATAATTAAACGCTTTTCTTACCGCTCAGCTTCCAGGCAGCTTAACCCTTTCCAGAGCGAGTGGCCTAATTTTTTCGCATCGGTGAAACCCTCTCGCGACCCTCCCAGACATTCACCCTCCTGTTCTCATCACAGCCGTGTGTCTCTTGTTTTTTCCTTTTTTTCTTCACTCTCTCCTGTACTCCCGGTAATAGAGGTACACGAGTCGTCCCGTTCCTACCTCCGCGACGAGTGCAATTCAAGTCGGCTAAGGGCGCTTCGCTGGTGAGAGAGGTTAATGAGAGGGAACTACCCCCTTCATACACATGCAGGTATCTGTGTTTGCGCGAACGCGCGCGCATCGAGCACACGTGGAAAAACACGCGCAAAGGAACGGATAACATCCAGTTCATCGACGAAGCTGCACTCTCTGATCTTGCACGCTTGGCTAAATTAAAATGTAACCGACACCTCACCCTCTAGCCAGACGTCACACCGCCGCGCTGCTATTATTGGCTTAAATCGCTTAATCGTTCGTTTTGCCCTTAGATTGAAAGGACCATTCAGAAAGAAGAGAGAAACCGACGAGTACGTCTTTTCATTTCGAATGATTTGATTGAAGGAATTTGTTATTCAAGTTTATTATATTAGCCTCTTTTTTGTTTTATATTTAATAAATATTTTCAATAAAAATAATATAAGTTTAGATATGAAAATAATTATAATACTTAGGTATATCTTAATCTTTAAAGTTGTTCAAACGACGAAAAGTTTGTTATTTTTCTATAATTAATAATTGTGTTAATTTAAATAAAAGATCTGAAATTTTTTAAGATAGGTATTAAAAAATTATTTTTTTTAGTGAAAAAGGGATATTGAAATTATTCGCAATGATTTCTCTTTAATAAGATTTTATTTAGAGTTTAAATAACAAATATGACATACATATTTATATATTGAAAAAAATTTACTAAATCTTAATACATATTTTTTTAATAGTACTAAGTAAACATTTATTTAGAGTAAGAAAATCTTTACTAAAAAAATTATAGTTAAATTAAATTAATGATTTTTGTATTAATTGAATATATATTTATATATTTAGTAAATATTTACTTAGAGCTATTCGAACAACTATTTATTAAAATTTAGTATTTTTTTCAGTGTATTCATTTAATAATGTAACTGAAATATTTCTTGTCTATAAATAACGTGTTTCTAACGAGATCTGCAAGCTGACAAATAGTGCTAAAGAGAAAGAAAGGATCTGAAATACCGTTCTGTCAAACAAAGAAAATTAATTTTTTATTTTCAAGTTTTATTTATAGTATTTCCGATATATATTTATACTATATATTTTTGTACACGAAAAGTCGAAGAAATTGGAAAAAAAATTGATTTTCTTTGATATAGAGAGTATTATTTCGGTTTCTCCCTTTCTGTGTGTTCAGCGATATGTCAGCTTACAGATCTCGTTAGAAACACGTTATTTATAGATCACAGAATATTCTGGACTTTTATTCGTGGTTTACGGAATATTCCAGGTTCTTGGTTTTGATAATTATTTGCATGTGTCGGTATATTAATAACCGGAGCTCTGAGAATACGAAATACTTCGGAAAACTAATTTCGTGATTCGCAGATAATGAATTAAAGTATGATAGAAGTTAATTATAACAACCCTATGTTTCGGAATGCGACAGCAATAATATAATTTTGTGAGAAAAAATTGAAAACTTTTCAATCGATTGAAACTCTCTATAAAGTAAAGCGGGATAATTTGGATAAGTTAATAGAGATTTTTAAATTGTTTGAAAATTTGAGATTGTATAGTATATTCATTTAAACAAAACGTATGCTATTGCACCAATAGTGTATGTTTTGTGGTCTGATTAAATTCGAGGATTGAATTATATATTGTGCGACTTCAATCTTTTATGCAATTTGAAAATTTCAGTTACCCTATCCAAATTACCCATTTTATCCTAGAAATTGTTGAGAATAAATAGAACTACCTTCCGTTCTTCGTCTAATATACACTGTTAAATTTTATAGGGTCAAATTAACTTAACGTGAGTCGCCACTGCTCCTACTCAATAATATCATTATTTTTTACTAAAACAATGGTTATATTTGGCACTATACAGTATCAATTTAACATTATGTGTCAAATTTAGTTATCGTTTTAGTAAAAAATAACGATATATTTAGTAGGAGCAATAGCGACTCACATTGAGTTAATTTGACCCTATAAAATTTAACAGTGTACCTATATTATAAACTTTTTAATACTTGGATGTCATTTGTAATTAAACTTGATTTTATTATAGCGAGAACATATAAATCAAGAAGTTATCGATAGGTGACATGAGACGTAGTTACCCAAGAGATTAATTAAATTGTTAGATCCTTTTCAGTAATAATAGGGTTTCGATAGAGTTTGGACCAAAGGTTCCAACTGAAAACTGTAATCACCACAAGGGTTGACAGCTTCTATACGTCAACGTGTGTTGGCAATGTACGCATTCAGGCTTGTTCCGAAACAAAGAATAAGATACAAGTATAAATAAAGTAATAAAGCGCCATAAATAAAGTATAAACACAGAGTATAAAAGAAGTAAGCGAACTGTCTTCATATATAAGAAAGATTGACGTATAAAAAAGAGAAAAGAAAGGTAGGAAAGAAAAAATTGCACAGATAACTGATCTCTGTGATGATATATAACAATTATTTATTATAATATTCAGTATAACTTTTTCAAATAGCATACTAACTTCAGTTTATTCATAGCTAATTTTCTTTCTATGGCCGCGGTATTCATAGTCGGATCTTATATTTAAGACTTAAGTATAGTCTTAAGATGCCATGAACCAATCAGAGAGCCGTATTAACATCTTAAGACATTACTTAAGATGCTAATTACCGGTCTTAAAATAAGAACGGACTATGAATACCGCCCTCCATTTCTTTTCATTGTTTTTTAAAAATTAATATAAAGTATAATATGAAGAATAATATGAAAATATTCTTCAGATATTTTCGGAAATATGAATTTATTATTAGTTTGGTTTATACTCGTAAATATTGGACATTTAAAAAATGTTAATCAGGAAGACAGGGGATTCAATAGTTACCCTACCATCGGTTAAAATGAGTTTCGAACTTTTGGGCATAGATCAGCACCCTAACTCGTCTCAAATGTTGCCGAAGGGTAGCACGGTTATATGAAGGTGTATCCCCCTTTTCGCTAACGGTGTGGTTCCAGCCATGAGTCATACCGTACCCTATAGGTCGCCCCGGGTGTGACGTCATTACCGAGCTCTCTCCCCCGGCGAAGGCATGTCATCCTCGGGTTATTATGCAAGGGAGCTCAGGCAGAGTTGTGCGCTCTATCTTCCTCTGTCTCTAGAGATTTCTTTGACGATATTCCCGCGAGTCTAAAATTCCGCGACGCAGTTCCAAGCTCGTCTTATATACATGCAGCTTGTCTTATTTTTCTGTTGAAGATTAACGTTTTATCGCAATTTTATATGTCAGAGTGACTCTAAGGCAAATCGTTGAATTTTAAATTTGTATTTTCAATCAACTCAAACTTCATGTTTCTTTAACGAAAGCGTCGAGACATCGATGTTACTTGAATTAATATAATCAACAAATAAGAGATCAATAGTAAAACCGAATTTTATTTTTATCTTAATTCACTAAAATTGGATTAAATCGAATTTCAAGCAAATTTGCAATTAAATTTCAAACTACTCTGATTTGAAGGTTTTTTAAGATATTAGCGATAAAATATCAATAAAAAAATATTATTTCGAAATTATCCATGGAATATTAAAGAGAGAAAAAAAAGTGTATACATATCTAGATAATTCTGTATATATAGATTCTGTATATACGGCGTTGAACGCTTCATTCGCCTTCGAGAGTTTTCTCTTTTATAGGGCGAGCAATAAAAACGGATTGGCGCAACTTTCCGTTCGCGCTTCATAAAATAGAGTTTGCTCGGAATGCAAGCGCGATCGCGACACGAGGGAACGTTAAAAAGGTCACACGTTTTTAGACCGATTCGTGCCTCTGTCTCTCCATTTATCGCCCACTTATACGTACTTGTATTGCACTTATAGGTATTTCAAGGGATATCATGACTATGAACACGGAAAAATGTCAGCGGCAGAGAAATGTCGGAACTTTTTCTACGTTAACAGTGATAACAATGTTATTAATATCCAACACAGACTACGAATATTTATGTTTGTTGAATGCTATTCATGCTGCATATTCCTTAACACGGATGTTACACAGACGTACACGGGATCCATACTGGTGGCTGTGAATCCTTACAAAGAGGTGGACTTCTATACGAATGTGAGTAATTAATTAATTTTAGCGAGATCATGTTAACCCTACATTTGTAATCTGGATCGTGTTTGGCAGAAGTGAAATTTTACTCACAAATTTCGCCCTATTTTTAACTCAAATTTTAATTTTTAAATAAAAGTTTTAACATTTAAGTTAAACAACTATTTGGTAACTAGAAACGTTGAAAAGAAACCCTAAATTTTTTTTGAAAGCTTAATAACAGTAAAAAAGACTTGGGCTGGACAAAGAACTTGTAGATTACAGACGGAGAGTTAAATAAAAAGAGCTTGAAGAAAAGAGGAAGGAAAAGGGAAATTTGATATATTGCATTTTTTTAAACATTTTTATTGAGTATTTTCTATTTGATGATACAAATTGACACAAGCATTATTCTTTGTTGGCCTTTAGTGATTAAGCTAGAATGATATTTGTATTATCAAATGGAAAGCATTATTGATGTTTTAATTCTATTACTCTCTCTCTCTCTCTCTCTCTCTCTTTGAGTATATTATTTTTAATATCATGTCATGTTGAAAGCAATATGAAATAAATGGAATTTCATTAAAATTAAAATATATTTATATCTTTACAAATCATAATCATAATTGCTTATTTATTAATTAAGACTTATTTATTTATGTAAGTTATAATACAATAATTATAATTACTTATTTAATTAAAAATATCTATTCACATATCGTTAGAATTGAGTTAAGTTAAATATTACATAAATATTACAAAAATTAAAATATAAAATATTACGCAAAAGTCTGATGGGAGGAAAAATTAAAAATAGAACTTAGATATTGATGTGACGTATAGATACAATACTTTTTGCAATTTTTAGAGATTATTTACTCGAGATGTACTTTGATACGGAACGGAGAAAAAACATTTTCATTCAAGTAAGGTATACAGATCCGATACAATGAATGAGCATCATCGGCACGAAATGATCGATAGGGTGGGCTCGATAGATCGCTTGTGCGTACGGAATACGCCGTGCTTCCTGCGGCTGACAAAAACCGGAAACACCAGCAAGGAATAATAAATATCAGGCACAATGCGCGATGTCACCGCTCTGTGATGCAAGGTGAAAAAAGAGCCGCGAAATGCTGTACACACGTCGATTTTCTGGGTGGAGATGAAAGATTAATAGCAAATTCGATGGGAGATACAAATGCGCACTGATGCACATTAAACCGTAATAAACAAATCGACGTAAAAATGCTTATTCAATATAAATATTTATTAAATTACGAAATTTTCAATACATTTTATTGTATCTACAATAATTATTGTTAAAATTTTATTGTGTCTATTTCGTAAAATATATATAGGGCGTTTTATCATTCAAGACGTTAGCATTTTAAAAAGCTGTGATATTTTAGGAGACTCTGTGAGTTCGAAACTCATACAGTTTTATTGTTATTGTATTAAATAATAAATTAAATCTTACTTATCTTGATTTAAAAAATTATTCCTCGTTCATTGACTTTCTACTTTTGCTTATTGTTCTTACATATTACGAGCTATAAGTAATTATATATATTTATAATTATTAGCATTTCATTTTTACGCTGAAATTAAATCAGTATTCAATGACTTTAATATGTACCAGTGCGCAGTAGTGTGTCCAATCAAATTTGCTATAAAAATGCTGTCTCGGATCTTTCGACATCTCGTTGAACGCATTTTTTACACGCGGCTGCTCTTGCTACAACGCACATTGCGAAAACGAGAAGTAACTGCAGTCATTTAGCAGCCTCAAATGTATGATAATACGACGTTAGCAACGAAATTACACAACATTCAATGAAATTTTCACTTCATTACTTTGTCGGTACTTTGTGATAAAGATACTAATTACGTTCAGGTCATTCAACTATACATTTGCAAATAATGTAAATATCAAACAGAGCAAAAAGTAGGCGCAACGTGTGGTTCTCCATTAAATTAAATTTAATGGAGAATTTGAAAGGATTGAACGTGACTTGTCATAATTTTTCACTACGTGTGAACTCGAACGAAATTCTTGAAAAAGAATAGTAGAAACTATTGTATATTCGCAAAAATGAAATTTCCATTTTAACAGAATTACTACAAAGATTTTCCAAACGTCCTCATTTATTATTATATTTTCTAATTAAGTTTCTAATTATAAATTTTCTAAAGTTTCTTCTTTTAAAAAGTTCTCTTAAAATCATATTAAAACGGACTCCATCTAAAATTAATTGAAGAACATAATGATCTGAAACTTAGGTCGCTAAATTTTTGTAAAAACATTCGTTTTTCAATTATTCGTAGCTGTAAAATTACAACTTCGATATTCTCAATGAAAATTTGATATTTTCATGGAAAAATTGATTTTAAATTGACAGACTGTTGTAAGAAATAATACACGAGAAGGAAGATACATTGTATTCAAGTATACATATATCGTTGGCTGAGTTTACGAGGTTCTTTCCCATCGGACCCTAATCGACGATGAATTTCCTCGTCGCATGTGTACGTGCAATTTGCATACTCGTGCAAAATTATCATGCTTGTGGCGGACGAGTTTTTCCGAGATTGGCTTCACAAATCCGCAAAATGCACCGCGGCAGGACGCTTTTATCGTATTGGCCCTCGGTCTGAAAACAGGAAACGGAAGCCGCAACGTGCTTATAATGCCTCGAGATAACTCGCGAAACGGCGAACGTTACTCTTCTTCGACGACGGTTTTTCTAGGTCACGTTGATGGAACGAAACTCGAGCGATAGCACGCTCGACTTAGTTCTTGACAGGACGATAATGTTAACAATTACGTTAATTGGGATGCTTATATATACACAGACTTGATTCATTCGTGCAGAAATGTGTCGCGAGACCTTTATCGACGAGCTCTTGCTGACATTTGCGATCGAGGGTGAACGAGATAAATTTCTACTCGTTCGCCATTTATCGGGCGAAACGCTAAGTGCATATACTCGATAATATAGAGCAGTGCAGTTTCCTTTTCCCGCTACCGGTGCAGCTATTTTCGGGTGCACGTGGTGCGCGACGGCTTCGCTCCCTTGCATGTCGCAGACTCATCGTCAATAATTATATGTCTCGAATGTGTCTCAGGGACGAATTATTTCTGGGTACCGAATAGCAATTCCGAGCAGATCCAGAATGGAGAGAGGAAAAGAATTTATTGTTGCAGAGACAATAAATTTCGTAAAAATTTAACGCTAAATTGAGAATCTAAAAAATTCAGAGCTTACTATTTGAACAAAATCTGGTAAATTCTTTAAATTTCTCGGGAAATTTCATCGGAATTTTCAGTTCATTTTTATTAAAACTATTCTTTTGGCAGCTTTATTTTTAGTTTGTCAAAGTGGCGTATAAATTTCATTCAATTTTTAAATTTCTTTTAACTTTAGATAAATTTTTAAAAGTTTTACTTTGATATTTAAACGTATTGATTCTTTTTATGCTCATGGATTTTATCTTTTGTTGTATTAAACTTAACAGTCAAAAAACTTTTACATTTCTGTAAAGTTGAAACATAATGCTTCAACTACTTTTAATAAGAAATCAGTAAAACTGTTAACAATCTGAAAAAAAAATGTTTGATATTATTATTTTATATTACTATATTAATGTCATATTATATTATTATCAAACTGTTATTACTAAACTATGTACTTAGGCGAAGACTAGTTTTTTTGCGAGTATAGTTTTGATACTTCTTTTCAACGAAACGAGAAAAAAGCCCTATAGATCCCGCCACGTGAAAGGTTTTATATTAAGCTAACAAATGATAGAGGCCTCTTCAAATTTTTGAAAGAATTCTTCAAATATTATTCTGTGCAGCCGCGCGTTTATACGACACGGAAAGCGTCGAGCGGCGATGCATGCGACCGTAAATTGAATTGGACGGTGAGAATCGCCGGAGTTAGAGTGCAGCGATAAAATTTACTTTGTCTCGTGTTTGGGAACGAGCTGGCTCTCTAAAGGCTTATACATTTTATTGCATTTTCCTTGCTACTCCCTCTACAATGTACGCAACCTTTGAGCAGGGGATTTTTTAATAAAAGGGGGGAGAGGTACCGTATATTCTCCCGATGTTCAAAAAAGTTTTCGAGCCTCCCTCAAACCGACAAGTTGCAATAAAATTTTGATAGGAAGACGTCGACGGTGTTTTCATTGCCACGTTTTTAGCAATTTATTTTAGTGTCTAAATTATACTTTCTGGAAACATAATAATTTGGAAACTATTATCGCGTATGGCGCAATCCGTGCGAGAACCAATTTGTGCGAAACAAAAAGAAAACCGATTGTTGAGGTAAATTCACGTGACTGCGGTACGTTAACCTCGTGCACACACTTGTGAAAATTTGCGTGCTACCGTATCATGCGTGATTTGCGAAGGTCAGCTGGGGTACCGCCGACCGAGGACTCCTGCCGGGACTAGAAGGAAGAGGGTGGCACGCAGTGGTGGTGCACGCCCCGCGTTATTGATCGCGCCGAAGCATGCGGATCGGATTCGGGACTCGGCGTGGTCGCCTCGGGAGCCGCCAATTCCGCACATTTCTACCGGATACTCTTGCTGGATCCTCGCCAGAGCGATCACGATGATCCACGTGCGAATCGCGATTGAATTACCAACGAGTAGCAACATACGGGAAACTGCAGATATACATTCGCGTTATTCAAATCCGTGATAAATCTGACCCCTATTTCGAGAAAATAGATTTTCCAAGCTAGTCACGTGAAAAGCCTTTCTTAAAATTATCGACGAAGAAAATTAATTAAAATAAAAAATAAAAGTTTTTCAAAAATAAAGTTTAATATGTTAAATCATTAAAATTTTGTAATATTTAAAATGTAATTTTGATGTAATAACTGATTATAAAGAAATAAAAGTATGTTTTATATCTTTTTGTCTTTACGTTTCCACTCTTTTTTGCAAGCAACTAAAATAATAACAATTTTTGAGTTGTGTTGCAGCAAATGAACGACATATAGTGTTTTAGAATGTTAAACATGTATTAGATTATTTTGATATACCCTTGTCATTAGATGTTTATAAAAACATCCGAGAGAGAAAAAGTCACTCTTTTTATATAAAAGAGTAGCAAAAAAATAGCAGCCTTAATTAAGTAGGGTAAACTAGGGTATTATGGCCATACGAAAAAGATAGCCATAGGCCATAATTTCTCTAATAATTGATAAATAGTGCATTTTTATAGTTATTCTTAAAGACAATCAATATTTACAGTTCATATGAGTACACTGTGTTAAAAATAACAATATTATAAATATTATCTAATATTTTTTCTTTCGACTATCTGCAAAGTTTTGCACGTGTCTGCTAAAAACTGTTATAATGTCTAATAAATTACAGTTAAGCTGCCATAATCAACATTACATACACAATCATTCAGTATATCGACTCGTGTATATAAATTCCGTGAAAGTGTAAGCCAACTCAAGTCTACCACCAGGTGATATTCGTGTAATCAAATCTTTATTGTATTTACAATCATGATTGTAAATACAATAAAGATTTGATTACACGAATATCACCTGGTGGTAGACTTTAGTTGGCTTACACTTTCACGGAAATTACATACACAATAAAGGTATATAAATTGCAATGTGACCTATAATTAATACTTTTATTTTTACTATTTATTTATAAATACTATCTATAAATGGCTATCTTTCTTAATATCATGGCCATCTTTTTCCTAAAAATCAGATAAGTTGGCCAATGCATACTTTGTAATATTTTGATAAAATTAAAGTTCTGTTAAGCATTTTCTCTTTAATTTCGATAGTATTTGTTACTTTAAGCTACAGTGAAAGTAATATCCCAAATATTAAAAAGTAACAAGAATAAATATATGTTTTTTGCATTTTAAATAACATCATAACCGAGTTTACCCTAATCCAATTTTTTAATTTACTCATTAATCCCATGCGTTCATTTTTTGTACTTACAAGCTACGAATAATTCGACACCGCACTCTTATATACATTCATCTGACACATGTCTCTCTGAAGAGTAAATCTAACTTTGTGAAGAGTGAAATCTCACACTCTTAACGAATTGAAAATTGAGCCACTCTTTGTTAAGACTGGCTCAATTTTCACTCTTTAGAAGGAGCTTTCATTCCAAAGAATTTATAGAGTAGCGATGTATAATATCGTTTTGTTGATCGATAAGTAAGCAAATATACTCGGATTGTTGTCGAGGTAAATGATTGCTACTTTCACAGTAAACCCACAATCAAGTCGTTCAAATATTTGCCGGTATTAATGGCCGAGAAGTACAGGAGACTTGTGTGAAACTTTTATCGGCTCTTAAATCAATTATTTTACTATTAGAAGACAATTACGCGAATTATTATTTATTTACTAGATAATAACCATTTCATACAAGATTCCATACAAATATCTACATCTTTTCCTTTTTTTTTATCAAAATTGAAAATTATTTGCGATATTTTATTCTTCGCGATGTATATAAAATAATAATAATAAATGTAAGGGAAAAATTGACAATTTTTCACGAGATTGCTTAATATATTGGATAACCGTAATTCGATTTGAACCAATCGATTGGATGTTCCGAATATCACGGTGATGGTTTAATAACCAATCAGCGCTTGCGGTAATCGAGGAGGTTAACATCACAAATAGGTCGATTCGTTTCCGATCTCCAGACTCGGATCTCGGAATTCTCATTTATTGCAAACATTTCTTCATAAAGGGAGATCGCAAATAGTCCCTCCGACTCTATACCGGGATAAACGGAAATTGACGTTAATCAATCGTCCATGTATTTCGTCGCGAGTTTAACACTCGCTGTAGCACGATTTGTGTAACGAAAGCGGGATGAAAAATCATTGTGCGAGTTTCTATCGGAGCACGATGACACGTGTTCAATTCCCTCACAGACGATACTGATCGATGGACGTGACCCACTAACGAAATGGAACGAGGAATCGACATCCCTTTGCAACACCACCGGTGTTGATGATGCCGTGTAACAGCGGGAAGCTTAAACTAATTGAAAAAAAACAACACCAATTTTAGCAATGGAAATTGGATGAAAATACCAATTTTTATCACTTTCGAGATAAAAATTGGTATTTTCATCCAAGATATTTAACAGATGCAATTAATCGTGAACAAGAGAGAGAGATGACTTCATTTATTTAATCTTATTACTTTACGCTGTTTAATTTCATTTAAATGGGGTAATGCAAATGATTTACAATTTTAAATGTAGTACTGTAGATATAGTTACTATTTACAAAATTACTTTGTTATTGCTTCGTTATTTATTATAGCATTCCTACATGTCACAGGAACAGGATAAATTCGTTATAAATGATAAAATTGTAATTATAAATACTTTGTATTCAGTTCCAAAATCTAATTACGGATATATGTATTGATATATGTACATTATTTAGTGCGTTTAAATTATGAACAAATAACGATAATTAGTACAGCTGACAAACACGAACATTTAAAGTAAAAATAAATGCAGGTATTTTAATCTAAAAATACGAATTATCTGTGAAACATTTTGAATAAATATTGGACATAAAAATGGTATCTATTTGTAAATATTAAAATTATTTATTTGGATGTTTAAATGCTCTGGAACTCTAGAAGCCAATTATAAAGTTCAAACATTAAGCAGTTTAGAGGAATGTGAAGATACGTTAAGATACGTTATTGTGAAAATACGTTAATATATTAGAGGGACTGTGAAGATACGATGTTGAACAGCGCAGTATTATATAATGCGACATATATTTATATATGGATGCAGTCGATTTTTTTCAAAAAGAAGCAACGAGAAGTGTCGAAACTTCCGGAGCGTTACTTGGAAGGCGTCCTTTCACACTTATTTTTATATCCCAGCTTGTTTTCTTAAGGCTTTCCGTCTACGCTCGGTTTATCTCGGGCAACCCATGCTCTACAAATGTACCTTGAGATAATTTCCTTCCAAAATAACTTTTTAAGATTACATTGAAGCATCTTAAATCATTCTGTAGCAACATTAATATTTAGAACGTCAATTTATTAAAATTATTGATCTACCATATAAATATGTAAACAGCACAAATTAAACTTAGCTTTTAAGTTAATAACGTAATTACATTGATTAATTTTTTTACTTAAAATATTAGACAAAAAAAGAATTCTAATTAGTACTTAAAGATCTATTTGAATTGGATTTGAATGTTTGTAATTATGCATTTGTTAAGATAGCAATTTATGTGATATATTTGTTTTCCGGAATTAGGTATTGCTTAGATGCTAACCTAGTCTTGATTTTAATTTAATAGACGTTTATCAGGAATTGAAACACAGCGCGTCTCACGTTAATCTAATAATATTTCCTTTTAAAATAAAAAAGTAAGTACAATAAAATAAAATTCTTTCAGAAGATTTAATTAAGAATTATAGTGTACTCTTTCAGTGTACATATGTTTGTTTTTTTGTCGTGTGAAGATGGTAACTTAATAAAGGTCTTCATAATGTTATCAGCTCTCAAAATTGATTTTTTGTTAAGAAATAAAGTTGAAGTGCTGGAGGAATTGCCGTAGCTGTAATAAAATTTGTAATATTACTTCTACGGAGCTAGAAATAATTTATTAAGTCGCGCCTTGGTCGATTTCTACGAGTCGATTTCTACTAAAAATAGTCTTTCTGTCATCGAGTGGTTTGGTAGGTCGTTTTGTCACGGCACTATGTATTTTCCTGTTATCACACGGCGGCAATTCCAGCCGAGTGCATTTCATCCATTTGTAACGGGCGTCGAGGCGCATTCTCGCTGTCTGATGCTCGGCGGCGCGGGCGGCCCGGCGCGAAACTGGGTTGCACTACTTCGGCTACGAGACTAACGGCCGAGAGCGACAACCCAGGCGGAGAGCGGCGTTTTGCAGAGCTTGTGTGCTCGTGTATATACCTGCGTCCCGGGGGAGAAGGCTGAACGAAGAGGGCCACGGTGGAACTCGGTCATCGTCGGAAGGTGCACGCGCCTATCGGGTGTCGTCGCTGATTAATCGGGTTACCGGGGTTGATGCGGTACATTCGTGCTCACATTTTCAAACCTCCGGTCGGATTATCCGGGATTATCGCGGCGTTATCGCGCACGAAGGTCTTGATGTGGCTATATTCTCTTCACTCATGCTGAAGGCAACTTATGAAAAAAATTCCTGGCACGCCCTTTTACACTTTATGTTACGTCATATCTAATCATCACTGTAATATAAATAGTGACTCTATAACAAGGCATGAGCAATTTTGTCAAAATCCTACGAGAGAGGAAGATACACATAATTTCTCCCTGTAATATACTCTCACTTTAACGTAAACTGTTTCACTTTATATAGGCAATATTTATAGTCGGATCTTATATTTAAGATTGTATTAAAATATCATAAGCCAATCACAGAGCAATATTAGCATCTTGAGATACATTACTTAAAATCTTAAAATAAGAACTGTCTACGAGTATTGGTCTATAAATATTGGACTATATGAATGATTTTAATTAAGATTATAGAATGAAACACACAAGTGTAAGTTTGAATGAGATAATGTATACACAGGAAGAAATTACACGTAGTGAGAAATGATAATGGAATCGACATCGAATCGAAATCATCAAATCGACGTCTAATCGATGTTGATTTGACATCGATTTCATTGTCATTTCTCACTGGGTATATCCTTTTCTCTTTCGTAAAGAAGTACCTTTTGACAAAATCGCTTGTGGCCGAACTGTGATACAAGGTTTTTAGGTAAACAATGCGATTTAAAAACATTAAAAAATATTAAAAAAGCTACACGATTTGCGGATTATCTCCATGTCTTGACAAAACGTTGACATTTAATGATACATCATTAAATGTCAACGTTTTGTGAAGTGTCAGATTGCCCCGATGAAGCCAACTGCAATGTTTATGAAACATGGCATTTATTTTGAAAAAGATATTCTTTAAAATGAAACAATAGGTCTGTTTTTTATTGCTGCACTCTGAACCGGTATATGTGTATTTGTTTCATTTCAACTTATTGCACTGTGCACAGAAAAAAAGACTATTCTTAAATCAACCATAATATACTCATATATAAGCAAAAATATTGTAATCTTGCTTTAAAAATTTTAGTCTTGAATTTGTATTGATATAAGATTTTTAACTGAGAGCAAGTCTTGAATTAAGTGCAAAGTAATATAAAAATTTGTCAAAAAAACAAATTTAATCAAATCAATTGATATCTTTGAAGCAAAATTATAATATTTTTTATATGAGTATATTATGGTTGATTTAAGAATAGTATTTTTTCTGTGTGTGTATTAGTTTAGCAATAAAGTGCAGCAATAAAAAACATACGTAATGTTTAAAAATAAATATAAAAGAATTCTTTCTCAAGAAGAATATATACGTAAATGTTAACATTTTATACAAAAGATTGTTACAAAAGATTGTATCTTATATTTTTTAGAAAGAATGAACATTTTATGTAACGTAAAATATCTTGCTGTATGAAATTATTCTGTATTTCGCCAAAAATATATAAAGACTTTACACAAACTTTTAATGTGAGAATTAACGCAGCTTAAATTTTGCTGACTTTCTTTGGAGCATCCGTCAGCCTTTTATCTGCGTCCGTGAGCTCTTCATAAAGCTCTCTCCATTTTAGTACAATAGACCAAGTTCACTTTTCGTTTTTGGGGCAAGAATGCTGTTCGCGAATCGAGGCTTTTAAGACCATCCATTCTCGCGAGGTTGTAGCAAAGAGGAGCGGCGGCACCTCGTTAACGACCGGAACCCGTTTCATCGAAAAGGGCGTCTTCCTCGTCTTTTCGCAGGAGTACGTGAATCGATACCACGACCAGAAGATGGGCGCCTTGGAGCCACACGTGTTCGCCCTGGCGGAGGCGGCGTACAAGTCCTTGCAGGATACCGTGAGCAACCAGTCCTGTGTGATATCGGGAGAGAGCGGCGCTGGCAAGACCGAAACCACCAAGTTCATCCTACAGTACCTGTGCTCGGTTACCAGCAACGTCGATACGTGGGTGGAACAGCAAATTCTAGAGGCCAACACCATCCTCGAGGCATTTGGTAATTATCCATTAATTACATCCAGGCTCCAAATCGCGCTCGCAATTTCGTGATTATGTATTTTCCGAACATCTCTCTCCTATTTTCTACACAAGTTTGTCAGAAAATATCGGCTAATTGAAATTTTTTGTTTTGGCTCAAATCATTGGAATGAATTTTGCCGTTTAATCAGATTAAATTAATCTAATAGCAAGTCCGATAATGAAATCTCCTCAATCGCTGTAACAAAACTTGAATGATATGATTAGATTGATTATAAAGTAGTTTATAATCCTATATAGTCTGTTCTAGAGTCTAACCCAAAATATAATTAACTTTCTTACTAATTTTATTTAAAAACTATTTTCTTCGATATTTGATAACTTTGTTTGTTAATGTAATATCTTTTGTGAAAAAATTATTTACTTCTTATTTTTTAAAGCTTGTTGATCATATTGATCTATATGATCGATTTTTTTGACCAGGTCAGCACAATTAATGAACTTAGTTAATAATTGTAACATTTCGAAAATAAAAGTTTGAGAAATTGTATTATATAATTTAAAATTATGCAAGATTATGAAAAATATTTGTTACAAACAATTTTTTACAACGTATAATTAAAGAAAATACCCGGGTCTACTAGACTCACGAATAGTGATTATAATTAAATATACGTTAATCTTAAACTTATATTATTAGATTGTAGATATCTGATGCTAAAAATATGTTGTATCATAAAATTGGAGATTTTTTAAATTTGTTTTTTAAATTGGATAATTCTGTCGTCGATATTTCTGATAAAATTGATCTCAAGGTCGAGGAATCTATGTATAAGTCGCAACCCGCGAAAATACGTCAGAATTTAATATTCGGTATAGAACTGATGTTAGATGTCAGAAAAGGAACGATAGGCTAAAAATGAATTGAGTATCTCTAGAAACAACTTATCTTCGTCAGAATTGGATTACGATAATAGACTGTTAAAGAATCGGCGTTTCAACTGAAGCGGAGATAAACGGAGACGATAAAGTGGATCCTAATCGTGCGTTCAGAAGTAAACAAGCGCGATTCATTAATCGTAGTCTAGGTGCGAACAACTCAGATGTTAAATGCAGTGACGAAGGGAAATGAAGTGGGTCACGAGGCAAAAAGATTTTATGAATAAAACACATCAGACAGCGTCGTTCATTCACCTGCATGAGAGAGAGATAATGATTTCTTTTTTAAATCTAGCTTATTCTCATTTATCTTCGTCACAGAATTTCATCCATGCTTTGCATTTAAATGAACTTGGAAAGATCTCGCTCCTCCTATCCTGCATATATTTTTAACAAATATATTTCTTCTTAAAAATGCATTATAAAAGAATTTAAAAAATTGTCTTTAACGCAGTAATATTGTAAAACTTTTAAACTTTTAAACTATTCTTAACCTTAGAATGCTATCGATACGTAAATTTTATGTAGTGAACGAAGTCATTGAGCGCTAATTTATGCCTTCAGTGATCATTAGGAAATTCAATCAACCATACTAAATGCTAGGACGAGAGAAGACAAGCTTTAAAAAATTCTGTCCGTTGTATATCGTTTTATATGCTTCCCGATAATCTGTATAATTATAACAGAAAACGGTGATTTCAATTTTTAAAAGTAGTTTTGTTTTATTTAATTATGTATTATATATCTTTTATTTAAATGTTATGAGGAGACATACATTAATTGGACACACTCTATGTTATTTCAACATTTTGATAGCGTGCTTATTCTTTTTTTTTCTTTTAAGTCAATATTTAGATTATTTGTGTTTATAAAGATCTCGATTATAAATATTTTGTGATTAAAAGTGAGAAATGTATAAAAAACTTGTATTATTACATTATTTAAGAATGACCTATTTTCTAATTTCTTATACAGTTTATGTATCGATAATAATACTGTTTTTCCATCACTCAATCTTGATAGCGTTTTAGAGTTGGTAATAACAAATTTAGTTTTTGAATTTCTCTCAGTGTTCAAATTAGAACGATGAAGTTTAACGAGAGAAATTCTATTCTCGTTAAAACAGGCAACGCGAAAACTGTACGGAACGACAACAGTTCGCGCTTCGGCAAGTTTATGCAAGTGTGTTTCGACAACAAGTGGATGATCAAGGGATGTATCATCCAAGACTACCTGCTGGAGCAGAGTCGTATCACCTTTCAGAGCCCTGGGGAGCGCAATTATCACGTGTTCTACCAACTGGTCGAGGCCGGCACGAGGGACAAGGAATTTGCGGAGCAATATAAACTAAGGCCAGCCAGCCACTACAAATATCTCAATCAGTCCGGCTGCGTGAAGATCGACGGAATTTCCGACTCTAAGAAACTCGATTCTCTCAGGCTCGCCTTTAATGTGCTCCAGGTATTTCTCTGCCGAGGAAGAGAATTTTGCACTCCTATTATTGTCAAATAATTATTATCCGTTTTCGTGCAGATCGCGCCGGAAATGTGCGAAGGCATCTTCCGAGTTCTATCAGCCATCCTGTGGCTCGGAAACTTGAGCTTCGAAGACGTCGACGGCGAGAGATGCGAGTTATCGAAGGAGGACGGGAATATAGTCGACACGGTTGCGCCGCTGTTGGGTCTTCAGGTGGAGGATCTCACCAAGGTGGTGTTGATACGACAGATAAACGTTCGCGGTAATATCACGGAGATTCCACTGAAGGTGCAAGAGGCCAGGGAGAATAGGCACGCGATGGCAAAAGCACTCTACTCTCGCACTTTCGCTTGGCTTATCAACCACATCAACAACTGCACGAACCCAGGTCAGGATATCTCGCGGTTCCTCGGGGTTCTCGATATCTTCGGATTTGAGAATTTTACGCTGAACAGCTTTGAGCAACTCTGCATCAACTACACGAACGAGAAGCTGCACAAGTTTTTCAATCACTACGTCTTTGCGTTGGAGCAGGAACTCGTAAGTTTATTCCAGTGCTCAGAATTTTTATATGATCAAACAATTCGTACGAGAAGTTGCATAAGTTTTTAAAATCTTAAATCATCAGAGCTTAAAGCAGTCTCTAGACGCACAATATATTGTACAATTATTTTGTATAATACTGTTTGTTGATACCTCTTTTAAGCAATTCAAAACCAAGTCTAGAGACTCAATGTAGTCTTCAGGTGATCAATAATATTGTCTAATATTAAATATTTTATATTACTATTTTTTGATAATCTATTTAAAGGACGCTTAAAAGTCTCGAATTATTCAATTGGTTACATCTAATTTTAGGTAAAATAAGACAAATAAAAGTGGCTTTTTTCATTCAAATTTTCCTTAATGCCCTAATTTGAATGATTTGAGAGAGAATTTAATGCTCGAATATTTTTATTTTAAATTTTCTAAATTAAGTTTACTTTAATTTGATCTTTAAAACTTTATTTTATCCTTCACTTTCGTATTTTTTGTTTTGTTGCCAAAAAGTTAATTCACCATAAATAAATATATAAATATCAAATAAATATTTAGTATCACCAAGAAGAGATCCAGTACTCCCACATCACTTTCACTGACAACACCATGTGCCTGGAGTTAATTGAGAAGCCTCCGCGATGTGTTCTTAAGTTACTCACCGAGCAGTGCCATATGCCGAAAGGCTCGGATCTAGCTTATCTGACAAACCTGCACGCTGAATTTGAGAGCCATCCGTGCTACGTGAAGGGAGACGACCGACGGAAATGGGAGAAGGAATTTGGGGTCAAGCATTACGCCGGCTGCGTGACATATACTGTCGAAGGTTTCGTTGACAAGAATCGGGACGTACAGCAGGACGTGTTCTTTGACTTCATGTCCAGGAGTACAAATGAATTTGTACAGGAGATCAGCGTTTATCAGGATCTATTGGGATGTACCGTCGCGCGTGCAACCGGCGGCACAACTACTACGATGTCGCGAGGAACGTCCAAGGGCAAGCCGACCCTCTGCGACTCATTCCGACACCAGTTGCAGGCCCTAGTAGATGTTTTACAGGGGACGACGCCGTGGTACGCGCGCTGTATCAAACCGAACATGGAGAAAATGGCCAATCATTACGATGAAAAGCTCGTTATGGACCAACTCAAGTATCTTGGTATGCTCGATATCATACGCATACGAAAGGAGGGCTTTCCAATACACATGTCGTTCCATGATTTCGTTACGAGATATCGTTGTCTGGATAAAAGCCGATCCTCACTTTCCTCTAACGAGAAAGAGGCGGTCAGATGTCTGATTGGTAAACAAGGTATACCGCAAACTGAATGGCAAATTGGCCGGACAAAGGTGTTTTTACGGAGCTACGTGCACGAGCCTCTGGAGGATTCCAGAAACCAGGTAATAACGAGGAACGCCATTGTGATACAGAAGATTTGGCGAGGATACATCAAACGACGAGGTATGATCTGAGTTTCCTAACTCACGCTATAATTTAAAATATCTGTTGTTTTCAACAATATGATATAAAATATTAAAGGGAAAAATTGTTTGTTTTGAAAAAGCAAATATTATATAATAAGCAAAAAATTTTCTGAAGGTCATATTTTTCAAATTTTAAGACATAAATATAATACAATTTTCAAACAAATAAAAAGTTATTCTTATTTCGAGTAAATTAGAAAGAGAAATATAACATTAAATTTTAACACTTTAAAGAAACTCTATATTATACTTTAATTTATTTGAAATAATTTATACAGTTTTATTTGTTTGGAAATCGTATTATACTTAGAAATATTATTCTCTGTTCCAATAGAATATAAACGTATAAGGGAGGCGACACTGAAGATGCAGCATGCGTATCGCGGTTGGAAGTCACGAATAATGTTCATCAGGAAACGCAGGGCAGCCATAGTGATCCAGAGTCATTTGCGTGGTGTCTTTGCGAGGGAAGTAGCCGCAGCTCTGCGAGAAATGCGACGAGTCGATGAGGAGATGAGAAAGAGGGAACGATTGGAGGAGGAACGAAGGATGATGGAGGATAAGAAGGCGTTGGAAGAGAGCCAAAGGTACGGGAGATGAACTCCGTTTGAATTTCTTAATTCCCATGAACCTTGCTTGCGACGACGGTAATTCTTGTGTAAGATAACTGATAACAATGGAACCGATTAATTATGCGTGCCGATCGATTGTATGCATTAATCGTTTCCGTTTGTATTCCTTTTATAGTGCGCAGTACGATGGTATTGCCGAGATGGAATCTGGGTAAGTCCGACGATGGAAAAGATCGTGTGACGTGTATATGACGGCATGCACTCGTTGCATGCTAAATATTGCGTGTACCTTAAACGCGAGCCTTATCGCTTCTTCGTTTGATATACGCATGGTTTTATACTAAAGACCGATTGTGATATTAAACGCTACATAATAGAAAATCACACGTTTATAATTGATGAGTTGGATAGAAGAACAGCGTAAAGCACGCGACTTTAAAATATAAATATTACACAATGATATAAATTTAAATAAAATATTATAATCTTTGAACATTTTAAAAAAACGTAAAATTATCGTAGTTAGCATATTATAAATATTATAGATTAGCTGTATGTAGCTAAAATTTACTCATGATTTGTGTATCTCTTAGCGAATTCAATCGAATGCACTAATGCATATTAAAATCGTTGTACACTGATTTAATCTGAGTGTAAAAGTAAAATGCAAATATTTCGAATTATAGAACACATATTTTACTTAACATTAAATTGTATCAAAGATTTCATGATTTAACCCGTTTTTATATTTATATTAAACATATCTTTGCGTCAATTTGTGTGTGACGATTTTAATATGAGTGTGCACCGAGTACGTCCAATCGAATTTGCTACCTGATTTTTTCAAGGCATTATTTTATGACTTACTGCATCGAATGCCTCGTTGTAGTCATCGTTACACGATAACGTCACACGAAATTTACTTTGCTCGTAACACCAGCATCTGCACTCCTGGAAAAAACATTAGTCGGCAACGACAATACAATTTTCTTTTTAATTTTGCAGGAAAGTGCAAGAAGAAATCGACGCGCTATCGCAGATGGCCGAGCAAATGAACTCGAAGATAGCTGCCACGGATTTGCAATCGGTGGATCTTGACAATCTGTTTTCCTTCCTATCTGACGTCCAATCAACTAAAAGTAATCAGATTATCGAGGAAATCGGGGAACAGATGGACGAATTGGTGGAGGACCTTGACGTAGAATTAGAAAATGTTATTCAACAAGAGATGGAATTGAATGCCAAGGCCGAGTCGAAGGTCGCTTCTCCCATGAATGGGCAGGAAGTACAGTCTCCGCAGCAGCAACAGCGAATGCCGTGCTCGAATAATTTGAGCAGCAGCAAACTTGGTCAACCGAGTCTTCCGGAACCCACGGAACCACCACCACCGCCACCACCTCCAGCGCCGCCTTTAGCTGTGAATGGCGAGTCATCAGATGACAACGGCGAGCCAATTTACGAGTCAGTGTTGCCGCGAGAAGCGAATGATTCTGGCAGTCCAATTCACAACGGCGGCAGCCCGGGCCAGATGATGAACGGTGAAACTTGCGGATCGCCACCACCACCTCCACCCAGTGGCAAGGTAACCAAAGAAATCGCCGCTAGTCCACCATCCAGGCCGGAGTCCAGAAGTTCCGGCCATCATCATCCGGCTCATCATCATCATCATCATCAAACGATACCCCAGGCGCAACAGAACGGCCACGATCAGCTGCAGCCACAATCGCAGACCGTGCAGCAACTGCCGGTGGAACGTGAACAGCGGCGCAAGACTCGCGTGGAGCGGAAACTGCAAGAGCTTGAAGACAAGAAGGAGCAGGAGAACGAGGTGACCTACCACGACATTGTAGAGTTTGCGCAGAATTATTTTAACAGCCATGAACGTTCGCCGGAGGGTACCATAATGGCTACGTTAACGAGGAAGTCGCGCGGGAAAAGTATCGAGTTCATTCCGAAGTATGAGATGGTCACGTACTACAAAGGATCGAGCATCCCGAACTCGCATATTCATATGTACGATCCCGATAACGTGAATGTTGCGTGTTCCGTGTTCAGGGTACGCCTGCATTAATTATAACACTTACAGAAAACTCAAAGAAAAGAATAATTATTTCTTGTAACTTCAGTAAATTCATCAATAATTTGAAGGCAATGATCTGCGGCAATCTGGCTGTAAAGTTGATAAAACATCTTCGAGATGCAACTGCATTTAACATTATAAAAGAACTGTAGAAAATTCTTTTCTTTCCGTTTAAAGTTTTTTTTGTGTCATAAATGTTATAATTATACATAATCGTGTTATATTATTCTTTTTCGCAGGACTTGTGTAAGTATATTCGCGGTGAAATGAAGTTGGATCAAGAGATAGTCACGATTCAGAGTATCATCGCTTATGGGATCGAGCGGGAAGAGTTAAGAGATGAAATCTTTGTGCAATGTATGCGTCAAGCGACG
The DNA here is from genome assembly GCF_001594075.2 of Trachymyrmex cornetzi. Taxonomy (NCBI): domain Eukaryota; kingdom Metazoa; phylum Arthropoda; class Insecta; order Hymenoptera; family Formicidae; genus Trachymyrmex; species Trachymyrmex cornetzi. Next base: position 117,748 of record NW_017300191.1, on the reverse strand, counting down.
AATAATCCCAACGTCGAGTGGTCGGAACGCGTGTGGCTACTATTGTGCTTGGCGATCGTTGCCTTCCAACCGAGCAAGCTGCTTTACAAGTATTTTGTCTCCTTCCTGAAAAAGAATCTTGCCCTCGAAGGCAAGCTGAGGCAGTACGTGCAGTGGTGCGTAGATAATTGCAAGAATACCAAGGTATCTTGTAGGCAACATCCACCATCTACGGTGGAAATCGCTGCCATGAGACGATTGGGCACCATAGTATGCAGATTCTTTTTCTTGGACGGAAGAACGAAGGCGATCGATGTGCATCCGATTGACACAGCCGCTGATGCTGTCGCCAAACTAGGAGAAAAGTTGGGTCTTCGGTCGCTAGAAGGTTGGGCCATTTATCAAAGCAGACCGGATGGAGAGGAGCACGTGCGAGCTCACGATTATTTGTATGACGTAATTGCTGCATGGGAAATGTAAGTGTAAACGCAATTATATTCACGTAGAATTATTATACAATAACATCTATAATTGCAGGAAACAATGCAAATTGAATACGGCACAGTCGGCGTTTTCGACACTGCGACGCGGTAACAATACTACTTTAGGCAGCGGCGACAATCGTTTTGTTTTCAAACGAAGGTTATTCCGTAATCCAAGGGAGATCTCGCAGGACCCCGTAGAAGTTAATATGCTATACGCGCAAGCGGTCTACAACGTCGTAAAGGTATGATACTTCATCATAACAAATAGATTACTTCACAATTTAAGCTTTTATTTTTAGAATAAGGTGGTATAATTCTGAACGAAATAAGATTTGTGAATCTCCAATTTCCGAAGTTAAAGTTTGATTTTTTCCTATTTGGTTTCTTTCAGTATCTTTTATATAATAAGAGGGTTACTGAACTTGAACTTCGAAAATTGAATTCAAATTTTATTTCGTTTAGAGAGAGAGAGAGAGAGAGAGAGAGAGAGAGAGAGAGAGAATTGTACCATGTTCAAAATTGTATCATCTTATCCTATATGTATTTTATTCTTCTATTTTTAGTGCGATGATTTTCCGGTGTCCGAGAAAGTGGCATTGCAATTGGCAGGATTGCAAGCACAAGTGTCCCTCGGCGATCCCAAGGATAATGATAGGCTAGATTATTACAGCGAAGTGGATAGCTTCCTGCCCTACAGAATCAGTCGGGCTCGTGGCGACGACGTTTGGGTGCCGATTATAGCGCAAGCACACCGGCAATATGGTGCCGGACGCAAAGAGCTCGCTGCCAAAGTTCTGTATCTATCCTGCGTGATGCAATATCCACTTTATGGCACAACGATGTTCAATGTAACTTATCGCGGATACTGGTCTTATGGTAACCAGTTGATTCTCGGCATCAACTGTGACGGTCTGATGCTAATCAAGCCGGATGATAAATTCGTTCTGTCCGAGTATCGTTATCAGGACGTCGAAAGCATTATGTTAGATCCGAGCGACTCGTTCATCACGCTTTCGCTGTTGCGACATAATCCCGATAGTTCGCACAAGTGTTTCGTTTTCGAGACACCGCAAAAGAACGAGATTGGCAGTCTGATTGTCAGTTACTGTTCAGCATTGGCGGGTTGGATCACAGAGAATGAGGTACCCACGAAGAAACTCAAGTGTATTACTAACGAAGATCGCGTCCGGCTCTATCACAATCTAATCAACTGTCGGCGAACTCTAGTCGACTCGGAAATTCTCAGAAAACCGCAGGATTCCGGTGGTGGTTTTCTTCGGAATACACTTAGAAGATTATCAAAGCATCGAATAGAAAAGCTCAGGCAGGAACATGGAAGTGCCGATCACGGCGAGACTTATAAGGGTTTCCCGTATGCTTACTGGGCATTCAGCAGGCAACAGATACCGCAGAGTCTATCGAAACTGCCTGATCCCGATGAACAAGTGTCTCTAAATATCTTCCAGTTAATTTTGACGTACGCGGGACTTGGGCAAAACGGAGACACAGTGCGTAGGGTCGAGGATGAGCACGTGAATCTTATACAAACCGTAATGGAACGTTGTATACGAAAAGAAAACCTACTGGGCGAATTATACCTCCAGTTGATCAAGCAAACCACTGATCATCCGGATCCCAATAATCGTGTCAATCTACGACACTGGGCATTGCTCTCGCTCGCGTGTTCCGTAATCCTACCACCTCAAAAGACCATACGCAAGTACTTGATAGCACACCTGAAACGATGCGCCAGCGATTACGTTACCGAGGAGGGTAAGTACGCGAGGTTTGCAGAAAAGTGCCTTTACAAGACTCAGGGCACTCGCAGGCGGCAGTGGCCGCCGAGTCGCGAGGAGATTATGTGCACTATCAATCGTCGGCCGATCTATGCCAGATTCCATTTCATGGACGGTCAATATCACGCCGTCGAATTTCATCCATCCGCGACTGCTAGGGACGTCATGGAGATCATAAAGACGAAGATAGGACTTGAGGAGACTGCTATGGGTATGCTCGATATTTTTATTTTTTTATATTATTTTATATCACTATCCTAATTCCTTTTTTCCGATCTCTGAGAATTACAGTATCATGTATTCTAATTAAATTCGGACATATCTTCAATTGCAAAATTTGCAAATATTACAAGTCTATATTTAATTCATTTTAATTTTTTCTAAAGTTGGATTTTGTTTAATTGATTTTTATCATTATTTTTTATTCTTTATCAGGTTATGCGATTTATGAAGTATTGGGACCGACCGAACGATCGCTGATTCCCGAGGAGAAGATAGCTGACGTTATGTCCAAGTGGGAACGATACAGGACGTCGCAGCAGGGTCAACATCAACGCAAGCATGCGCATCACCTTTTCTTGTTTAAGAAACATTTGTTCTTAGATCAATACATGAATTTAGACGATCCTGTCGAAAAGGAGTTATTGTATCACCAAGTGCTACACGATTTGCGAGCCGATCGGTTTCCTATCACCGAAAAAGAAGCTGTAAGTAACCTCGTTGCAGTAACTTCTCTGCGCTTAACTTTCATATTTTCTTAATAATTTAATTTTAAATAGAACTATTTCAAATTTGATTCTTTACACATATAATTTAAAATTCATTAATTGTTACATTTGAAATATATATCAAAATGAAGTTATAAAAAATCGGTAAGTTATAAGATACTATTTGTTTAATTTTTTTTCTTATTTTATATTATTTCGTGAATTTAATTTATTGTAGATTTTATATATATATATAATTGTTGAGTATTTTTCTCTGTATTGCATGACTATTATTTGTATTTCCTTTGTGTTATTATCAGCTCGAAGAGAATTTCACGAGACTAATATCACTTTCAGATGATGCTGTCGGCTTTACAAACGCAGTTGGAATTGGGCGATTGTCAGGAGACCATATCGGAACCGGATTATCGAACAATATCGAGTCACTGCCTATCATCGAGACTGGTGCCGTGCCTGTGTGTGGATGGTGTGCGCCAGCACCATCAATCTCTACGTGGAATGACACCGCCGGAGGCGAAAAAGGCTTTCTTAAATCTGATTCAGTCGTGGCCGTTGCACCGCGCGACAATCTTCGACGTGATGCAATCGTTTACTTCGAATTGGCCTCGCGTCCTCTGGCTGGCCGTTGACCAGCAAGGTCTTCATCTCCTAGAACACCGTTCCAGAAATGCGTTGTGTACTTATGAATATAGCAGCATTTTAAGCTATACACCTGCCGTTAATTGCTTGATGATTATTACTGGTACGGATAAGAAGCAGAGCAAGGTCATCCTTACTACGTCGCAGGTAATGTGATTCAAGCGGTGAACCGTCGTCATTCAGTATGTTTACTCAAACTTTGGAAAAAAATTTATTGAAAATTTTCTAATTTTCTCTAGGCATTTTTATTCACGTCTTCAAGTAAAGTAAAAATATTAGATAAAATAAAACAGAAATTGCTATAAACACGAAGTATCGACATTTAATTAAAAAAGAAAGTTCTTAAATAGTATTTGAGTCACTAAAAATATAGTACTTTGATACTCGTAAAATAAAAAAGCAATATTAAAGAAACAAAATCTTCGATAAAAATTTTTCGATTTTAATACAATTGAGAATTTCTCTATGCAAAAAATAATTCCAGATTTTTTTTCTAGATAGTAAACATTATATAGATTTTTTGATGTAATAGACATATGCAGATGTTATATATATGTAACTAAAGATCCTATATATATATATATTTAATTCAATATTCAACTTCATATTGATTGTTTTATTCTTCAGGCTCATCAGATAGCGAATCTAATCCGTGAGTATATGGAAGTGCTTCAGTCACCGCCGGAAATTCCGAGGCGGGACTCGACAATGGCTCAACAGTTGGCCGCCCAACAGCAACAGCAGCAACAACAGCAACAACAGCATCAGCAACCGCCTACGAGTCTATCGACGTCTGCGGCCGGCGGACGAAAATCTCGGCCCGCTTCGATGTTACATAGAGGTGCTCCGGTAATACAATCGCAAGCTAGTTAGAATGGCTAGGTAATCTCCTCGTTAAATTTAAAAACGAAGTTTCCTTTCAATCTGCTATTTATCGAGTTTTTATTGTTGGTCACCGCACGTTCCATTACCAAGTGCCATAAATTCAAGATTACGCACACTATGCCATGTAGCGGCCAGTGTCTATTTTATAAGAAATATGCATATATACAGTAAATTTTAATTTTCAAATCGCGCTTCGTCCATATCCATCACGATGAGGCGTTCCCTCTATGTAGCTATCTTAGTAACTTACTTCGAGATTAAAACGTAGGACGACGTTTAGTATCAGGTTGTGGCGATAAGACAATTTATATTTAAACGCGTTACACATTTAATGCTAATTGCGGCTATCTGAGCTTCAATATGATCCTCGTATATTAGATCTGAGCGACATAGTGTTTAATAAGAGGCATCATAAAGACGTTCGGAAAAGCCGCATTCAGCAATAAATGCGATATAGATAGGAATACGAATATATGGGACGAAGTCTTAAATTAATTATGCTTTTTTTCGGCCGGGCCTATCGAGGCGACGATGAATCGTCGTGTAAAGACGGCACTAGAGCTTAGAGATACTTATTTCTTCCACTATTTATTGGATTAGCTTAGATCTCGAGAGAAAAACGTCAAAGACTAGACTTAATTAGTCTCCGCGAATTTAGCCGATTTAGGGAGATGAGTGATAAATAACTGCCATTAGAGAAGTTATTAACCGCAGGGAAAGTTGCCGAGGACTTTTCCATTTCTATTGCGACCGTTATCATTGTTGCCTTTTTTACGAGCGACCGCCACGTTTTTTGATAAAGGATTTTTGCAGTATGGAAATATAAACGCGCAAGAGCGAGAGTACGGAAATATATATACGGCGATATTTAATGTTCAAGCAATTATTCCGTATACACCGTTATAATTCCGATCGACAATGTTTTATCCCTCCGGCATATCAGTTAATATCAACTGAAGAGAGTGATTAAGAAACTACGCAATTATCTACGAAGCGACCAAAAAAATGCAATCTTCCGAGCGTGAGTTAACGTTTGACTGATTGTAAGCACATTTACCTGTTAATATTTATATTAATTCCTATATACACAGATTTGGAACACACGACGATACTGTGACCATTTTCGATATTATAGATTCACAATAAAGGAATCTATACCGATTATTTAATGAAGACAATTCAGGTACGAGAAGGAATGTTTTGTTGAAACGTTTGCATTTTAAGAAACCGAATGATTACATCTGAAAAACTTTTCGATTATCACTGTATTTCCTGAAACTCGAAGGTATAACCGCCAGAGGATTATTTTTTAAAAACCGATTTATTGAAATTTGTAATATGTTTAACGATGTGTCTCTTAAAAATTATAACAGACGATTATATGTCGTTAAATGAACTGCAAGTTCAATGATTAAGCCTTTTTTTAAATGTGGTATCAAATATTATATATATTGATTCTTTTTTTTTATAGATGCTGACTCCGAGGTATTAATTTTTAGAAAAAAATAGAAAAATATCACAAAAAACGTGGAATGATATTAGCTGTATGCAGCAGATAAAACTGATCAGTAATAAATGCTCAGTGATTCTTTAATATGATTGGTTCCTACACTTTAATATAATTGGTTCCAACAGATATAAAGAACTAAAAAAAGACAAGAAATAATCATATCAAAGAAATACTGAGCGCTTACTGATCAGTTTTCTTTGTTGGACGCAGCCATTGATTTTAGAATCAGTTGTTTTGAGATTATTGTAATTGATTTTACGAATGTTTAATTCACGGAATAACGTACTTTTTCGCACAGCCTCAACGTACAGATCTCGAACGACAAATTGGTGTACGACGAACGTAAACCGATCTTCATTCTCCATATAATCCTCTCGATATACCGTCACTTTTCTTCATATAAAGTTAATCGTTAAATTAGATAAAAACAGAATAAGTGAGAACGTATCCATTGTGTATCCGCGTGATTGACGCGTCCGCATTTGTCAAGAAAAAGAAATGAAATTGCGTCCAGTCGATATACTTCAGTTAGTCTTTTCAATCTGAGAGACGAAATTCGCTCGTGTAAATATATGAGACACGTTCCATCGTAAACTGATAATAAATTCCGCGCAAATAGCTCCAGTGGTCTCTTGTTAGAATGCAATCGCGTCCCCTGTATTAATATGGGAGGATGGCAATTTTATTAATTTTACGTTTTTGCAGATATGTACTTACGTATATATACATTTAATACATTTAATATATATATTTATACATTTCAAAAATACGAATTGGTAAAAAGGAAATAATGGAATGCATTTTTAGTTTAATATTCGCGTTGGACAAATGATAATTTATTGTATACTTAAGTTATAATTTTAATTAGAATTAATTTTAAAATGTACGAACTCGTGTATAATTAAAGAAATTGAGAACTGTTGGGTTTTATAAAAAAAAAAAAATGCAAATATTTTCGAATATTCTCAGGAACGTCGTAGAGAAGCGCTGTTTTATCGCGACAAAATCGCGATGGAGATGGTTGTTTTGTTACGTTATCGTTTCCACTTGAAAGTTTGGCGGAACCTCGACGTGTGCAGAGACAGACTGTGATCCACTTTGGAAGTCTTTAGTCTTCGAGAGCCGTTTAAACCGAGTGAGACTATGTTTCATGTTATTATACGGTATACATGACGCTTGCGTGTGCGTGGGAAAGCCCGGAGAACGCGAAATTTAAAAGATATCTAAGGGACGTCTGTAAACAATTTATTGCCTTACTTTTTGGTCAAACAGGCAACATAAAAGTCTTGATGGACTCCTAAAGAACGTCTGAAAATTTAAGTTCTAAAAGAAGAAAAGTTTTTAAATTTTTCAGACATCTCTTGAACGTCTCCCTTTGGACTCTTGTCTGAGAAGTTAAATCTCAAAGGACATCTCTTAACATTTCAGACATCCTTTAGATGTTTTGAATGTTTCTCGTTGCGTTTTGTGTTGTGGTGTGTGTATGTGTGTGTATATGAGTGAGAAAGAGGAGGAGGGAAGAAAGAAGCGGAGGGGAGAGAGAGAGAGAGAGAGAGAGAGAGAGAGAGAGAGAGAGAGACAGAGAGTGATTAATTATTATAAGAACGATGCACGCGTGTATGCATGTTATTTAAATGATGGCGCCTGCCATATATGTAGCTTGAAGCGAAATATAAGTTATTGGTTGACAATGTTATATTGATATATATGTATACATATACATATACATATATACATACATATATGTACATGTGTATGGAAACAATGACGCTGTGTGTATATAAATATATAATTATATATAGAGGTATGAGATATTGCGAACGTTGCGCACATAAACGTTTCGAAATGGCCGCAGCGAGTGGAGAACCAACGCGTAACGTCATTGCTGTAAGTGCAAAAGATATTCGCGCCTACGTATTATATAAAAAATATACATACGTATTATATATATATCAATGAATAAATAAATAAATATATATATATATTCTATTATTATTCTTTTACATCAAATAACTAAATAAATAAATAATAAATATATACATAATATAAAAAAATATTTTTTTTCTATTATTTTATATAATATTTATACGTATTATATATATATGTATAAATTTGATATAATATTAAAATATATTAAATTAACTCATATTAAACAATAACTACATCCTGTGAGTTATATAATTGAGACTGGCTGTAATTCTTGTTTAACTAAAGATAGAAAAACAACAGTAAAGGAAAATATTAAATAGTCTATTTTCTTATGATTTAACTTTTTTTTTAATGCCCAATTTCTTCACCTTTAGATAACTTTATCCAAGAGATATCTTCCAGAATATAATGGAGATATCTCCTGGATAAGGTTATCCGCAACTTATCTAGAAGTGAAGAAATCGGGCATAAGTGTAAGAATATACCGGGAAGGTGTTTAGTCATAGAAATTGCTTCAAATGCAAGTTATTTTCTCATGCAAATTAATTTATTCGCAAATTAATACACGAAATTAATGGAGAATGTCGCGTAGGCGATACAGAGAACTGAACGAGCACACGATTATTTCCGCTTTTGCTTTATTAATTGAGACATTTTACACAACAGTCAGACAAATAACAATCAGACAAATATAACAATCAGACAGATATATTCTTTCAGGCAATTGCCCGTGTAATTATATTTGTGCGACACGAGCGACAGTTTAACTCGGATGCCAGTATATATATCATATATTTCTCTTTATCATAACATATATTATATGAATATATACGCATCTTTGTTTTCATCTAATCCTACTTCGTGACCAGCTTCGTGACCACGGTACCGAGGACACCAAATTGAGACAGCAAAGACAGAGGCGCGATCATTTTTGTGCACCCGCGTACATTCTTTTTTTTTTTTCTTTTACATTAAATAATCATCATAGCAATAAACTGTGATAATAAAAATAACAATAACGATAACACTAGCCGACGTGTAATGGAATAGTAACAATGACTATAATAGATTTTAACGACAAATAATCATCTATTTGGATGTTGTCAACCATTAAAATTTCGTAACGTTTTTCTTTTAATTGTAAGCATTAAGAGCCGAAATATGGCAACAACAAAATGTAGTATGCAAATCTCAACATGTTGGATATGCTCTTCCTGTTCGTATCGTTCACTGTGATATTTTCCCCGTCACTCTTGTCCATTTCGTCTTTCAATTTTCATATACCTTCTCTCTATTTCTCATCGAATATGCGTATGCTCGTTTTGTTTATTCAATCACGTCGGAATAGAATGGATTTTCTATGTGAAACGCGACTGTGGGTGTAATTCGTACGTATCTCAATTATATAAAATACATAGTGTATGCCTGTGTTTGTATGAAAATATATATACATATATATATATATTCATACATAACACAGGCATATATATACAATATGAATGTGTATATATGAATATATATATATATGTATATATGTTATATAATTAATTTATATATAATATATATAATAAATATATAATATATTAATATATACCTGATATATATTATATATACACATATATATATATATGTGTACAACATACACGTTTATATATGTACACATACAGACACGCACGGACATACACTACATACTATATTAATTATATTGATATGTTGATATGTAATTACCACCCCCTCACATCTGCTAGGTTCAACTAACCGTCACATCTCTGTCTAATAAAATTTTGTACAGAAGTATGTGTATGCGTGCGTATCGCGCATGCGACGACTCGTTTCGCGTTTATCGACAACCCTTTTTTTTTCATTTTGGCACTTGCAATTAAATTGCTGAGATTCTTTACGTAGAGAGAAGGACGGCATACGCTAAAAGCAAGCGATTTGTCGTTTTTTTTTCTTCAGGTGTAATTACATAGATTTTTAAGAGTTGCGTCTACGGGACGATGAATGGAACAGGAAAAACGCGTGCCACAGGAAAAACAGGTATCTCGTGCACCGGGTCTCTCTAACTTTACCTCATTAAGTCTCTTTCTACATCGGAAAACATCAAAAGCATCAATACACACGACTCAGTCCTCATGTATCTCAGGTTTCTCCCTTTCTTTTTTTTTTGTTCTTCCTCTTGAAACGGAAATATGGCCGTAACGGCCACAAAATTGTGCCGTAAATTACTTATAGCCATTTCACTGAGGTTCACAAAATAATAAAACATACAAAAATAATTTTACGATACGTGGATTGTTGATCCTTCGATCGCCAGTCCGAAACGTTACGTAAATTGAATATGCAATTTATCTTGTGTATTTTGGTGTGTACATGCTCTGTGTGTGTGTGTATGTGTGACCGCATATTCTCTCCGATTTGTATCTGTGTTTGTGAAAGTATGCTATATAAGAATGTTGCTAAAATTTCTCGTGAAATTGTAACGAATTGTTACGATGTCACGCGAAACTTCATCGATAGGAATGCTTCACATCGGAGGAAATGCGTCGACTTTGAGCACCAGATAATTAAAATTCATAAACTCTCTAACGTTAATATTTTCTACAGTTGACAAAATATAAATACAAGAAATAAATAATGCTCGTTTGTAACGCTTGCTAATATATTACCTAACGGCGCAGGTGCAGAACGGACCTTTGTATTGGCAAAGGGACTTGCATAAATAGAATTATGAATTGCGAGTGGTAACTTTTCCCTCGTCAAAAAAGAATTGCAAAATTATCACGTTTACGTCTATGGATAACACACACGCGTGTTGCAAATCCCCTTTCTTTTACCTCTGGAAAAAAATCATTTACTGATTAATTAAAAGTTAACAACGGGTCTCCGAGAACGGACGGCCGATTTTGCACGCGCGCTTTTACTCTATCACAATTGCAAAGAGAAGTCGTGGAAGGGAACCGTTCTTCGTACACGAATACAGACAAACGTGGATTCTCAGAGACTCTTCCGACGATTCCACGATCTGCGCGAAGAAGCAGATAGATAATTTACCCGCTTTCTATTTCCCCCTTTTTGATTTTTTATTCCCTTTCTAACGATTAGTTTTATGCGTCTGTCTGTAAGCACGATTCGTCATTTAGAGGCCCTGCACTATCGAGCGATGCACCACCGAATATAACAACACTGTACAAAACTAATGCTATTTAAAAGTTACGCAAAATAGATCACACGAGTATCCGAAATAATGTGCTTGGAGTACGCCAACAAAGCGTAATTCTTGCGCGAAATCCTCGATCGTTTTACTCGACGTTGCAGCGATGTGTTGTACTTCATTATCGTGCTTTACTAGATTCTCAGTTATACAACCATTACGATAGGTTACATCATTATTAATATTACAAAAGATTTACCAAAAGATTTTTAAGGCTCGGCTCTCTTGAGGCGCCAGATGGTATTTGCGTGACGTTAGAGGCGAGAAATGACATGCACTGAATTAATTGTTACGTACAACTTCATTTTTTAGGATTATAAAATTATGTTTTTAAGGGAAAACTAAAAATAAAGCTGCACATAGTAATTAATTTATTATACATATTATTTTCGCCTCTGACTACGTCATACAACTAATAATGCATCTCGAGAGAGTTGAACCTTAATTACTTTGTAATAAATTATATAAAAATAAAATGTGGTGTTATTTTTTAACTAAACATAACACATCTAAATTCAGAAATTAGTCGTATTCTGTAAAATTATTCATTGAGCGTTAAACGAATATAATTTTGTAGAATACGATTAATTTCTAAATTTAGATATGTTATGTTGTCTAATTAAGGAACAATGATACATGATTCATTTTTATATTATTAATTACAAATGTATAATTAAAGCTTGGGTTTCTCTCCTGACCAGTCGCCGTGGCCATATTAGATCGTGACGTTATAAACGAGAAATGACGCGCTGAAATTTCTTGCTATTTATAAATAAAGAGAATTTGAGTAAAACAAAACGAAATATTTAAAACATTTTTAAAAATAGGCCTTATCGCCTCCCCTGAGGCAGTAAAATAGTCATAAAAAGCACGCGAAGTGCGTATTTATCAGCGTATATTCAATGCGCATGCGTAACCTATTCTCAATTCACGTGCCTTTTACGATTATTTACCGACTTTTTACCATCAGGGAAGAGTAAGGATAGCCTCGGTCCATTTTTACAAGTGTTTTAAAGTGATCTCATTATTTTGTTTTACTTAAATTCTTTTTATTATATTTACAAATGACAAGAAACTTCAACGTATAATTTTTCTCTTATAACATCACGATCCTATATGTCGTGGTGATTATATAATCAGAAACCTTAACATTGTCAATCTTGTAATTATTGACATCACTAGCAAATCTCAGCGAAGTTATAGTATAACGTACACGATGGTTTTATATCTGAGTATCCAATAAAGTATAAAAAAATAAATGTTCACGTATACGGTCGGCCGAAGTGTCGCGTTTCTGGGTTTTCGACGGATTGGCGCAAATAGTGCCGATTAAGTCTTCTAAAGACAATGACTTTAATAACGATTCATACGATGTAATTTACATCCATATACTCAGAGATACATTCGGAGGGGAGGAGAGGGCGTTACACAATCCTAAAACAAAGCGATTCGCGGTATCCTACGCAAGAATTTTGTTAATAATGTAAAGCCGTTTAATGATAACGACAAATAACGTCACATATATCTTGTATTTCGCTATATATAATTAACGATAAAATTAGTGATGGTACATGGAAGTGTGAACTGGTCGAATTGAGCGAGGCACTGACAAAAAGAATGATACGTGGATTATAGTTGTAACACCACGATCGTTATATTTTCACGTACGACAATTTTTTTCAGTATCTCTCCCGAATTCAGCTGATCACATTTCTATATTTTCGATTATCGTGGACGGTTATTTCCTTTGTTTCTCTCACTCCGTTCCTCCTCTTTTTCTCTTCTTGTCCTTTCTTTCCATTCCGTCTGTTATCAGAGGAAATCGTAGAATATATTAAGAAAGACAATTTTATCGCAAGGTACATTCATGTGCTTAAGCTATGTAATACATAGACACAAAATCAGATCTTTTTTGTTAACTACAATAAATCTAATTCTAATTGTAGATCGAAAATGCAAAATTATGTAAGTGCCAAAAAAGATAACTTCTAAGGAATTGAGACATTTCACATATAATTTAGAAATTATTATATAATCCAATAACATAATTATAAAATTGTTATATATATAATTATTATAATTATATATAAATGGAGACAATGATTTCTGTGAGAATAATAATACAATAAATATAACATAAAATACATCCATATATTCCGAAATAAAAACTTTATCCCTTTTTTTTTTACAAAAAATAAAAGTACGGAATTATGAGAAATAGGAAGAAAATTGGTATTTACATTGTGCTTGACATTTTCGATTTACAAACATTCGACGATATCGTGTGCGTGCGCGCGCGCGCGCATGTGTGTGTATGTGTGTGCGTGTGTGTGAATGTTTTTGTGTATGCGTATGGCAACATAATAATTTAATTTTCTTTATATCAAATAACAAATATAAAGAATAGGTAAAATAAATGCCACGAAGAGGCGTTTGTTCGTTTTTGTCACAGGCAAAGTTGCAGTCCGTGCGTCTTGAAACTTTCGAACGCCGTTTGCCAGTCATATTTGTAAACGATCGCTCTTGTCCCTGTGTGCGAGTCGGCGAGTCTTTTTAACAACTTCTGTTATTATAAAGTACACGGCACTGCACTGACGACGATAAGAGTGATCGCTTAACGTTTATCAAAACGAAACTGATGCCGATTATTTATTGATATTCTCTCGAAACACTTTCTTTTTCTATTTAGATTGATTTTATCCAACACCGTGTGTCACACACAGGCATAAGACGATATACAGAGTTCCACATTGCACGCGTTCTTCTTAATTTTTCAGACCCAGAATTAAAATCCAAAATTTATTCGGGTTCAACGATATTAAATCCTAATTTATTTCCCGTATCTTGATTAACATCAAGATTGTTGAACTGAAATCAAACTTAAGGATTTTAATGTAGGTCTGAAGAAACAAAAAGGACATTATTCTACAATGCAATTGTATCATACATACATATATATGTATATATTTCCTTACATTTTAAAAAGGTACCACCGTCGGTAATCACGAGATCCTATTCACTTAAAGCTAAAATACAAATAGACCAAGTTATAGTAATAACAAGTTAATGGTAATGATCAAATTCATTGTTTAAAATATAAATGTAATATATTTTTCATTCATACTAAAAAAATATTTTTAGATTATTGCATGAACTAAACTTTTTGGACCGTCGGCACTTGTACTCTTTTTTTTTTGTAGTTTAAAATATCAATTGAATCAACTTTAAGATATGAAACATACTTTTTCTAATATAACATTTTTGTTCCTTATATATAACACTTTTTGAATTTTTATCTGAAAAAGTACATTTCTCTCATTTCAGTTGTAATTAGTTATAACATTTATATACATTTTTATTTTAATACACAATTTTACAAATACTTTCTAGAGATGTTAAAGTATATGTAAGAATCATTTAATAATTTTTATGCCTGTAAAAGTAGTGAAAATTAATCCAAGACACGTAAAACCGCCCATCATCATATAAATCTTCTCGAAACTAAACTTGGTCTACTTGTATCTTAAGGGCCTCACACCTAATCTCTATATTGCAACAATGTTAATTCTTTCTCATTTTTCTTGCATTACGATTTATGTATATTATATAATCATACATTTACATAGACATTTAACAATATTACATCCAACTGACATTAAGATCAAATCCATTGCATTGCAATGGCATCAAATCTACGCATTGCACCTGCCCTCAACCTTTCATTTGCTACATTTCGTTTGTACTACAAACGCAATATAAGTTCTCTTTGTCACTTTGGTTCTAAATAGAATATGACGCAGGTGCTTGGTAGACGATGCAGAAAAATAGCGATGACCTGCATAGTAGCAAGTCATTTTCTTTGTGCATTAAACAAGTGACTAGTCAATACAAAAATGTCACGGCGAATACTCGCAGGGAATCGAGTTGCGGAGCACTATCGTCGAAAAAATCCCGTCGATATTAAATCAAATACCGTGCTTCTCGACAATAGTTCTCCCTCGCAAGTACAAATTGCATTAATTGTAAAAAAAACAAACTACAAAAAATTAAGCATCACCTAGACGATAAATTCTGTCTTAATGTAAAAACCTTAACGACGAATTTCACATTTAATTAACGGTTGCAATGACATCAGCATACGGTATAACGCAATCATTAATTAAACGAAGCCGTCTCTATAAAAGGAGTACAAATCGGTAAGTAATCTGACCTATCATAACAGGAAAGTTATAAATATGGAATTGGAGGGATGTCGATTTAATCGTATAAATAACGATAAGTTTCAATAAAAATCTCTAAATAAAAACTCACGCGCGACTTTGAAAATACTTTCTAAACTAAAAACGCGATATCTTACACTCGCGAGAAAAAAATTAATGGAAGAATGCGATGCCGTCGCGAGCGATTAACTTAACAGAAGGAAGCAGGCAAATAAACTAACGCACCCGTTCTCGCGGTCCTCGATGACCGTCGAAGACGAGAAGTTAGAATACCACCTCACTTGGCTTTCAAAAATCACTGCGCCGCTCGAACGGACAACAATTCGGTTCGGGTGTTCTCGAGAGAGAGAGAGAGCTTATCACAAGATGTATTGAGATCCGAAAGGAATTTTGACGTTTACGTCGATTTTGTCGAATCGATGTGCTAAGGACGGCAATGTTGTGTTCTTTCGTAATTCCGTTCGGCGATCGTCGAGGTAACGCGACACGAGCGATATGATCGCGATAACAAATATGTACATATATATATATAAAATATATATATATATGTATGTATATATATATAGATTATACATATATATATATGAACATAAGACCAGCTATCGTCAGGTACTTTTACACTGAGATAGTTCTCTATCGTGTCGACGGGCCGAAGAAGAAAGATGAATCGGAGGGGAGACAAGAAAAAAAAATGCCAATAAATATAAGGAGACATGCAATTAATAGCCGTAACCGGATTACCGTCGATACGGTATAACTAGCGGGAAATATACATATGGAAGTACACGAAGAAGAAAAGTATCGACACAGTGTCTTCATCGGAAGTTAATACTCCTGGTGCTCGGAACATTAAAATTTGCTGGTCAACGCTCGATCGCTTTAGCAACGAGCAACAGCCCGAGACACATTTCATTGATTGTGCTCTTTAGTAAGATCTGAATAAAATGCGTCTCGGGCTCCCTTTCCTCACATCACCTTCCTACTTAGAAGACGCAAAAAATTCCCATTCTCATACAAGAAGATCCGGACACCCGGATCCTCACGATACCAACGCACCTCAAAAAGCGCATTGGTATCGTGAGAATCCGGGTGTCCGGAAAACAAGGATAAGTGCTCCTTACAGTTCCGCTTGCGTTCTCTTATTTTGCAGGCCTAAAAATGTACGTTTATACAATGATGATATCATGATGTCGAGTTGCACTTGCCGTCGCCGATGACGGCAAGATACCGGGAGCACGCTGCGACCAGTTTTCATTTGTCGTTAAGCGGAAGATACGCGCGCCAAAAAGCGTCCAAATATAACGCATGCTCCCGATATTGCTCTCGTTTCGTAATTATTATAATTAAGTACTAAACATTTTTTGTTCAACACTCATTACGTTTTTCTATCAATCTATTGTCTACGACATACATTGAATTTGCATATATTATGTCCCTCGCTTTATTCACCTACTCTAGCCCAAACACGTCCCTAAGTAGATGTCTTTGTATATAAATAGATTCATGATCTATGACTTTGTAATGCATCGTTTTGAAATAAATTGCTATAAGTTACAATTTGTTTCAAAATGAAGCCAGAAAATCCTAGACAAGATTGCGTTCCGTTTCTGCACATGAACCGTATGGGACAACAACGCATTATATGAGCGCATCGACTCGTTCCTTTGTTCCTATCACTCTTATTGCGACTAGAAAAATGAAACGGGCCATACGCGCCTGGAATTCATTAACGAATACTCATACAATTCAATATTAACTTAAGTGTGTAGCTTCAAGGACATTTGTTACGAATTCCAGAATAACAAATGTCCACAACTTGTAGCGAACATTCCCGCAGAACGGTCTCTTTCCCGCCTAAATAACTTCCGCGGCATTGCACGGGAGACCATTCTCATACACGCATGAATTGCGCGTGGAGTGAAACAGAACGGCTCATGTGCTCTTCATAGATGCGTTCGCTTTGGACGCTTCATTTTAAGGGTGCATTCCGTTTTACGCGTGATGCACGTGATGTTTCATTATATCCTTTTTTAATTTTCGGTGAACAACAAGAATATAAATGATATAACAATAAAAAACTCCATAAAAACAGGGCGAATGAGAGTCAGCGTGGTAATAATACGCAATCTTAAATCCTCAATCCCAAAAATAGAATCTTTATCCCAAAAAATAGGTACGTTTCAATTCACTTTGGAACCATCTTCAGCAAAACAAATTTAAAATATCAATCCCTTCATGTCCAAGAAAAAATCACCATCAGATTAGCAGATTTGATGTTATAATCTATTCGAAACATTAAAATTATCTTATAAATATTTCTATTGAACAAGTTTCAAGTTAACAATAAAACTGGTGACTCATCCCAAAAATGATATATCGTGAGCATCATACGTGAAACGGAACACCCTCACTTCATTCTATCTTCCTTCCGTATGTACACGGAGAGAATTTTCTTTTAAAATTTACCCTGAAAATATGACAGTCGTGGGACAACATTGTATTTCGAAGATTTTTACCATGCACTTCAGTAAAATTGATCAAACTTATTTTAAACTTTATTGTAGTTTTATTAATGAATGAGAGGGATTTATGTTAAAATTCTTCAAAATACAATATTGTCCCACGACTGTCATATTTTCAGGGTAAATTCTAAGAAAAAATTCTCTCCGTGTAGTAAGCGATAAAGATAGAATAAGGGCGTCATCACATAATGACAGATTTTGCGCATAATGCGTGCATAATTAATCAGGGATCATTTTTCGAATCGTTACATTTCTATTACGGGTTTTTTGTTACGCGGAATTTCTGTATGTTATATTTTTATATTCTTTTAGATTATTCTAATATAAATATCAAAGGTAGCATTTATTGGTAAAAATCACATGCATGAGAGAAACTCGACAATTTTCAGAAACTGTGTACAATAAACGTACATATATAAGTGTGCATGTGTGCTGCGTTACGCAGAACTCATCTCCATGTGTCACATGGAGTGTATTACAAACTCGCGAAAGGATGATATTTCATTTGTGCGTTTTTTCAAGCCTGTTGACTGATTATAGGATAGAGAGATCAGAGGACTTCTCTGTCCTGCACACATTTGTCGTATGACAAAAACGCACAAATAAAATAGTACCCTAATAAATTGCTACCTCTGATATTTCTATTCGAATAGTCTAAAAGAATATAAAAATATGATTGGTTATCATGTATGCCACTTGTTCCACGAGACATATAGAAATTGAATTTCACGTAACAGAAAACATAGTAGAGCTGTAATGATTCGAAATACGCGCAATGGCTCCTATCTGATTACACGATACATGTTACGTGAAAAATCTGTGTCATGGCATCCTAAAGCTTAGAGTGCGTGAACGCCTAAAGTGAACGCAGCTCATACGCACCATGTGCAAAAGTGACAGATGACGAAATCGTTTAGATGTACTTGTTTTTACAAAGATCCACTTCGCGAAATTATATATGTATGGTAATAGCCGTGAGAATTTACAAATATAAATTTACAATATGTTCGCTGCAAGTTTTCCTATTTTAAACTAAATTTCTTTTAAGTTATCGTCCTTCTCGCTTATTCCATATGCCTTGTTAAAATAAATAAATTAGATATATACAAACATATGTACGTATTCAATAATTAAAAGGTGAATGATCAAAAATATGAAAAAGAATTGTTAAAAATAAATAAAAAGAAATATATATCATCTTATTGCAATTAATCTGGTCCATTTTCATTTACTTTTTAATTATTGAATATGTGCATGTGTAAAATGCAAGGCCCAAGCAATACGCCTATTTCCAATTTCTTACTATTTCTTTATATTCTTTACAATTTATATTTTATATATTTTACATATCTTATATATATATATATTTATATATCTCGTCTATTATATGTACATAATATTCAATTGCATATATGATATGCAATAGAGCTATTATTATTATATGAATATATATGTATATGATATAAATTATGAAATATATATGACATGGCTATTTCAAATCAAGGTATATGAAAATATATACTTTGATTCGAAATAGATATGTCATATATAAAAGTATAAAAAACAACCAATAAACATATATAATATAACTATTTTTTGAATTTGTTTTCTTTAATTTTTATTTTTTATGGATATCTAGACAAAAATATATGAAAAAAAAGAAAAAATAAAAAGGGAAAGGGGAAAGAGAAAAAAAGAGCGGGGATAATTATTGGCAAATTATATGTCTTCATCTATTTTGATTGGAAATTACTATTGAATTCTACTCAAGCGATCATTATAAATCAAGAAAAAAAATCCTCTTTATGACAGTTGCCTGATTGATATATATCGTATCCTATTTGATCTGAAATTGAATAAAGTTTTTTCAATAATTTCGAATTCTTATTAGTATTTCTGATCATACCATCAATGTGTTTCGATTGGTCAAAAAGCTTCCTTTTGCGACAGATAGAATCATTTCCATCGGACGTAGCTCAGAAATCTCGAGTAGTTTCAAAACCGTTTTTCACGCTTAACAAGATAACAAATGCGCTGTACAAAGCAACGCGTTAAGCGAGAAGGATGATATTACAATAAAACCGAATCACAATAAAATCGAAGGATGATATTACATTGAATCGAAACTCGTCATCTCTTACTGCGTAGTATACTTGAATGGATTGAAGTCCCTATTTACTACGGAGAAACCACGAAACTCTTCTTGATCGATGTCGCACGATTTGTCTGGACTATCCGGCGTTAACACAGGATCCTCTTTTGTAAACACCGCGTCGAAATTCAATGCTTCTTTTTCATTTTTCTAAAAATTTCGAGGAGCAATTATGTAACACAATCCTGTGTCATTTAGGTCCAGTTTCACAACTCATGGTTAACTCTTAACCGAAGTTCAACTTGTTTCTCATCTTTTACCAATTCTAAAATTGGAAAGAGACAATGAATAAATTGAACTACGGTTATGAGTTAACCGTCAGTTGTGGAACTGGGCCTCAGTATTTATTAATTAGAATAACAAAGTGCAAGACTCACAATTTTAGGTCTGATTGGAGGTTCTACTTTACGCGCTTCGAGAGCTTCCCAATCTAGATGTTTGAAAAATGGCTGGACCCTTATAGCATTTTCGCCACCGTCGGCTGCAACACAACCTAATCGCTTGGCAGGATTCTTGGTCATAAAAGCTTTTACAACAGACACTGCATCTGAAGAAACCCACACTGGAAACACTAAGTCATCTCGCAATATTGCTTCGAATAAATCGTCTTCGGTCTCGGCCTCGAAAGGTGGTTGTCCAGCCACCATTTCGTATAACAACACACCGAGAGCCCACCAATCAACACTAGCACCATACGGCAATTCTTGAAGTATTTCCGGAGCTATATAGTCAGGCGTACCACAAAATGTTGATGCCGTCGATTCTCCCTCAATTATATTCTCTTTACACATTCCGAAGTCCGCAAGTTTACAATGTCCTTCCGCATCCAGCAGTATGTTGTCCAGTTTCAGGTCGCGATATATAATGTGATGTTTATGCAGAAACTGAAGCGCGAGTGTCACTTCTGCTGCATAGAAACGTGCCCTCGGCTCTTCGAATTTTCGAGCCTTCTGGATATGGAACATCAGATCACCTGAAACAAATCAAGAGATAATAGCAGTATTCAAATAAATAGAAGATACCTTTCATATTTTATTCTAAAATGGCAATTTGTACCTCCTTTCACATATTCCATAACGAAGAAAAGCCGATCAACCGTTTGGAAACAACTGTGGATGGCCGTTAGGAAAGGATGTCTTGCTGCGAGAATTAAAATCTTCTTTTCTGTCATGGTGCAGTCTACATCTTCGTCTTGAATAATAACACTTTTTTTCAAGATTTTCACGGCGTAAATCTCTTCGGGATTACTTTTCAGTTCGACTAACATTACTTTACCGAAACTGCCTTTACCGAGAACCTTAATAAAATTAAAGTCATCTAAACCAATTTTTTTTACATTGCTGTTTCTATCGTCATCTTCGTTAGATGAGTCTCTTAAACTTAACTGCGAGTCATCTTTGGCGTAAGATGAGTCTCTATGACTCCACCACTGCGAATCATCTTTGGAATTAGTTGAATCTCTTTGACTCAACTGCGAATCATCTTTGGTTGAGTCGTTTTGACTCGAACAACTTGCACCTAATTCGTCTGTCTGATCATCTCTTGAAGATATTTTTATCGTTTTGTCTTTTTGTCCTTTTTTCTGTTCTTTTTTCATCCCCTTTTTACCTTTTTTAAATTTTTTATCATCATCTTTTGTCTTATCTTCATCCTTTTCTGCAACTGTAGGTGTTTGTGGACGTGAAGATACTCTAATCTTCGGAAGTCTTAATTGTTTATTTGCACAGAAATTTATTTTTTTCAAAATTTCGCTCAAAGCCTTAGTATCTATACCACAACTGGGCGCAACGTTCTTATAACATCGTTTATGAACATTCATGTTGCAAACTATAAGAAAAATACAACGCAATTTAATAAATTAACTTCATAAAAATTTTAATATAAAACAATATAAACAATATTACATTACCATCGCATTTCAAGCCTTGTCTGAAGAAACCGTACAATAAGGATCCGCAGTGGTCACAAAATGTCAATGTTTTATAATTATGAGGATTAAACCGATGGGGAACGTGTATATTGAAGCGTGCTGTTGCTTGCGTAATTTGGGTTCCTTCCTCTCCTTCGACTACAATAATCTGATTGAAAAAATTAAAAAAATCACAATCTTAGAAAGTAATAATAAAACGATAAAACTTAGTAGAATAAAATCAAGATTTTGGTAACATAGAGAAATTTTTTTGTGTGTATGTACACATAGGTATAAATTATTATATTTTTCGCGCAAATGCACAATTTCTGATTTAATCATTTAATCACAACTTTATTTAATCACTGTTTTCTCATAATAAATGTACAAATAAGATTTCTGATGGTAAAACGGTGATTAAAGAAGGTAAAATTCTCATTAATAATCCTTGGAACAGTCCAATTATTGCCGAGTCCTTGGGGCCCCTTTGATAATTTTTTCAAAAATTTGTCCAGAGTTAATTTTAATAGTATCTCGCCGGTGATAATGCCAATTAATAATGCAAAACGTAAATTACTTGTGATATTTCTATTACGTCACGTCACTATAGAAATAACTAATAAACATACCTCTTCTTTCATTCCTGAACAATTCGTTATCACCAAGTTATGACATCTTTTGTGGACTACGCAAGTACATACTGAAACAGCAATACATAAAGTATCCTCTTATAAAAATGCTCGCTTCCAAGATGTAATACAGCACGTCCAAAGCTAGCTGCATGCGTGATAAGACGCATCCGGAAATTATTTACAGTAATACCATAAGCAGAAATAAAATTGAAATTCACTTAATATTGTTCTCAACATCAGCAGTAGTTTCGATACTAAAAATATTACCAAGCTCTAAGATAGCATATTTGAAATTTGTATTGAAGGACAACATGTAATAAACTGAAAAACTATTTAGCTACAAATCTAAATTGTATCGAAACGAAATAAAAGGAGAGACAGAGACCTAGCTAATACATTAAGAATCAAAATCCTTACGTTACTAACTAATATAGCAGTAAGTTAAATAATAAAATATTTAATCATGAAGCAGATTAATTAATAAACCAAGGCGGTCATGTGTACTAGTCGTGGTGAATGGAAAATGCATAAATTGACGCGACAACTATAGGACGTTATGGTAGTTAGGAATGAAGCATTAAAAAAGTAAAACGTTAAATCGATGAAATAAGAGTCTAATCGTGATTTTTCTTATCGTTAAAATTCGCACGTACACATTCGTAACAGCACACATTCATACATAAGGGTGCGGCAAGCGGATATATAACTATAATCTGTTAATAACAGTGTATGTGTCTTCTCACCTTGACACTGATAGCCTTGCTTGCCAAAGCCCCTGAAATATAATAGACAAAACACGTCACATCCTCATAATCCTTCCTAAGACACATACGTTTGCTTTCTTCAACCATGCTTAGTCATTTATGCTACTCCTTGATTTTGATATGATTAATGACTTGTGAGATGAGAAAGATTGATCAAATCACTTCATAGATCCTAGTCGATATTTAACCTTCTATTTTACAAATTGTTTGTTTAAAAATATTGCCAATTAGAACAGTATGTTGTGCAAATGCTCCAATATTTAAATATTTTGAAATGAATTCAGCAAATTATATAAGGCATGTACTCTTGTAAAACCCAAGCATGCAACCCTGTTTAAAACAGAGAAAATCCCAAATAGCGTTTGTGTAGAATATACCCTGGTAGCAAGCTTGCTTATTCTAATCTGCACTTGAGTCTTTC
Source organism: Trachymyrmex cornetzi (assembly GCF_001594075.2). Classification (NCBI taxonomy): domain Eukaryota; kingdom Metazoa; phylum Arthropoda; class Insecta; order Hymenoptera; family Formicidae; genus Trachymyrmex; species Trachymyrmex cornetzi. The sequence continues at coordinate 93,963 of NW_017300191.1, read as the reverse complement.
GAGTTAAAATAATTATTTATAATAATCCAATCTCCAATGCAAACCAATATTAATTACATACTAGCTAATAAATACCTTTCCTTGGCATTACTAATGCAGATAACGAGAAAAGACCAAATACCCAATGCATGCAATCCTGCATTTTACAAATTTTTAATTGATTAATTTGAGGTGTACTATTAACTAAATTTTGATGTATTTATAATTATAATTGCGGGTGAAATATACATCAGTTTAAGCATGCTCCCATTTTTCAAGTATTTTGAGATAGCACGCACTCTGCTATCAAAGATAGCGATCAAGAAGTATTGTATGTAGAATCTTAAATGACAAAAGCGATGTTTTTCTATAGACATACATACCAAATGAAGTCACGACAGTGCGAACAAAACGTCGGTTGTTTCAGAAAGGTTGCCATAAATTTATGTCCATTTATTTGGTGAACCCTTCGTCGCATCACTCTCTGGCGACTCAAGGGCTCTTCTTTCTCTTGAAATTCTCTTTCATGCCGATCTTTCTTGCCTTTATTACGCTTACGTGCCTCACCACTAGACTCCCCATGGAAACTTGGTTGCCGAACTAAAATATTAAATCAAGTTAATTGAATCATGTATACTTACAAAATATTGAGATTTTGCTTACTTGGCGCATTCCACATTGCTATTATTAGTCGCAACCTTCCCTGAGGTTCTAAATCAACCTGCAACAATTTTCGTTGTTAATTAGATAGTCCTAAAAATGCACATTACATCTTCATATGTACAGTCTGTACACTGGTTCTCTCAAATTCATTTGAATATTGTGCATAATTCTAACACGAATGCAAACTTTTCATTATATTTTTTTTAGAAAAAGAGCAGAATATGATTATAAAAAGTTCAAGTCTACATAATAAATTTAAAATAGCAAATAGCATTTGTTTACAAGAAAAAATTAAATCAAACAAGGAGTTTCCTATAAATTTTTGAATGTGTAGAAACATGTACAAAAAATGATTTTTTTATAGCATTTAATATATTTTTTTAAATTAAAGTTATCTTGATATTCTAATCTAAAGTTGATGGTTCACTCTCTATAAAATGCATTTTTTTTATTCCAAAACCTTATTTTTTAGCCATATTACGTAAGATTTAAATGCAGGATTTTTCTAAGATAGCCAATTTTTCCCATATGATGAAGTTATATATAACTTATAATCTCTAATTTGTAGCTATCAATACACACACATACACACAGTATAATTTATCACTTATCATGATAGACTCCACTAAAAGAGCTTTTTAGAAACGGAACATAGTCATAGGCTAATATTACATTTATCTGTTTTTATCATATACGACAAGTTTTTTAAGCCTATTAATTGAATATATAAAGGATAAAGAGATCTGAGAACCTTTCTCTTCTGCAGTCAATTAACACGCTTGAAAAATTTATCGTACATACGACGAAAAACGGAAAAATGTAATTAATATTAGCCATACACTACGCTTTTCGATTGTGCATTAAGCCTTATTGTGTTACACAGTGTCGCTTGTGTAACACAATCGTGGACAGAATAGTTGCAACATCTTTTTTTTTTCAATGGATCCATAAGAGCCAACTTGCTCGGTGAACAGGCTGTATTCCAACATCCATTAAAAAAAAGTGTTACAACTATTCTATCCCACATCTGTTCGTTGCTAAAAAGCAATGCATATCGACTGCACGATGACACGTGCTCAACATGCTGGAATGCTTGATTATATCTGGGGATTAATCATGTAACTTTTTACCTAAAGTGAAAATGTGAAAAATTAAAATTTTTTGTATGTATATATATACATACATACATTAAAAAATGTTCATTTTTCACGTTTTCGCGTTAGGGAAAATTAAAGGTACATGATTGACCCCCTAGGCTTTAAACACTTCTTACGCATAGGCAGGATGCCAAATGTTTTTATGCGCCATCTACCAAAGTGAAGGAAACTTCTTCATGTTTAACAAAAATACAAAAATTTACGATCATTCATCTGACCCAGGATCCTATCCACCGTTGCTTTAACTATATAGTTGTACCAAAACTGATATTTCACGATAACATATGAATACTTTAATGTATATGAATCTATACTTAGAAGAAAAGATAACTATCATACACATTCTCTCTGTGTGTGTGTGTGTGTGTATAGTAATGCCATCTAGAAAAGCAGGAACCACTATAAGCCGGTATTCATAGTTGAGATCTTGAGATTTTCATACTTGAGATTATCTTAAGTACAGTCTTAAGATCATCAATCCTCTGATAAGCCTTCTAGTCTAGCTAAGTATTAGCACCTTAAGACATTACTTAAGACGGTCTTGAAATAAAACTGAACTACTAAATACTGTTCTATGTTTCAGTTTGAGCACCTTGCGCATGGATTTCAGTTGCAGTCGATAATTCATCTCCTCTGGTAAAACGAAAGAGAAATTATCGACTGAAATCCACACGTGACAGAGAAAATGCAGAAATAATCATCTCTCATGGTAAAACGTTGGGATATACATGAAAATTCACCTTGTCATCGACAAGATACAGAGACACATGCATGTCCAAAAAGGGGACATAAGATGTCTAATAGATTTTGAGGACATTTTTACATGATGTTCTGAAAGACAACTTGAATGATATCTTCAGGAAGTTTTATGTCTGCATTCTGAACATATTGTTTTCTGGGTACCCAAAACAGTAAAAATAGACGATTTTATAACAGAATCCCTTTAAAATATTCAAGATATTTATGGGAATTGTCTGAAAGACATCTATATCAATATATAATCTATGTTTGAAAGACATCTATATTAATATATAATCTATCTGTCTGATAGACATCTCTATCAATATAATATCTTCAAGATGTCTTATACCTATATTTTTGATGAACAATTTCTTTAAGACGTCTTAAAGATCACAGAGAAGATTTAAGGGGTTTCCAGATAATATCATGTCCAAAATGCGGACATAAGATGTCTTCAAAATATTATCAAGATGTCTTAAATATCGTGTCATAGAGATGTCCTCAAAATATCTGTAAGACATCTTACATTTGCTTTTTGAATATGTATGTTGTCTTAAGATTTTATGATTTTATTTGTCTGTTTTATCGACTAAATGCAATAATTTTTGTGTCGCATTTTCTTTTTCTTTTTTTTTCAAATTTGAAAATTTTTTTCCAGTTTTAAATTAAAGTACACGCATTAATATGTGTCTGTAAAGTGGAGTTTATACCGAGAACGGAAGAAATTTTTGAAAAATGAAATCTTTACTACTTGTTAGTCCAACATGACGTCTACAGTTGACCATATCGTGACCGGTGACAACATTGCTTCATGTAATAGCTTTGCAATCTGGTACTTACGAAATTGTTTAGACTAATAGGTTACATGAACAAACAACGTCGAGTTTTTAAAATTAGATTTAGACGCCTAATTCGACATGAAAATGCGTTATAAAAATTTATGCATATGATATTGATGTAGTAGTATGTAGTGATGTCAATACACATAAATCGTATGTGTGTAAATCCTACTAAATCGATAAAACAGACACGATTTTAGGATTTGCAATTTTTAGATATGTATATTTTCGATCGATATAGATAGTCTTTTCGATTTCATAGCATATATCATTGCGTTGATAGAAAAGTAACAAGAGAAAAAAAATCAGCATTTTTTAAAGGAAATCGACCCTCTAAAGTTGATTTCTTTTCATTATTTCAAATACTAATTTATGATTCTCTTATATGACTCTATCAGCGCAGAGTATGCAAAATATTTTATGCAAATGAATTATTTTAAAGTTTGTAATTTAATTTTTTTAATTTAAGAATATTTAATATTTTAGACAGCACAACGTATTATATAAGTTGTATGTTATTAATATTTAATTACACCGCGTAACATAAATATATATACGTATTTATCTTTCGCTTGTTTAATACTTCGTTTAAAATCGTTTTATCTCAGCATGCTTTAGGAAACATTTGTTTAATTCGATTATTTGTTAGATCTTTTAATTTTATTTGATCTAATTGCTGTAACTAAGGGCCGATTGTCCCACCTTTTGGTAAATTTTATCTGTTAGGTAAATCTGGCAATCCGCACATATGATTGGGTAATCTTGCAACTTACCCAACAGGTAAAATTTACCAAAAGGTGGAACAATCGGGCCTAATTCTTTTATTTCACAAATATTGCACTTATTATCGTCTGAGATGTAACCTAAAATAATTTGTAATACTATTTATAAAGTTTTATATTCTTAAGCTTCAAATCATTAAATAAAATATCTTTATGTATATCAAAATAAGATCGTTTTAGATTTGCATTATTTTAATTTTTATATTTTTTCTCTTCTTTTGTAATATAAATGTATTATAATTTATTTTACAAAAAGTATAAAGTTTTGGTACTAATAGGAATAAGAATATTAATAACAAAACAGATAGAAAATTAATTATAATTATAGTAATAACTCCTATAGCTTTGATAGAACAGTCCTTCAGAACCATTCTTTACACAATTGATAATTCAAATATTCTGTCTGATTGGAAAAGAGGCATTTTCATGAGACTAAATTATCAAACTCAAAGACATTTAAAAGACAATGATCTTTCGAAAGTAGAGATTTTTAAATCTTTTTTTTTTAATTTTGTTCATTTTTCTATGAAGTTGCAGCTGTTTGAATCCATTTCTCAAAAAAATGCCAAGACTTTTACAATTATCTATCTCGTCTGATATTGCATAACTTCATAGACGGAAAATTTGTTACACATTAGAAAAAAAAACTCTGTATTTAAATCCTACATAAATAATTAAAAAAAGATATTGCAGTAAAAAATGCATTTTATAAGGGATGAACAACACATTCATTTGATCAAAATTTCAAATTAATGTAAATATAACGTTTTTTTTACAAAAAAAAACAGAATGTTAAATATCTCAAAAAAAGCTACTTCGTCTATATTAAATTCTTAATTATTTTAGAAACCAGACGTGTTGATGAAATTTGACATATGGAATCACGCATTTTCAGCATCAAAAGATCTATGAGAAACACTTTGTTTGGTTTAAAGTAATTAAAAATATATTTTTTATTAAATGTAATTCTTCTTGAATTAATTTTATACTTTTATGTAGGTTTTATGCACTTTCAGGTTTAACTATATAATAATATTAAACGCGTAAGTGAAAAAGGTCATATTTTTGGTCAAGGCAGTTCTTCATGCCTAATCATATTTCTTTTTATGAATTTATACAATTTCCAGTTCAAGCTGACTGTGCACCGATTAAAAAAAAATTTGTTAAAGCTTTGTTTTAATATAAGAGATGAAAAAAAGCTTCATTTTCATGTTATAAACGAAATTATAAGTTACAATTGGATTAATTTCAATCAATAAATTATGTGTAAATAAAAATAAATGTTCATACTACATAATTTTTTTATATATGTATATATTAAATAAGAAAAATAGTTTCTAAATTACTAATTTTTGATAATTTTCGATAAATTGGCTGCGTAATAATAAATCTGTTGTAAAAATAAATTTTTTTATGAACAAAATATATTGCAGTTTTTTATAACAAAAAGCTTTTTCATATTTTATTTATTTTGTTGAAAAACGTTAAACGTCCATTATAAGAAATGTAATTTTTTAACAATAAATTTTTTAATAATACTTTTTAAATAGTGCAAAATTATTCATTTACTGGTTAAATTATTATAAGTATTATTTTGATGTTAGTATAATAATATATATATTATATAAATGTCTTCAAATACGATGTTTCCAAAATCATAATGTAGATAATAAATATCTATATAATATTTTGACCTAAAATAGAGAATTTTTTTGTTACAAAAATTTGACTAATATCGTTTCTCATCAAATTTTGAGCAGAAGAGATTAGATCAATAAAAGATGTCAAGATATAAATTTTGTTACAAATCGATTTCTCTAAATATTCCTTCAATATTCTGAATATAAATATACAGTACAAATATTTTTATTTTCTGATATATTGTGATAAATTTTAAATATTTTGTAAAACACTTTACATATGAAATAATGAGATAAAAGTAAATTAATACCTAAAACACATATTTATGTAAGAGGAAATTTACATCTCGACATCTCTCTTTGATTGAGAATCTCGTTGTTAAAAAAATTTATAATTAAAAAATGTGTTATCTAAATTTCTTGCAAGAGAATAAACTTACTCCAGGAACTGCTCCACGATATATTTTTTGGACGATTATTTTGGAAATATCGTATGATCATCGTTTTGACACGAAAAAAATGTAACCGCTTTTGAAAAGAGCACACAATTTACAATATGTATTATATTTTATTTTTAAAAGCAAATGTGTTTTTTTTGTACGATTCATTTCATTATTCTATATGTAAAAATATTTAAAAATAAAAAAACGAATTGTTTATGAAATATTTCACATTTAATGTCAAAATGTCAGAATAAAATATCTTCTACATTATTAACTTTCCGTTAATCTTATTTAAATACTTTTCTAAATTCAACGTGACTGCAGAAATCAAATTATATAGAAAAAAATCTTAATTTTTATAATTTAAAGAACATCGATAATTTTAAAATATCAAAGAAATTTTACTTCATTAAAACACTTCAAAAATTTCAGCATAGAGATTATGTTTAAAACATATTTCTCAAGAAGCAGTATTTTTTTTAGATTAAAGAGACATCACCTAGCAACACACACGCATACACACACACACACACAATTATAAAATAAGTATAGAAACTATAAAACGTGAGAGATGCATGTATAGAACAAAATTCAAGGTTTTGTTGGTAATTTAATCTTTCTCAGCAATAAATAAAAATAGCATTTATACACTCTATCTTATTTAGAGTAATTTTATATAAAGTAAGAAGATATTAAACAATGTACCGATTTCATTTATATCAATTTCATTTATACATAAAATTACATGATTAGCAATATATTTCTGCTTTAAGTTAAATTACTAAGAAAAATTTGCAATTTTTTTATTCTTACATAACATCTAATTTACAGCGACTTAAACCCTTTAAGTGTGCATTGAAGATTGTGAATTAAAGATTAGAATTTAATTAAAACAAAACGGATTAAAATGATTTGATTGATCGGATTCTAATCTTCAACCCCCAATCTCCACTCAATATTTCTACACTGAGAAAAGAATTAAATTTTAATAAATCATTTGTCCGAATAGCTCCAATTAAATATTTATTAAATATAAAGGTATATTTTATTTGATGCAATAAACCATTAATTTAACTTAATTTCTTTTTATTAAGTAAACATTTATTTACTACTAAGTGTTTAATTGGCACTATTCAAATAAATTTTTATTGAAATTTAGAATATTTTCCTCAGTGTGTGTGTAAACCAATATGTGTAAAATATTATCCGTGTGTTTGATATTCATAATTCGAACAGAGAACATCTTTAGCTTAATTTGAATAAAAATTTTAAAAACTAATAAATATAAAACTAAACACTGACAAATCAACGAGTCATGATTTTACGGTAAGTAATAATTTTTGTTATAATATAAATTCCAATATCACGAAGAAAGAATAGAGAACCAACGATGGTATCAACAGGTTTGTTTTTATTGTTGAACTGTACTACACTAGAACTTTCTTTTTGCTTTTGTCAAATATTAAATGTATACTTATATTTAATTTTAAGTGCAAAGAGCGCATGTATCTAGTTCAGCTCTAAAAAACAGATTCAATAGCCCTCAGTTACCGCACGTATTTTTCGTCGTTACCGCGCGGGGGTATGACATATCCTGTCGAGTTCAAGTGTTTTTAATTTTCAATAAAATGTACCGATTAAAATAACTGTGTAGAATCTTTATTTTGCAGGATCTAAAGAAGAGTCCCGTATAAGTAGAGTCACCGAAAATTGTAAATATATATATAAATTGTAAATAATATTTAACAATAAACAAAAATGAATTTTTCATTTGAACAATCACAAAAACACTTTTCTTTAAATTATTATTGATTATACTTAATATAGAGATAAAAATGAAAGAATTAAAGGAATAAACAATTGGAGGTATATATTTGAATTTAAAAAATGTGTAAAAACATTCCTGAGCAAATATAATATTTATTTTTAAATTGCATGATTGTTTTATTAACCCTCGAACATCACACTTATTTTCGGTACTTTTGGACGACACACATGGGTCATTCGTGTCAGACTCGATTTTAAGGCTCTTAAAGTGCTCGAAAAATTCTATAAAAATTCACACATATTCTTTAAGGTCCCTACTATATTATTTTACTATGCAAACATTAGAAAAAATGTTTAGAATAATTATGAAAATTACTTTCTGCACCAGAAAAAGAAAATAATTCAGTTTTGATATAAAAATTGTAACTTTGATTTTGGAAGAAAAAAGCAGTTTTTCTATTTTATTAAAGTACAAAAATGATTATTTTTAATGCATGGATACGAAAGACCCATGTGTGACTTTCAAAGGCTAAAAAAATTATTATATTCAGTACTCCTATACAGATAAAAATAAAAGAACTAAAGGAATGAATAATTGAAGTCGTACATGTAAATAAAAAAGATGTATTAAAAGATATTCTCAAGTATATTTTTTCAAAATTGCACGAAAGATAGTGCACGATATTTATAGAATACAATATTCTATATATAGAATATTACATTCTATATATGAAATATGGAAAAAACAGGGATCATCACTACGGCTTTTTCACACAAACTGACAGCGCTAGATAGGGAAAAGTGTACATTGAACACTTAACTTTTTTCCCCTTCCACATTCAATCCCCTCACTCTCCGGTTTCTACAAATCCTGCGCGATTTTTAAACGCTCTGGGTACTCCATACCCCCGTACGGTGAGGGTTAATACGACCTGTCAACACACGCGTGCAACACGACGCACATGCACGCGCGTGGTTCAGGTTCAGATTCTCGTCAGAGGATCAAGAATACAGACGAGAGGGGGGGGGGG